>NC_080021.1:52601554-52913075 GCF_030020395.1 Manis pentadactyla
TCTAGCCACTTAATCAATTTCCTATTCAATAAGATAAGAATAATAACAGCTGCCTTGCCTAACATATATGGTTAGTTACTATGAGGCTTAAATTAAATCATCTGATTAATTTACTTCCCAGTTCAAAATGTTTCTGACATACAGTGCTTATAAATAATGTCAAACTCTGTATCAAGGCTTACAAGACTCTCAAAATCCTTGTCTCTGCCTGCTTAGCTAGCTTCATCTTCTAACACTCTATTCCATCCAACCACTTCTACTTTAATCTCCCTCCACCTATATTCAATCACACCTTTGGCTTTTACTAAGCATGCATCCTCTCCCTGGAATATTTTCCTTGCCTTGTCCATCTGGAAAACAAAAATCTCATCTTGATTTGTAAAATCAAGAGTCATTTCCTTTTTAATAGTCTCTTCCCTTCTACTCCAGTGGAGTAGATCACTCCACCTTTATGATCCTCTATAAACATTGTCTCATTATGTAAAACATTTCTTTCCACTTACATTTTTGTATGTTTGTGCCCCCTACTAGAGTGTGAGCAGCTTGTGAGCCAAAGTTTATATGTTTTAACTGTGTATCTTACTTCACTCTGTCCCCATAGTAACTTCCTCACACACACACTGGCCACTTGCAGTGAGACATACCTATATTACAAAAGAAAGCTTAGATGCTTAGATAAATGATGAGGTAGAGACAAATGAAATCATGGAGAGCAGAGAGCTATGAGTAAAGGAACTAAACTGCTTTGTTCTCTGCATCATTTTAAATTATACTACTAGAGACCTAGACTGGACCAATATTAGGCTGTGGGAATTAAGGGCCAGAATTGGGAGGGATATAGGCTAGGGAGACATAAGTAGCCACACTAACAAAAACAGGGTGCCTGTGGTCTACAAGCTGCAAGGCTGATTATTCAATAGTAGAGCCAAGAATATTCACTTAAGTGAGAGAATGATCATTTTTATTATGTCATACACAAATGACCAATTTTAATGAGTGGCTTGATAATTGAAAAAGTGGTAAGTAAAAAACTTATATTTTACATTCAACATCATTTGTGTATAAATTCATCACATACAACCTCTACTGTGTTTCTCAAAGGGAGAAGACAAAAGTGAAAAGAAATCTCTCAAACCCAAGATGACACCAGTCACTTCTGAAGAGTCACACACCAAAATACAAGGTCAGAACTCAAATCTGTAGGGGAAAAAAATGTATGATGCATATTTCTCTTAAATGTGTTACCTCATGAAATGCTTGTCCTGGCCTAGGTAAATTATTTAGGGTCACACTTGAGAAAATCTGAAGATACGAATATTTATAAAAACATTACTTCTTCATTCAGTCAGTTACTCAGTAGATACTTTTTTATTACCTACCATGTGCCAGGCACTGGTCTACAGACTAAAGATACAGTGGTGAACAATATGGGCCATGTCTGTGTTAACATAAGCACATAATGGACAATATAATTTCAGATGAGGACATAAAACCAATAAAATAGATGTAGATTATACATGTGTAAAGGTTCAGTGCTCATCCCTCTGCTCTTCTGCCTTTAAATTCTCTCCACTAGAAATTTTATCTACTCCTAAGGCTACCACACTTGTTTCTACATTGATGGTGACAAATCCATAGCAGACTGATTCCTTTCTGTAGATCCCAACTGAAGGAAAAATAATATATTCCCCCACTGAGAGGACATTATAAAGATACTGATTTTTCCCTAAATTAATTTATTTTTCTATTTTTTATGATCTTCTCTACCCAATTTCAACATTATAATTTTCTTTAAAAATATTAGGGGGAGAAAATTCACTTTAGCTTTCTTGATTTTACTTATTTATGTAACAATTCTGGGTTTTTATTCAGATTAGAGTGTAGAGAATACTTAAATGTCCCTAAATGGATCAGCTGTCTTTCTTCTGCATTTTCATCTCAGCCAAGGTAGCAAAAAGTGACTCCCAAATAGTCAGCATATACTTACCTGTGAAAAAAGAAAAAAAAAAAGCACACGTTCTGCAAAAGTTCTTCCACATGAACGCAATTTAATATTACCTTCCCATTGATGGCTAAAGCTTGGCTGTTCAATTGTTAGATTATCTGATTCCAAATACTGAGTACAATGTGTCACTGAAAGAAGAAAACATTTAATAATCATAAGGCTCCATTTCTGATAAAAGTTCACACACATAAAACTTCCACAGATAATAAGACTCATATACCAAAAGGATATAATGAAAAATGTTTTATCATCAATAGAAGAACATTAATCAATCTTGAAATTTTTTCAGGAGAGGAAGATTATATCTAGATTCTGTAAATTACATAAGAATTTTCATTTCATACAATGAAATGTGGTTAATAAACAGAGGTATTGAGGAAGACAGAAACAGTCCATGATAGAAATCAGATCTACACAGCCAAGAAAAGTGAAAGAAAAATAAAAGACCACAAAATTATCAAGATAAGTCAAACTACAATTCTATTTTACTATGAGTTATTTTATGATAGTGATAGTTTAAAATCTACAGTTTTTCTCCCATAAAAATACATCCTTAATAGCATGAAACCAAGGATCACATCTTTGGGATGACAAGTTTATTCTTCCTTGTTACATTTTTTTCAAAATGTATTTGTAAGCTTAATTTTTCATAACTAGTCTTGTGGAAGCTTCATTTAACAGATGAGCTAATTGAGTAGAAAGGGAAAAAATAGTCTCATTTAAATCTGTATACTGAGCATGCCTCAAAGACTTTAATGTGAATAACACTTCTATTTAAGATATTTTGTTTTGAAAAAGCAAAATTATTAGTGTTTAAAGATAGCCTCTTATATGTGCTTGGTATTTTTATGTTCTTCATTTCAAAACATGCAGGTGCAATGTCACAGTATCTGCAGATGTTGGTTTCTGATTATAGAACCCTTATCTTCTTCAAAGCATGGTTTAATTTATATCTGCCATAGAAATGAAGACCATAATACATTTTGGATTCAAATAAAGATAACTTTCTAAAGTCCCCTTTTGTTTATAGTCATCTTTCGTAGGTTTCTACATCATTTATATTATATGAAATGTTTCCTTAAACAAATGTTTTGGTCCGAGTAGAGGATATATAAATGATTTACCTAGTAGTTTATGATGCTGTAAAGTGACTTTGAATGGAAATGAATCAAACTTAGGTGCCCACAGCTCATGTGGTATGGTAGTTTGAATAATAGACCCTTAAAGATGTCTACACCCTAGTCCTAAAACCTATGAGTTTGATAAAAGTATTTAAATTAAGAGTATACATGTAATTAGGATATCACATTGTTCTTAATCCATAAAATATGTAAAAGTGCACATTAATCCATACATAGTGGAAAATTAACAGTAAATAATTCTTATATGCAAATAAAAGATGAATCTGAACTTAAAAAAAATTAAACTTAAATAAATAAATAAAACCTATTAGTTTGTTACATGGGGAAAAGAAATTGCACACTTATAGTTATAAAATAAATAAATCAGGGGGATAAAAGGTACAACATAGGAAATATAGTCAATAGTATTATTGCCATAACTTTGTATGGTAACAGATGGTTACATCATTTATTTTGGTGAGCATTTCATAATGTTTATAATTGTCAAATCATATTTATTGTACACCTGAAACTAAAATTACATGTCAACTATACATCAATTGAAATTTTTTTAAATTTCTGATATTATTAAGTTAAGGATCTTGAGATGGGAAGATTATTCTATGTTATCAAGGAGGCCTCAATGTAATCAAGGAGTCTTTATAAAAAGATGAAAAAGGGTCACAGGCAGACCCTTGGATGGAAGCAGAGGTTGGATTGGTGCACTCTGAAAATGGAGGAAACGGCCATGAACCAACTAATACAGCATCTTCAAGTTGAGAAAAGGAAACAGATCCTCCTGGAGCCTCCAGAAGGGAGTGCAGCCCCTTCAGATTTATTTTAGACTTCTGACTTCCAGAACTACAAAAGATTAAACCTGTGTTCCTTTAAGCCATTAGATTTGTGGTCATTTGCTACAGCGATAGAAAATTAATGCATACAGCTTTCAAATATTCCATGCTTTGGCAAAAATATGAAATTGAATTTTATTCCAATTAATCATGTAAATCTATGATGAAGGCAGTATATTATACTAAAAAGAGCACTGGTTTTAGAGTTTGACACCTCTGAATTCAAATTATAACTCTGCCATTCACTAACTTTGTGTGACCTTAGTCAAGAAATTTAATGTCTCTGAGACTCGGCTTGCTCATGCATAAAATAAGACTAATACTTTCATTACTAGGTTTAGGTACATACTGAATTAGTTAATATATGTAAAGCATTTAGCATAAAGGTTTGTAAATTCCAATGCTCATAGAAGTCTAATAGCATAAAGGACACTAGTGCATGCCCTGTCTAATGAGGCCAGAGGCTTCTCAGATCCAATTAATAGCTGCCATTGTGGGGCTGAGGGTTAGGAGCTGCCAGATGTTCCATCTTCAGTCTAGAAAGTCTGCAAGTACAAATTTTAATTTGAAATCTCCCATTTCTTAAATGTTGACTTATTTGATGTTCAAATATCCCTTTTTTAAATTACTGAAAGAAAAACTGAGTTCTTGTCAAATTGAGCCCACACGACCAATTTGTGACATCTAACCAACCACGTGGTAGGTGCTTGATATTGTTCATCCCTATGAACAATGACAGCCCTAGACAAGATTCTGAATCCAGGAATGTTTTTGGTTATCCTCTGACTCTTCCGTTTTCTCTTCACTCATGACCTCCATCCCATACATTGTGTTGCAAACAGACCACAAGTGTAGTATCCTCCCTGGACCTCCTGTGCCAAATAGCTCTCCACAGCCAGGACCTCTAGGTTCCAGGTATAGCATATTTGTAGATCTGTAGAGCTGTCCTAGGCCTTTCCAGTCCCCCACGTCTATCCAAACTGACCTAGGCTATATCTCAGCCAACTCTTAGTTTGAACAGAAATCTAGAAAACTAGAACTGTTCAAGAACTAAAACTGATAAAAAAATGAAGCATATTGATTGTTAAGATATAGGGAGAAAACAAAAAGGGAAAATCCTAGCTTGTTTAAACAGGAAACCACCGTTTAGTCTTTGTAGTAACAACTTATTTGATTTGTCTTATATGGAATAGGAAAATAGGCAGACTTCTCTATTAAAATTTAATTTATAAGAACCAATAAAAGCATCCTTATATAGATCACTGAGCTTGACTGGCATGCATGGGAGATACTATGGCTAATTTTAGTAGTATAGTCCACTCCCTAAATTGTCAATCCTATTTATCAGCCAAAGGATAAGGTGGGAATACAAGAACAACAGGAAAAAAAAAGAATGAAACTTTTTAATCAAAACTATGCAAGCATATTTCTTTGCTTCATCCAAAAAGAAATAGCCATATATAGTAAACAATTAGAGTTATAGAACCTAATAAGAAATACTTTTCCAAAGTGACACCTGATGTGATGATGAACAAAAGAAGGAGAAATGAATAAACTTGACATGTCAAATTTCTGAAAACTTAGTCTAGACAAAAGATAAATATGATATACTTAATAGTTTGAAATGATGAATATAGTTTACCATGTGCTGCTTTGACAATGTACAGAAACATACTCAGGGCACCTTCCATTGCAAAGGCTTATCATAAGAAAACTATGTATAACTGTAATTGAAAAACTGTTCAAGGGACAGAGGCAAACCTAGGAGCTAATTACTTTCTCTGCCTCTTGCTCACAGTCAACAAGGCTTCATTTCTCATGACTGCTGTGTTTCTCTCTGCTTATCTCCTCTGGACTGCTTTCACTCTCATCTACTCATTTCCCAGTCGAAATTCTTGAGAGAGCAATCTGACTGCCTTAGGTAACAACTATTGTTCCCATTGAGCAGAGCCCTTTATGCCACCATCCAGGTCACCAGCCAACTACAAATGGGCTGCCTTCTTTAGGTCAGGCACCCAACTGTGTGCATAATCATAACCATTCCTCCATATAATAAAGCAGAGAATTGCCTCACTGAAGACAGAGAGGTGGGGAGAGCTATATCAGCTAACACGAGAAGTTAAGCACAGAAATCATACTCTATTTTAAATACCAAATAGAAAACCAGACTCTGGCATAAAATTCCTGTTTCCACCTGGTTTTTAAACTTTTCTTTTGATAAAATGCCATACTTTTTGTAGCTTGCATGATTTAAATACTTGCATAATTCAATTAAATCAAACTATATTTCTAAGCTTCTTCTGCTGAAGAATGTAGCTGATATTTGGGAAACTGCATTTTGCTTTCCTGGTCTGAAACCCTCTTAAGTAAATAAGAGCCCTGCATGCTCACATATCAATGCTGTGCCAACTTGAAATAGTAAATATATACATTTTTATTTTAAAAAGATAATTTATCCCCAGTTGACTGGTGGAACACTTGGTGTTTATACTGCAGTTTTTTCAAATGTAGTCTTTATCTAATCCTTACAGAAATGCCCATACAAAAGTATTTCTCATTTTATGGATGAGGAAACTGTTATAGAAAAGCAACTTATCCAGAGTCACCCAGAGAATTAGTTATGTAAGAATTAGAGCTCTCTGTCTGGTACCCAGCACGGGTAACTTACCACATTTCTTAATTCCTCTACATAAAATGTATTCTCTAGATAAATTAATCACAATTAAAAAGTCCCTGAAACTAAGCCTAACATTGAGAACAGGATCCCTCAGTGTACACAGTACCAAAGCTACCTTAGATGCACCTGTATTCTCTTTTGTATGTTGCTTTGTTTTTTATTTGTGATCATGTATCTTGAAGCAAAACAATCTGCCTAAATTCAAAAAGCCCTTCAGGATTTTCTAGCACATTAAATCTGACTAGACGACTGCTAACCTCTAACCCAATGCAAGGACCCCAACCTACCTTCCTTAATGCAGGGTCTAGCTTCCACCTGTATTCTTCCTCACAAAGCCATGTCTAGCTGCTGGACAAGTTTAGTTCTTAGAATTTGGGGGTTTTGTTTGTTCTCTTTTTAAATCACTGAAAGAAATTTTGTAAATCCCATTGATGGATCCTTCTTCTGCCTTCTGGAATATATGAAATAAATCTGTTTTCTCTTCCATGTGACAGCCCTTCAAAGAGTTTGAAATAACTGCTAGGTCACTAGTAAGCCTTCAATACTTTGGCTAAAGAACCTCAGTTCTTAAACCATTCCTCCTTTGGGATGGTTTCCAGAACTCTCACCTACTCTCGTTCCTTCTCCTCTGGATTTTTTGTAGATTGCATGAGCACTGCTTAATATAAAGTATTCCATTTTTCTATTCTGAAATATTTGAAGGCTCTCTTTCAGGTGTCATTTTATATGCATCACTTTAATGTTCATCAACTTCCCCTACGCCATTTGACAATCTACAAAGATATAATAAAATTTCAAATGTATTCGAAGTGTTATAATTAAAATTATTCTAAGAACTTTATATATACAAAATAACCATAAGCCAAGTCAAAAATACAATCTTAGGTGCCACGGATAAGATTGATCATGCATCTCTTAAAACTATGTTATTCATTATTTTATATCCAAATGTTCATTCACTAAGATGAAAGTAGTAGTATCATTTATGCATCTAATCAAAGTAGTCAGACCTAGTCTTTACTAATTCATCTAACACTAGTTACTCAGGTATTGTTGGTGTCTAATAAAAGGAGTTTTGTTTTTGAGACAAAGCCCACATTGTATGTGGTGTTTTAAGAGTTAGAAATTCAACCAAGTGATAGCATCACACACACCAAACATTCTAACCAATTAAAACATTTTCAAATCTCCTTTTTCTATCTCTTCAAAAAAAAGCTAACCGAACCAGCACCTAATTCATAACCTTATTCCTAAATTAGGTTCGTTCTTTGAATTCCTCCTTTTACAACAATTATTTCATGCACTGGTAAAGAGTGGAAGGTTAATGGCTTTCTGCATCGATTATTTCCTCACTTGAAGAGGAAAGATGTTCCACACCTGCACAAGTCTCTTCAGTGTGCAGCTACAAGGGGGGCCAGCAGGTGGAAGTATATCACAGAAGCCCAGAGGGAGAAGCTGCCAGGCTGAAGACAGAATCAGTCAGGTGTGGGCACAAACTCAGTACTCATCCGTGCACATTCAATAAAAGCAGCCATATGAGAACACTTTGACTCCAGAATTTACTATCCGCCACAGGCACACATTCCAAGGCAGAATTTGACCAAGTGTACTGATGAGATCTGGCATTTGCTATGCAACATTCAAAGAGCACAATTGGCAAAAAAGACTTCACTATTCATTTGGGCAGCTACAAAGAAGGGAATCCTGCTGTCCATGTGTGAAGTTGGGAAGTACAATGGGCAGCTGACAAAATTTCACTTGGATGCCAGAGCAAAATTTGCCATGAATTTTAGGTTTCTCTTTCATGAGGAAGATGATGCAAACAATCTGACCGTCTGTTCCCACAAACAAATAACATACTGCATTGATAAAAAGACACCCACACTGACTCTGGTTGACAGGGATCCTTTGTTTTTAACTCTTCATGGGTATTTTTTGAGTTGTTGCTATGCTTTGTATCCAAGAAGGGGCAATAACTGGTTTCTCATCTTCATCAATAAGCTATGACTGAAATTTTATTTGTAATTAAAATGCTTACCAATAACACAAATTAGACTGTAATTAATTTCTAAATAACTTAGACTTGTCATGCTGGAGGCAATATCAGCTTAGAAGGTCTTGGCAATGTCTAGAGAACACCTAGTGAACTACAAGGATAAACAAATATTCCTTACTAGAGTGGAACAAAAGAATTATCACAGAACAGTTGGTCATTTAATTTGCACTAGCAGAAAAGCAATACTGCAAATGTAATACATATGCTATACCTTGGATGAGCAATGGAAGTATATGATGCAGCTTATATTCACATACCTTTATAAGAAATAGTCAATAAAAGCCTCTGAAGAAATACTGTCTTACAGATTCTGCTTGTTTTATATTCATAAGTATTTTTTTTCTGATTCTTTGACTCATATTCCATGCCACTTTTCTTTTTGGGGCAGATGTTCCAAGCAAACAAATAACACAATGGTTCATAACCCTTTTTTGGTGCAGACTCCTTTGAGGAGCTCATGTTAACCTTAGATCCTCTCCATGTAAAAATGCAAACTCAGAACACAGTCTCAAACCTTCCAATCCATGAATGCACTAGACATCCATGGCCAGAGGTTAAGAAGTCTGCTCTAAAATATCTTACAATACCTGCCCCAGTGTTTGCGGATATAGGAAAAGGATTTGGCTGTCTCTTAGGCAGCAATATGTGGCATGATGTCAGAGATCTGAGAAGTGATTTTTTTTAGTTGAATAAAGAGAAATGGGGAAATATGGCTTGACCCAAACACAAAAGGAAAATAGATGCTTTTCTCATTTCTACAAAATCCTCTTAGTACAAAATGATATATTGAAAGTGCTATCTTTTTACTCTGAAATCTGATTGATATCAATAAACTCACTAGTGTATTACATTTTCTTGCATAAAAAGGACCCTATCCTACAACTCTCAGTAAGATTTCTTACAGATGAAAATATATTACCTGAAATATAGTCTTCAGAGTCCTTTATTCAAGGACATGATTACAGTGAAACTCCCTTGTGTCCCAAAAAGTTCAGGAATTTGGGTTTTTTTCATTTAAATGTAAAGAAAATATACTTATTACTGTGTTTCCTATCTTCTAGCCAAAAGTACTATAATTCCAAATAAAGATAGATAGGAGATACATAATGAAGAAAATATGTCTTAGGAAATCCACATTCTTATTCATAAACTTTTAAAAACTATAAAGTCATGACTCAGTTTTAAGACTGCCTTTATTTCTGAAGAATGTTCCTGAAAGGTTTAGTACACTGAAAGATTTAAATGAATTATAGAAATTTTCATATTAAATGATTTGAATGGTGAAAACTTTGTAAAGTAAGGGATAACCCCCTGATAGATCATTTCTGCAAATCCAGATTTTACATAGTGGATTGGCTTAAGTTTTTAACATTACAATGTATTACAATAAAATAAGAGTTATGATTTGGGCCTTGATTTCAATTTTCTAAGCATAGTACATCCAATTAAAAATAAATTAGAAACTGTGGATAATGAATAACCATTAAGTTGTGTTCACTGTATTGCTTTGCTCCTTCTATGTTTTCTTTTTATATTAAGTAATTTACTTTCATTAAAAGCTTCTCTACGATCCAAATATTTAGCAATGAATTGATCATTCTCTGCATAAATTACAATTTAAACTATATTAATTGGAAATTGTATTTGTAGACTTGAAAGGAAAAATTTAATTTTTGAACAGAAAATGAAGCTAGTTCATATTAGTTTGTGTTGTTTCTTCAGGAAAGAAATCATTGCTAAAGATGATCCACCAAAAACAAATATTTGATTTCATTAAAAAGTAGAAGGCAAAATTCTAAAATAACATCAGTGACATTATTTCTGCCTATTTTATTTTTCTGGATTTTATGATGCATCGATTTCGGCCATGTTACAAATATTTTAGCAGAACTGAAAATATATTTTGAGTGATGACTTGTTATTAATCTCAGCTTTTCTAATTCCAAAAAGAAATGTACCAGTTGAACTTTTTCATAATACACCAACTTCAAAAATATTTTTCATCAGCCTGAAGAGTCTGCAGGTTAACTGCTCCTGTATAAGGTTCTATTTTGTTAAGCTGGAATCCTAGGCAAGGCATTCCTGAGAAAACTATTCTGATAAAACAAGAAGCATCTCTGTAACTTACAATGTCTATATAAGTGTGACATATGTTCTTATTAAGAGAAAAAGAGAGTCAACACACATCAACAGAATCAGAAACGAGACAGGAAACATCACGACGGACCCCACAGAAATACAAAGAATTATTAGAGAGCACTATGAAAACCTATAAGCTAACAAGCTGGAAAACCTAGGAGAAATGGACAACTTCCTAGAAAAATACAACCTTCCAAGACTGACCCAGAAAGAAACAGAAAATCTAAACAGACCAATTACCAGCAATGAAATTGAAGCAGTAATCAAAAAACTACCCAAGAACAAAACCCCTGGGCCAGATGGATTTAGCTCGGAATTTTATCAGACATACAGAGAAGACATGATACCCATTCTCCTTAAAGTTTTCCAAAAAATAGAAGAGGAGGGAATATTCCCAAATTCATTCTATGAAGCCAACATCACCCTAATACCAAAACCAGGCAAAGACCCCACCAAAAAAGAAAACTACAGACCAATATCCCTGATGAACGTAGATGCAAAAATACTCAACAAAATAATAGCAAACCGAATTCAAAAATACGTCAAAAGGATCATACACCATGACCAAGTGGGATTCATCCCAGGGATGCAAGGATGGAACAACATTCAAAAATCCATCAACATCATCCACCACATCAACAAAAAGAAGGAAAAAAACCACATGATCATCTCCATAGATGCTGAAAAAGCATTCGACAAAATTCAACATCCATTCATGATAAAAACTCTCAACCAAATGGGTATAGAGGGCAAGTACCTCAACATAATAAAGGCCATCTATGATAAACTCACAGCTAACATCATACTGAACAGCAAGAGGCTGAAAGCTTTTCCTCTGAGATCGGGAACAAGGCAGGGATGCCCACTCTCCCCACTGTTATTCAACATAGTACTGGAGGTCCTAGCCATGGCAATTGCACAAAACAAAGAAATACAAGGAATCCAGATTGGTAAAGAAGAAGTCAAACTGTCACTATTTGCAGATGACATGATATTGTACATAAAAAACCCTAAAGACTCCACTCCAAAACTACTAGAACTGATATTGGAATTCAGCAAAGTTGCAGGATACAAAATTAACACACAGAAATCTGTGGCTTTCCTATACCCTAACAAAGTACTAAAGAAAGAGAAATCAGGAAAACAATTCCATTCACAATACTATCAAAAAGAATAAAAAGCCTAGGAATAAACCTAACCAAGAAAGTGAAAGACCTATACCCTGAAAACTACAAGACACTCTTAAGAGAAATTAAAGAGGACACTAACAAATGGAAACTCATCCCATGCTCCTGGCTAGGAAGAATTAATATCGTCAAAATGGCCATCCTGCCCAAAGCAATATACAGATTCAATGCAATCCCTATCAAATTACCAACAGCATTCTTCAATGAACTGGAACAAATAGTTAAAAAATTCATATGGAACCACCAAAGACCCCGAATAGCCAAAGCAATCTTCAACTTCAAGCTCTACTACAAAGCTACAGTAATCAAGACAATTTGGTACTGGCACAAGAACAGAGCCACAGACCAGTGGAAGAAATAGAGACTCCAAACATTAACCCAAACATATATGGCCAGTTAATATAATGTAAAGGAGCTATGGACATATAATGGGGAAATGACAGTCTCTTCAACAGATAGTGCTGGCAAAACTGGACAGCTACATGTAAGAGAATGAAACTGGATCACTGTCTAACCCCATACACAAAAGTAAATTTGAAATGAATCAAAGACCTGAATGTAAGTCATGAAACCATAAAACTCTTAGAAAAAAACATAGGCAAAAATCTCATGGACATAAACATGAGTGACTTCTTCATGAACATATCTCCCTGGGGCAAGGGAAACAAAAGCAAAAATGAAAAAGTGGGACTATATCAAGATGAAAAGCTTCTGTACAGCAAAGAACACCATCAATAGAACAAAAAGGTATCCTACAGTATGGGAGAATATATTCATAAATGACAGATCTGATAAAGGGTTAACATCCAAAATATATAAAGAGCTCACACACCTCAACAAACAAAAAGCAAATAATCCAATTAAAAAATGGGCAGAGGAGCTGAATAGACAGTTCTCTAAAGAAGAAATTCAGATGGCCAACAGACACATGAAAAGATGCTCCACATCGCTTGTCATCAGACAAATGCAAATTAAAACCACCATGAGATATCACCTCACACCAGTAAGGATCGCCATCATTGAAAAGACAAACAACAACAAATGTTGGCAAGGTTGTGGAGAAAGGGGAACCCTCCTACACTGCTGGTGGGAATGTAAATTTGTTCAACCATTGTGGAAAGCAGTATGGAGGTTCCTCAAAAAACTCATAATAGAAATACCAATTGACCCAGGAATTCCACTCCTAGGAATTTACCCTAAGAATGCAGCACTCCGGTTTGAAAAAGACAGATGCACCCTTATGTTTATCATTGCACTGTTTACAATAGCCAAGATATGGAAGCAACCAAAATGGTCCATCAGTAGATGAATGGATAAAGAAGATGTGATACATATACACAATGGAATATTACTCAGCCATAAGAAAAAAACAGATCCTACCATTTGCAACAACATGGATGGAGCTAGAGGGTATTATGCTCAGTGAAATAAGCCAGGTGGAGAAAGACGAGTATCAAATGATTTCACTCATATGTGGAGTATAAGAACAAAGGAAAACTGAAGGAACAAAACAGCAGCAGAATCACAGAACCCAAGAATGGACTAATAGTTACCAAAGGGAAAGGGACTGGGGAGGATGGGTGGGAAGGGAGGGACAAGGACAGGGAAAAAGAAAGGGGGCATTACGATTAGTATGTATAGTGTGGGGGCATCACGGGGAGAGTTGTGCAACACAGAGAAGACAAGTAGTGATTTTACAGCATCTTACTAGGCTGATGGACAGTGACTGTAATGGGTTATGTGGGGGGGAACTTGGTGAAGTGGGGAGCCTAGTAATCATAATGTTCTTCATGTAATTGTACATTAATGATACCAAAAAAAATTTTTTTTTAAAGAGTGACATATGTTCTATTTATGTGCTGTTTCCTTTCCATAGATAAAATCTCCAAGAAAAATTCACTCAGAGATTTGACCACAAATTTTGAGTCTCAAAATCTAGCAGAATCAACAGGAACAATGCCAGAACAGATGGAAATGGGCACTGGGAAAGAAGGTTTAGTCAGGTAAGAATTCAATAAAATACATAATACCTGTTGAAGATATTGCTCAGACTGCATTGAAAAATTCAAACACCTGTTCTTGACTTCAGCAGAGCAAACGGCAGGAGAACTCCAATAGCCACATAACACAGGGAACTGGGCCAGAACTATGAGATTCAGTTCATTGTCCCTTACCAGCTTGTCATACCCCCAACCAGGATCTCTAGGCACCCATTTAACTATAGGCCAAATCACACCAACAAAAACATTGCAGTCATATTCCTGAGTCATTAATGTCATCATGGAAACAGCCTATATATTTACTAGGCATGAATTTTTAAAAGAAAGAATTGAAGACAATGCATGATTCTTCTCTGATTCACAAAGAAATAGCTATTCCAATTCCATAAATATTTTATTGTTTAGGAAGATTGATTTTTATTTCTTTTCATCTGCTAAAGAGAGTGTGGCATGATAACTAAGAATAGTTACAGAAATGGGAAACCCTTATGCCTCTGAAGGAATACAGCTTTATAAATGCTTCCCACAAAGGTATTGGAAATATCTCAAAAGAGATGGCAATTTCAATGTGAATCAGTGAATCCACAATAAAACCCAACTAGGAAGCTGTTCATTTTGTCACTTCTTGGCATGTTATTATGTGCCTGCTGATCCAATTTGAATTGCTTAACTATAGTTCATTTAATTGCAATAGGCTTATGAAACAATAAAAGTGTGCTCTTCTTATTTAACAGGAAAAAAGTTAACAGTACATATTCCTCTCCCTGAACCACCCCCCATCCCCACTTCTCTCTGAGCAGCTCCTTTACTGTGTTAAATCATGTGCTATCAATAGGAGTTACCTAATAATCTAGGTCCCAGAATGCATTTTCAGTAAACACACATTTGGCTATATATGAAAATAAACCCAAGCTCACTCTGCCACACACACAAAAAATAGTTTGACAAAAATTAAACCTAACATATAATTTAGACAGAGAGATGTTTAAACTCGGAGGTAAAGACTAGAATCTTACAACTGAGTAATGACTTATATTATTTCTATAACTGTTGGTGTTTACATTTGATTTGTTGTTCTAATAGTAGGTTGTTACTATCTTCACTCTACAGATAAGCAGCCAAGACAAAGAGAGGTTAATTAGTTTGCCTATGCTAATAGGTCAGCTCAGTCAAGATTAGACTGCAAAAGACTCAGATTCCTGAGTGAAAATTTTTCCTCCCTCCTACTAATACACTCACCTTTAATCAACAGCTTAACCTTCTAAACCAATCTGTCTTTCTACCATTTATTTTAGTATACTTAATTTTTTTGTAATAACCAGGAGGGTAGGTTTTCAAAGGACTGAAGTGGAAACCATAATTAACATTATTTTAACATTAACATAACTAACCATATACATTCCCAGTATAGTACTTTTACTCTTCTAAAACATGAAAATGGAAACCTTTCAGTTATCCAGAAAATGGGTCAATCAGTATATCTCAAACACACAAAGCTCCTTGGTATGACCTATAAAACTATGCCTGCCCTGTCTCCCACTTGTTTTTACCTTGTTCTTTCCTAGCACACAACTCCTCTCCCACCTTCCCATCTCTCTGCTCTAGTCACACCTGTCTTATTTCAGTCTCTCACACTTGAGCATTGATTATTCTCTGGAATAACTGATTATTCATTCTGCAATATAGGCAGTAAAGTAGCTTGAGAATTACTGACCAGCTGAGTAGACCCAAGTTTGCTTAAAGCTCTTGTTTTTTTATTAGCTGACGGGTCACACACTTTTGGGGGGATTGAATAAAAACCAGTTGCATTGAAGGAGCAACTTAAAAGGGTCACTAGAAGTTCCAGTGTCACTTTTGACTAATATTACTGGGAACCCTAATGTTCCAGTACCATGTAGGATTTAACCAAAGCTTTCCTGTTTTGATTTTATGGGTATCAATGGTATCACATCTAGAATCCTAGGAAGCAGAGTTGTTGTACATCACTAGAAAATATCAATGATAAAATAACTTCCCATTAAAAGTGTTATTTCACAATATTCTCAATAAGTAAACATCATTTTAGTCTTTGCAGTTATTAAAAATGAACAACATTAACCTTGCAAGGCCAGGTTTTAAAAGGCTCCTTGTCCTAGAAAAACATTAGGGGTTTGATTGATTGCAAGCACTAAATGCTATGTAAGTGATGGATTTTTGCCTCAATTTTTTGAATTTAGAAAAAGTAGGATTATTAAAAAATTAAATGTAAAAGTAGGTCCCTTATTCTAAGTGCATTTACATTATCCTCTGGCCTAAGCCCTAGGTTGAATAAGGATTATTTGTCTAGGCTGATCAATAAGTATTGGGGGAATGCAAATACATGTTGTGGGTTTTGCTGTCTCTGTGCGTGAAGTGCAGTATGATATTACTGATTGCACTTTTACTTTTGTCACATGCAGAAGATGGGCAGAGATTGATACCAAGAGAACCAAAAGGATATAGATAGATAGATGAGAGAGAGATGTAGATATAGAGATAGATAAAGAGATTTATTATAATGATTATAGAGGCTAAAAATCCCAAGATCTCCAGTCAGCAAGCTAGAGGCCCAGAAGAGTCAATGGTGTAGTTCCAGTTGAATCTGAAGGCCCAAGAACCAAGAGAACTGATGGTGTAGTTCCAATCCAAAATCTGGCAGGCTCAAGACTCAAAGAGCCAATGTTTCCATTTGAAACAAAGGCAAGAAGAGTTCATGTCCCAGCTCAGGCAAAAGGAAGTTCCTTTTACTCATGGGAGGGTCAGCCTTTTCGTTGTATTCAAGCCCTTGATTATATGAGGCCCACCCACCTATTATATATAATTCCTAATTATATTAGGAAGGGCTGTCTGCTTTACTCAGTCTACAGATTCAAATGTTAATCTCCTCCAAAAACACCCTCACAAATACACTCAGAATAGTGTTCAACCAAATAACAGGGCCAAGACAAATTGGTACATAAAATTAACCATAACACCATCTCCATTATCCACATGAAGAATTGAAACTCTATAAACCTTAGTTTTTCTGATGCTAAAATGTAGCCTCTTCTTAGCATTTTACACTGCCCTCTCACTTCACCTGCAACAGACTGAATATTTGTATCCCCTCAAAATCCTTATGTTTGAAACCCTAAGCACCAATGTGATAGTGTTAGGAGATGGGACCTTTGGGAGGTAATCAGATCATGAAGGTGGACCCCTCATGAATAGGATCATTGTTGTTATAAAAAGAACCCTAGAGAGCTCTCTTCTCCTCTTTCCACCCTATGAGGATACAAGAAGAAAAGCCTGCAAACTGGAAGAGGGCTTGCACCAGATCCCAACCATGATGGCAGGCTGATCTTGGACTTCCAGAACTGTGAGATATAACAGTTGTTTTTATGCCACACAATCCATAGTAACTTGTTACAGCACCCCAAACTGACTAAGACATGATCTAGCCCAGCCCCACCCTCTTTTTCACATAGAGCCTCTATACTCTTAGGTACACATAATAATGATCTTCTTCTTCATCATCCTGGCACAGAACAGAAAGCCTAATGTTAACTATTTTCAAAGTTGGGTACCTTATTTAAAAAGTATTCCCTTGTGGCCTTGTCTCAAGTATTGTTTTGTAAGGATAAAAGAGTATGGCTATATATTTAAGTCAAATTCACATATCTCTTTAGCTTTTTATATAAACACAAAAAGAAGAGGTGAATGACATTTACATTATTATTAAAAAGATATAAATTTCACTTCTGTGATTTTTCTTTTCATCCAACCCTCAATAAGATTTTAAATAGAGCCTAAAACTAATTTTCTAGCCATAGTAATAACACTTATCTCAATACATGTCAGCCCACGAGAAGAAATTTTTCAAGATTATCCAAGTATTACATATCCACATTTCTGACTGGAATCCATTTGTATTAAACTAGCTTTCTTTTTTTTATTCTGTCTTTTCATATCCTTTCAAAACATTTTCTAAATTGTCTATTCAGGGAAAAGGGGCAAATCTTTTTCAAAAAAGCAACCAATTCATTATGTTGTCAGATGAACTATTTAGCTTCTGAAAGTTACGGGATTCACCCCTGGAAAGTCCCTTTGATGCCATTTGTTCATTACCAAGAAAAATAGCCTGTTTATCTCAGGCATTCCATCTCAGCACATTCTTATTTTTTAATATAAAAAGCTGTATCTTGATGGACCCTAATAAATAGCAAGCAAAAGATGTGTTATGCCTGGAAACATCAACTAGCCATGTTGGAAAAGGAGACAGAGTTGAATGGCTTATAAGTTAAGTGGTTAAATGGTGAACAAGCAAACAAGTGAAACATTCAGTGCCTGTGACTGGGGTGCTCTGCAAGACTGACTTTTACAGTATAGTGTATGATTTTTCATCACCACTGCTACCCATAATGCTGAGAAGGGAGGTTATTTCTATGTATAGTCTTCTTTGTTCATAATAGCAATCAGTCTCTATTTGGGTGGTTTTAAAATAGGCAATCATTTCACAGCAGGAACAATGAGAACAGAATAGAATTCATTCTTATCAACACTCATATAAACGCTGCTGTTTATTGTCTTACAGCTAGAAAAAGCAAAAATCACTGCAGTAAAGATACTTAAAAATCTATATGTGACTTTATAGTTGAGATAGAAAAGGAATGTCAACCATCAAGTTTAGGAAAATAAAATACAATTTCTACCTCCATGATTTTTAAGCTTGTAAACAAAAGGAAATCAGCTACACATTTGCCAATTTTGTGGAATGCATAGTAAAAATGATACACTATCACTTTTAGCCCCAAATTAAAATTTCCCTCTATAGTAAGCAACACTTTGATATTAGGCATTGCAAACACTTTTAACAACAGATTGGCAGTTCATTTTTAATAATGATTCCTAACTTCTATTTCTAGCAATATTGTAGACTAAACGTTTGTAGAAAATTCTTGGGGAGAATGTAATTAAAAATACAGGATAAAATATAAAACCTACATTGGAATGCATGCCTGAGCTTGTGGAAGATAAATTCTATTGTTAGAAAGTTTCAAGAACTGGTGTTTGCTCTGAGGATTTATTCCAAACTCTTGTGGCCTAGATATGAGTTAAAAATGTGTCATCAGAGAGACAAAACTTGGGGTTAAACTAGACACAAGGATGGGTTGGAGACTCCATAAAGCTAGGATTCCAAAGGGTAACCCACTGGAAGGTAAACTATCCTCCAGAGAAAAACAATAGGAATAATATTTGTCTTAGTCCTGGCTCTGAGTAGAGAAAAAAACAAAAACAAGACATTTGAAATGGGAGAGGGAACAGGAGAGGAGAGGAGAGGGAGGGGTGGAGACGGAAGGGAAGGGAAGAAAAGGAATTCTTAACCATAAGCCAAAATTCAAGTAGATCTGGAACCAGAATCCCTATGACATCTACATCCTGAAAAAAAAAATGAGGCCAAAATAAAATATTTAAAATAGTTATATTGAATAGCCTAAAAATCTACCAAAAACCAACTCAATTTGAAAGAAAACAAATTTTAAAACTAGGTCTCAAAGTATTCCCACAGATGAAGTTCCAATGAACATGAATTCATAATCAGAAATTATTGAAAAAATGAAATAAATCACTGTGAGCAAGAAAACAGAAACAGACTTCACCATCAGACTCAATATCTGTAAATGGTGAAATTATCAAAGATAAAATATAAAATAAGTATGTTAAATATATATAAAGACATAATGGAGAAGATTGGCAGAGGAACAAGAAATTATCAGGATTGATAAGACACTTTTGCAAACTAAGCAGAACATCTAGACATAAAAAATATAATCTCTAAAATCAGGAAATCAATGAACTAGACAACAGACTAGACAAAGAGTCAGTAAAGAAGAAATTCCCAGAATTCCATGAAGAGAAAAAAGATGGAAAATAAGAGAGACAGATTAAGAAGCAGGGAGAACACAATTGATGAATGATGATAATGCTCAGATTCAGTAAGCCAAATAAATTCAAATAAAATAAAATGGATTAACCCTCAATATATTCTAGTAAAACTTAAAAGTACAAAAGACAAAAAAAAAAATCTCTAGCCAGAAAGAAACTACTACCTAAAATAGGACAAATAAACTAATATTTGACTTCTCAACAGTAACAATGGAAACCAGTAGGCAGTAGAATAGCATTATCAAGATTCTAAAAGTGATAATCAATCTAGAATTCTATGCCTGGAAAAATTATTCAAAAATAACAGTAAAGTACAGACATTTTCAAGCCAGCACAAGTGAAGCGAGTTTAGAAAAATTTTAATGTTTTCTTCAGGGAAAAGAAAAATTACCTGAGGAAGAAAGGCTCAAATTGTAGTAATTAAAGATCAGTCAGGAAAAAAACAATTTATTCTAAATATTTCAAGACAAAAGTAGTTAAATGGAAGGAATTTGGTAGTTTAAAAATTGTAAGGTTTAGGACTGCAAAATTCAAAAGTGGAGATTACAATCCAAAAATTAGGAAAGTACAGAAAGTAGCTGTCAAAGCCACAGCTGCCCCTTAACTCCAAAGCTGGAGACCGGCAGTAGAATATGGAGTCTGAAGAAGGGTCAAGAAATTGCTACTGCTTTTGATAAATATGCCATGGTCTTCTGCCAAATGAAAACTGAATTGTGCCTTCCTTTCAAATTCCAAAACTCTATCAAATGTCTTACTGGTCATATCTAAATCAGAATCCTGGCAAGGGATTCTTAAAAATAAAGTTCTCACGTTCTTACACGGTTGGCAGGAATGTAAACTGGTGTGGCCCCTATGGAAATCATTATGAAGGTTTCTCAAAAACTAAAAATAGAAATACCATTCAACCCAGTAGTTCCACTTCTGGGAATTTACCTGAAGAAGCCAAAATCACTAATTCAAAAAGACATATACACTCCTATGTTTATCAAAGCATTATTTGTACTAGTCAAGATATGGAAACAACCAGAGTGGCCAGCAATAGATGAATGGATAAAGAAGCTCTCATACTTACATATATATAAAACAGAATGATAGTGTGTGTGGGGCCACAGGGAAGACAGTGTAGCTCAGAGAAGACAAATAGGGATTCTGTGGCATCTTACTACACTGGTGGACAGTGACTGCAATGGGGTATGGGTGGGACTCAATAATAAGGGTGAAGGTAGTAACCACATTGTTTTTCTTGTGAAACCTTCATAAGAGTGTATATCATTGATACCTTAATTTAAAAAATCCAGAATGTTGCTCAGCCATAAAAAAGGAATGAAATCTTGCCATTTCTGAAAACATGGATGGGCCTAAAGGGTACTATGCTAAATGAATTAAGTCAGACAGAGAAAGATAAATACCATATGATTCCACTTACATATGAAATCTAAAAACCAAATGAACAAACAAAACAGAAAAAGACATAAACACAGAGAATACACTGGTGGTTTCCATAAGGGAGGGAGGTGGGAGGATGGGTGAAATAGATGAAGGGTATAATGAAATACAAACTTCCAATTATAAAATAGTCATGGGAATGAAAGTACAGCATAGGGAATATAGCCAGTAATATTATATTTGTGTGTTGACAGATGGCAACTACACTTATCATGGTGAACATTTAGTAATGCATATAATTGTTGAATCAGTGTGTTTCACACCTGAAATATAATATTTTATATATCAACTATATTTCAATAAATAAATAAGGTTCCCAAGCTTTCAGCACTGCAATAACATGGGAGAGTGTAAAAAGGGACAGAAATGCTACTGATTGCAAACAGTCCAGCACAGAGATTCAAGAATTAAGCAAAGAAAATGGCAAGCACGTGGATAAAGAGAAATAAACATTGACAGCATAAAACAGTTGCATTAATGTCTAAATTGAGGATAAATATTGAGATAGAACTAAACTATCCCCTTCTACAGTGGGGTGACTGGTGCACAAAATAATTAAGAGTTTGATTAATTTTAGAATTTCTTAATTAAACATGCATGTCTAAAAATCTTTGAAAAACACAAAACAGAGTATTTGACCTCAATATATTATACTTAGACAGTTTTAAGACTGTAAGATGATAGATGAGAGAGAGTACCCAATCAATTCGGCAGATTACAAAATGAAATTGATAATTCCACTCTCCTAAACTGAGTGATTGAAAAACACTTCTCTTTGTTTATTAATAGATCAAATATTTAAAAAGTAATTAAGCATACAGTATTTTTGAATAACACAATTAACAAATTAAATCTAAAGGACTTTAGAGAATCATTATTTTCAGTAACTTAAGAATACACACGGGTGGGGCGGAAGATGGCGGCGTGAGTAGAGCAGCGGAAATCTCCTCCCAAAACAACATATATCTATGAAAATATAACAAAGACAACCCTTCCTAGAATAAAGACCAGAGGACACAGGACAATATCCAGACCACATCCACACCTGAGAGAACCCAGCGCCTCGCGAAGGGGGTAAGATACAAGCCCCGGCCCCGCGGGAGCCGAGCGCCCCTCCCCCCAGCTCCCGGCGGGAGAAGAGCAGGCAGAGCGGGAGGGAGACGGAGCCCAGGACTGCCGAACACCCAGCCCCAGCCATCCGGGCCAGAGTGCAGGGCCCTCGATACTGGGAAAACAGGGCAGCAAGAACAGTGAGCAGGCACTGGAGGCTGGGCGACAGAGGACATAAGAAAAGCGCGCGACCATTTTTTTTTTTTGCTTTTTTGCTGCTTTGTTTTGGCGAGCGCTGTTTGGAAGTCTTAAAGGGACAGGGACCCCAATATTAGGGAAACAGGGCAGAAAGACCGGTGAGCAGAGGCCTGAGGCTGGCACCGGAGAATAAAGAAAAACGAACGACCACCTTTTTTTTTTTTTAAATAAAATTTTTTTTTTTTTTAATTAAAAAAATTTTTTTTCTTGTTTTTTTTTGTGGTCGTTGTTTTGTTTTGGCGGGTGCTTTTTGGAAGTCTTAAAGGGGCAGGGCGGGCCACTTAATCCAGAGGTAGGGAATCCGGGACCTCTGGGCACCCTAACCCCTGGGCTGCAGGGAGCAGGGAGGCCCCTTACGGAGATAAATAGCCTCCCAGCCGCTCCTGCTCCAACGCGACTCCACCATTTTGGAGAAGCAGCCCGAGCCAGGCCACGCCCACAGCAACAGCGGAGATTAACTCCATAGCAGCCTGGCAGGAAGCAGAAACCCTGTCTGCGCGCAGCTGCGCAGCACAAGCCACTAGAGGCCGCTGTTCTCCCAGGAGAGGAGGGCCACAAACCAACAAGAAAGGAAGTCCTTCCAGCCGTCACTCGTCCCAGTTCTGCAGACTATTCCTATCACCATGAAAAGGCAAAGCTACAGGCAGACAAAGATCACAGAGACAACACCAGAGAAGGAGACAGACCTAACCAGTCTTCCTGACAAAGAATTCAAAATAAGAATCATAAACATGCTGACAGAGATGCAGAGAAATACGCAAGAAAAATGGGATGAAGTCCGGAAAGAGATCACAGATGCCAGAAAGGAGATCGCAGAAATGAAACAAACTCTGGAAGGGTTTATAAGCAGAATGGATAGAATGCAAGAGGCCATTGATGGAATTGAAATCAGAGAACAGGAACGCATGGAAGCTGACATAGAGAGAGACAAAAGGATCTCCAGGAATGAAACAATATTAAGAGAACTGTGTGACCAATCCAAAAGGAGCAATATCCGTATTATAGGGGTCCCAGAAGAAGAAGAGAGAGGCAAAGAGATGGAAAGTATCTTAGAAGAAATAATTGCTGAAAACTTCCCCACACTGGGGGAGGAAGTAATCAAACAGACCACGGAAATACACAGAACCCCCAACAGAAAGGATCCAAGAAGGGCAACACCAAGACACATAATAATTAAAATGGCAAAGATCAAGGACAAGGAAAGAGTGTTAAAGGCAGCTAGAGAGAAAAAGGTCACCTATAAAGGGAAACCCATCAGGCTAACGTCAGATTTCTCAACAGAAACCCTACAGGCCAGAAGAGAATGGCATGATATATTTAATACAATGAAACAGAAGGGCCTTGAACCAAGGATACTGTATCCAGCACGACTATCATTCAAATATGACGGTGGGATTAAACAATTCCCAGACAAACAAAAGCTGAGGGAATTTGCTTTCCACAAACCACCTCTACAGAACATCTTACAGGGACTGCTCTAGATGGGAGCACTCCTAGAAAGAGCACAGCACAAAACACCCAACATATGAAGAATCGAGGAGGAGGAACAAGAAGGGAGAGAAGAAAAGAATCTCCAGACAGTGTATATAACAGCTCAATAAGCGAGCTAAGTTAGGCAGTAAGATACTAAAGAGGCTAACCTTGAACCTTTGGTAACCACGAATTTAAAGCCTGCAATGGCAATAAGTACATATCTTTCAATAGTCACCCTAAATGTTAATGGGTTGAATGCACCAATCAAAAGACACAGAGTAATAGAATGGATAAAAGAGCAAGACCCATCTATATGCTGCTTACAAGAAACTCACCTCAAACCCAAAGACATGTACAGACTAAAAGTCAAGGGATGGAAAAACATATTTCAAGCAAACAACAGAGAGAAGAAAGCAGGGGTTGCAGTACTAATATCAGACAAAATAGACTTCAAAACAAAGAAAGTAACAAGAGATAAAGAAGGACACTACATAATGATAAAGGGCTCAGTCAAACAAGAGGATATAACCATTCTAAATATATATGCACCCAACACAGGAGCACCAGCATATGTGAAACAAATACTAACAGAACTAAAGGGGGATATAGACTGCAATGCATTCATTCTAGGAGACTTCAACACACCACTCACCCCAAAGGATAGATCCACTGGGCAGAAAATAAGTAAGGACATGGAAGCACTGAACAACACAGTAGAGCAGATGGAACTAATAGACATCTATAGAACTCTACATCCAAAAGCAGCGGGATATACATTCTTCTCAAGTGCACATGGAACATTCTCCAGAATAGACCACATACTAGGCCACAAAAAGAGCCTCAAAAAATTCCAAAAGATTGAAATCCTACCAACCAACTTTTCAGACCACAAAGGCATAAAACTAGAAATAAACTGTACAAAGAAAGCAAAGAGGCTCACGAACACATGGAGGCTTAACAACACGCTCCTAAATAATCAATGGATCAATGACCAAATCAAAATGGAAATCCAGCAATATATGGAAACAAATGACAACAACAACACTAAGCCCCAACTTCTGTGGGACACAGCAAAAGCAGTCTTAAGAGGAAAGTATATAGCAATCCAAGCATATTTAAAAAAGGAAGAGCAATCCCAAATGAATGGTCTAATGTCACAATTATCGAAATTGGAAAAAGAAGAACAGATGAGGCCTAAGGTCAGCAGAAGGAGGGACATAATAAAGATCAGAGAAGAAATAAATAAAATTGAGAAGAATAAAACAATAGCAAAAATCAATGAAACCAAGAGCTGGTTCTTCGAGAAAATAAACAAAATAGATAAGCCTCTAGCCAGACTTATTAAGAAGAAAAGAGAGTCAACACAAATCAACAGTATCAGAAACGAGAAAGGAAAAATCACGACGGACCCCACGGAAATGCAAAGAATTATTGGAGAATACTATGAAAACCTATAGGCTAACAAGCTGGGAAACCTAGGAGAAATGGACAACTTCCTAGAAAAATATAACCTTCCAAGATTGACCCAGGAAGAAACAGAAAATCTAAACAGACCAATTACCAGCAATGAAATTGAAGAGGTAATCAAAAAACTACCAAAGAACAAAACCCCCGGGCCAGATGGATTTACCTCGGAATTTTATCAGACATACAGGGAAGACATAATACCCATTCTCCTTAAAGTCTTCCAAAAAATAGAGGAGGAGGGGATACTCCCAAACTCATTCTATGAAGCTAACATCACCCTAATACCAAAACCAGGCAAAGACCCCACCAAAAAAGAAAACTACAGACCAATATCCCTGATGAACGTAGATGCAAAAATACTCAACAAAATATTAGCAAACCGAATTCAAAAATACATCAAAAGGATCATACACCATGACCAAGTGGGATTCATTCCAGGGATGCAAGGATGGTACAACATTCGAAAGTCCATCAACATCATCCACCACATCAACAAAAAGAAAGACAAAAACCACATGATCATCTCCATAGATGCTGAAAAAGCATTTGACAAAGTTCAACATCCATTCATGTTAAAAACTCTCAGCAAAATGGGAATAGAGGGCAAGTACCTCAACATAATAAAGGCCATCTATGATAAACCCACAGCCAACATTATATTGAACAGTGAGAAGCTGAAAGCATTTCCTCTGATATCGGGAACTAGACAGGGATGCCCACTCTCTCCACTGTTATTTAACATAGTACTGGAGGTCCTAGCCACGGCAATCAGACAAAATAAAGAAATACAAGGAATCCAGATTGGTAAAGAAGAAGTTAAACTGTCACTATTTGCAGATGACATGATACTGTACATAAAAAACCCTAAAGACTCCACCCCAAAACTACTAGAACTGATATCGGAATACAGCAAAGTTGCAGGATACAAAATCAACACACAGAAATCTGTGGCTTTCCTATATACTAACAATGAACCAACAGAGAGAGAAATCAGGAAAACAACTCCATTCACAATTGCATCAAAAAAAATAAAATACCTAGGAATAAACCTAACCAAAGAAGTGAAAGACTTATACTCTGAAAACTACAAGTCACTCTTAAGAGAAATTAAAGGGGACACTAACAGATGGAAACTCATCCCATGCTCGTGGCTAGGAAGAATTAATATCATTAAAATGGCCATCCTGCCCAAAGCAATATACAGATTTGATGCAATCCCTATGAAACTACCAGCAACATTCTTCAATGAACTGGAACAAATAATTCAAAAATTCATATGGAAACACCAAAGACCCCGAATAGCCAAAGCAATCCTGAGAAAGAAGAATAAAGTAGGGGGGATCTCACTCCCCAACTTCAAGCTCTACTATAAAGCCATAGTAATCAAGACAATTTGGTACTGGCACAAGAGCAGAGCCACAGACCAATGGAACAGACTAGAGAATCCAGACATTAACCCAGACATATATGGTCAATTAATATTTGATAAAGGAGCCATGGGCATACAATGGCAAAATGACAGTCTCTTCAACAGGTGGTGCTGGCAAAACTGGACAGCTACATGTAGGAGAATGAAACTGGACCATTGTCTAACCCCATATACAAAAGTAAACTCAAAATGGATCAAAGACCTGAATGTAAGCCATGAAACCATTAAACTCCTGGAAGAAAACATAGGCGAAAACCTCTTAGACATAAACATGAGTGACCTCTTCTTGAACATATCTCCCCGGGCAAGGAAAACAACAGCAAAAATGAGTAAGTGGGACTATATTAAGCTGAAAAGCTTCTGTACAGCAAAAGACACCATCAATAGAACAAGAAGGATCCTTACAGTATGGGAGAATATATTTGAAAATGACAGATCCGATAAAGGCTTGACGTCCAGAATATATAAGGAGCTCTCACGCCTCAACAAACAAAAAACAAATAACCCAATTAAAAAATGGGCAGAGGAACTGAACAGACAGTTCTCCAAAAAAGAAATACAGATGGCCAACAGACACATGTAAAGATGCTCCACATCGCTAATTATCAGAGAAATGCAAATTAAAACTACAATGAGGTATCACCTCACACCAGTAAGGATGGCTGCCATCCAAAAGAAAAACAACAACAAATGTTGGCGAGGCTGTGGAGAAAGGGGAACCCTCCTACACTGCTGGTGGGAATGTAAGTTAGTTCAACCATTGTGGAAAGCAGTATGGAGGTACATCAAAATGCTCAAAACAGACTTACCATTTGACCCAGGAATTCCACTCCTAGGAATTTACCCTAAGAATGCAGCAATCAAGTTTGAGAAAGACAGATGCACCCCTATGTTTATTGCAGCACTATTTACAATAGCCAAGAATTGGAAGCAACCTAAATGTCCATCAGTAGATGAATGGATAAAGAAGATGTGGTACATATACACAATGGAATACTACTCAGCCATAAGAAAAGGGCAAATCCAATCATTTGCAGCAACATGGATGGAGCTGGAGGGTATTATGCTCAGTGAAACAAGCCAAGCGGAGAAAGAGAAATACCAAATGATTTCACTTATCTGTGGAATATAAGAACAAAGGAAAAACTGAAGGAACAAAACAGCAGCAGAATCACAGAACTCAAGAATGGACTAACAGGTACCAAAGGGAAAGGGACTGGGGAGGATGGGTGGGTAGGGAGGGATAAGGGGGGGAGAAGTAGGGGGGTATTAAGATTAACATGCATGGGGGGGTAGGAGAAAAGGGAGGGCTGTACAACACAGAGAAGGCAAGTAGTGATTCTACAACATTTTGCTATGCTGATGGACAGTGACTGTAAAGGGGTTTATAGGGGAGACCTGGTATAGGGGAGAGCCTAGTAAACATAATATTCGTCATGTAAGTGTAGATTAGTGATAGCAAAAAAAAAAAAAAAAAAAAAGGGCAGTTCCTGTGTGGTAACCTCCAACGAGTTCTACACAAGGGTATAAAGGGCATATAAAAGTGTAGGCAAAGGGTCTGTTTGTGTTTATACAGAGGATCAAAGCCTAATTGGGCTACCCCGAAAATGAACTAAGATACGATATGAAAAAGAACTTCCAACATCTGCACCCTCTGGAAGACTCATGCCAGAAGATGATCATCAAAAAACCCCAACAAAGATCCACGCACTGCTACAGCTGTAGATGCACTCATCCCACCAGTTCCTGGACTTGCCATGGGAATGAGGAAGGAGATATCTAAGCTGGCCTGTGCATACAGTAAAACAACAAAATTGGACTGGATCTATACTGTTGGAACTCAACCAAGAATTTGGAGAAGTGCAAATTGTAGCACTCCAAAGTCTTACAACTACAAACTATTTATTGTTAAAAGAACATATGGCATGTGAGCAGTCCCCAGGAATGGGTTGTTTTAATTTGTCTGATTTCTCTCAGACTGTTCAAGTTCATTTGGACAATATCCACCATATCATAGATAAGTTTTCACAAATGCCTAAGGTGCCTAACTGGTTTTCTTGGTTTCACTGCAGATGGCTGGTAATTACAGATATGCTTTGGTTATGTAACTATACTCCTATTATGTTAATGTGTGTGTGCAATTTAAGTAGTAGCTTAAAACCTATACATGCTGAAGTTACTCTACAAGAAGATATATCAAAGAAATAATCAATCTTCCCATGTTTTCTTCCACCTGCTACTTCTATAGCTTTTCTTCTTCCTTCCTAATTACAACCCTTAAATAGAATTCGTGCCTCATATCAAATTTACCGAGTATCATAATTCTTCCAAGTGGTAAAGATACCTCAAGACAAATGCTGGGCATAGAAGCCACAGGGCATAAATATGCAAAGAAGTAAAAAGCTAACTTTTTCAAGCAATAAGGCTTCTCTCTCACTTACCAACTTCACATTTCCCTGTATGGCCCCGGAAGATGACTGGTTAGCCAGAGACGGGTAAGATTCCTCAAGGGAGGAACAACCTAAGACAGGCACAGTCGCAGGGGGGCCATCAGGTGAGAAATTGGGGATCAACAGAGGTGAGGCTTAGAACCTCACCCCCCCGTTCTGAGAGAAATCTTCTGCATACGTGGATGTTTTATTGCCCTGGTCTAGCTTGGATTAACACATAGTCTACAGGCACACACCTGATCATCTACATGTGCTCTCTTACAACACTAAACTATGTTTTCTACCTTTATCTTGTATCTACCTACCACTTCAGCATTTTATTAAAAATAATAATAATAAAGAGAGAAATGTGGTATCCACATATAAATCAAGTATAAAAACCAAATGAGTATTCATATTTGAACTGACTGTTTATAGTTCATAATGCATGAGCAAAACCGAAAGTTTCTGTGATGACTGCCCTTGTACTGTTCACTATGTAACTTATTCATTATGTAAGAATTTGTTCTACATGTAAGAACTTGTTTGTTATGCCTCAGAAGATTGGAGACTGACAAAAATTAGGCTTGGGGTGGAATAATGATTGTGCATTGAGCATTGACTCCCCTATACAGAATTTTATTGTCGTTAACAACCATTTGATCAATAAATATGAGAGATGCCCTCACAAAAAAAAAAAAAAAAAAAAAAAGGACAGACTTCCAATGGTAAAATAAATTAGTAACCGGGATGTAATGTATAGCATAAGGAATATAGTCAAGATATTGTAACAGCCTGGTAGGGTGATAGCTGGAACCTAGAATTATGTATATAAATGTTCTACCACTGTGTTGTACACTTGAAACTCATGTAATGTAATACTGTGTGTCAACTACCCTTCAATAAAAAATAATTATTAAAAAAAAAAAAAAAAAAAAAGAATACACACTTGTTTCAGGCTTACATAGAACATTACAAAAATTCACAATATACTCTGCCATGGTATACTGTCAGATCTTCCAGGAGCACTTTAAAAATGCAAATGCTTGAGTTCTATCCTCAGTGATACAATTTCACTGGTCTGAAATGGCTTCCAGTCATCAGTATGTCTGAAAACCTCCTCATATGTTCTAACATGCATCCAGTATGAAGAACCATTTCACTAGAATATAAAGTAGGTTTCAACAAATTTCAAAGATTTCCTATCATATTAAGTGTATTTTCTAACCACTGTGCAAGAAAGTTAGGAGTTAATTTTTTAAAACTAAAATTTTGAAAAAAGTCTCACATAATTAAAGCTTAAAACATGCTTTGAAGTGACCCTTGGGTCAACAAATTATGAGTGAAATTAGAAAATAAAAAGGAACAACAATGAAAATATCACACATTCAACTTATAGAATAATAAAAAATAGAACCAGGTATTTGTTTCTGCTTTTCTGTATGGGTTATTTTTTTCTTTTCCTTTTTTTTTTTAACCTTGTTTTAAATTTTACCTAAATATCAGTGATTTAAATGTAATCACATGGGAGAGTGTAAAAAGGGACAGTTTTTTTGAGTTTTTAGTACTTGTACTAAATACAAGTACTAAAAAAAAAAATAAGATGCAAAGTCCTTTATAGCCTGGAAATGCACAATAAGTTCAATGATTTAAAATCCAGAAGCAATAAAATAACTTTTTTACTATATTTAAAAAAGACTGCAATACAAAAAGTAAGTCATAAGCAAAATAAAAGGAAAAATCAGAAAAATATCTAGATGTGAAAATTCTCATTGCTACTCTCTTTGGGGAGAGATCATTTTATTTGAAATTGACAACAAACATTTAAAATTTGTTTTGCATTAACATACTTTAAGAATCTTAAAATTCAATCAACTTGATATCTTTGTGATATGCTACTACCACATTTTAATTTCCCCCTTTTCAAAATTTAATACCAGAAGCACAATGTGCTTAATTATTAGCATAGAGTAAACTAATATATCATGTAATCCCAGGAATGAAACAGTGATCCTGAAACTCACAATTTGAAGGCCCATCTTCACCTCAGAAAATGAAAAAAGAAATCATTAGTAGTGTATACATAAGCATATATTATATATAACAGTTATATATTATGTATATATTATTAATATACATATACATTTTAAATTATATTGTACATTATATTATACGTATTATATCATATATATGTATATTTGGTGGCAAATTACTTGCTAGAGCCTCAATCTGTGCTTTCTCTCTTAAAAGTCATTAATAATGCTGCCAGGAGTTAGATGAGGTGTACCAACATGAAACAGCAACAGTGATTAACTGATAGGCGGTTAGACATGAGTCAGCAGACAAAACACAAAAATTTTATGAGTATGCATAGTAGCCCTGAGAGAGGAACAAGCCTAGAGACTCTTCATAGTGCTATTTTAAATCACTTCACTATTTATCATGGAGAGACAACAAATCAGTTGTCTTTTGCCATAGAAAAGCAGAGCAAACAGAACTTGTGTCTACTTTCTTTCTTTTGGCAAGTAAAACCATGAATAAAGTACAAAGGGATATGGAAACAACAGAGTAAGCCTGGGGATAGAAGAGACAGGAGAGAAGGGGAAAGTCGAGTGAACGAGAGGGCGCCTAGATGGTCTTCCTTTACCACAGCAGCCAATCTAGGTGAGAGTTGCCATATGGAAAAGTGGGTCCAGTGATGCCAATATTGTCTAATTTTTTTCAAGAAAACACCAAATTCTAAAAGCCTGTATGAATATTATCCAAATAAATTGAAATTCTTTAAACTATAGGCCATAAAAGCATAGCTATAGGTCACCAGTTTATCATCTGTGCCTTAAAAGAATAGATTAGTTCTATTATAAGGGAAATGCAAACCAAACTACAATGAGATGTCACCTCACACCAGTCAGAATGGCTGCTAACCAAAAGACAAGAAATAACAAGTGTTTGCAAGGATCTGGAGAAAAGGAAACACTGTTACACTGCTGGCAAGAATGTAAATTGGTGCAGCCACTGTGGGAAGCAGTACTGAGGTTCCTCAAAACACTAAAAGTAGAAATACCATACAACCCAATAACTCTACTTCTAGGAATCTACCTGAAGACAGAAAAATCTGACTCAAAAAGACATATACACCCATATGTTTACTGCTGCATTATTTACAATAGCCAAGATAAGGAAGCAACCAAAGTGTCAGTAAATAGATGAATGGATAAAGATGTGGTACATATGCACAATGGAATACTATTCAGACATAAAAAAGAAAGAAATCTTGCCATTTGCAACAACATGGATAGACCTTGAGAGTATTATGCTAAGTGAAATAAGCCAAGCAAAGAAAGACAAACACAAAAAGATTTCACTTATACATGGAATCTAAAATCAAAACAAAACAAGTAGACTCATAGACACTGAGAAGTGACTGGTGATTACCATGGGGGAGGGGTTAGGGTGGGTGGGTGAAATAGGTGAAGGGGATAAAGAGGCAAAAATCTCAGTTATAATATATATTAGTCATGAGAATGAAAGTATAGCATACAGACTATAATTAATAGTACTGCAATATCTTTCTTTGTTGATAGTAACTACAGTAGTTGAGCATTTAATAATGTAGATAACTGTCAAATCACTATGCTCTGTACTTCAAATATAACATTATACATCAATACTATATTTTGATAAAAATAGATTATTATTTCATTATAAAATTAGAGATGTGGTCTACAGGAAAAACATTCATTAATACTGTTCCTAATGTAAAGCATTTATAGAAGACAGAATTAAAACTAAAATGAGAGTATTTTGTCTCTTTCATTTAACAAATTTATTGCCTTTCTTTCCAGTATTATTATTATTGCTACATTTTAGGATTTGGGTTTATATTGTGGTATTATATTAGAGATTGTATTTTAGATTATTTTGCCTGACATTACTTAATAGGCAATCTTCCATGTTAATAGAATGTTTTTGTAGTGAATCTCTTTAATAAATCATGTAGTTCAAATATGAATCAATAGCAAGAACCTAGAAAAAGAGGTTTGGTTGATTCTACTCATAAGTTAATTAACTATCGGAGGCTAGAAAATCTATTAAAATAGACAAAATAGAAGCTCCCCATTGTGAGGTAATAAACGGGTGACTCATCAAATTTCTTAAAAACTTTATCCCCCTGGGAATAAAGGAAAATGATTGGTTTGCCTAGGACCTGCTCTTTTCCACTTATCAGAAGCAATCCACAGTTGACCACTTCCTTCTTTAAACACAATCTTCATCTGGCTTCCCAGATACCGTTTTCTCTAATGCACTGCCTCACTGACCACTCTTCCTCACTGTCCTCCTTTTGACTGCTCCTCCTCACCTCCCCAAGCTCTACACTTTGAAGGGCCCAAGCCCAGTCTTCAGACACCTTCTCTGCTCCTCATAGTATGTGAATTTTTCCATTAAAATGGCTTTAAGCAACACTGACACCCTGGTGACTCCAAAATTTGTATCTCTAGCCCATATCTTTCCCCAGATCTCCAGTTTGAATTACCAATTGCCTACTTAATATCTCCACTTTGTGGCTATTTAGATATGTCAAAAGGGACATGTCCAAAACCAACTTTTTAAATAAACTCAACTATTGAGATAGAATTCATATATAATAAAAAGGCATCCATTTTTTTCCCCCTTCATCTATTTCTACCCACCCTCCCATTGCCTTCCCCTATTGCAACCACCAGTCTTTTCTCTGTGACTTTGAGTCTATTTCTGCAAAGCCAACTCTTAATTTCCCTCACCTCTTCCAAATCTATACCTCCTGCAATCTTCATCATCTTCATATAAGGCACCTTCATTCTTCCATTTGCTCAGGTCAAAAATTTACCCTGTTCTTTATCCCAAACACTACAGCCAATCCGATAGCAAATTCTGTTCACTATTCCTCTGGGATATATTCAGGATCTTAACCACATCTCAGAACCTCTCTACCACTACCCTAGACCATCATCTCTCACTGCAATATCCTTGTAACCAGTCACCTACTTTCCACTCTTTGCCCCTCTATGATCTATATTCAACAGAGCAGCCCATGTGATCATGTGGAAATGTAAATCATTGCTTTCTTCTCCAAATTCTCCAGTCTCTTCCCATCTCATGCGAGTAAAAGCTGAAGTCTTCACAATGACCCACAGAGCCCTACATTATCTGTGCTCCCAATCTCCCCAACTGCTTTTCTGACTTAGCTCCCACCACCCTGCACACTCACTGGAGACCCCTCACCCGGGAACAATCTTCCCTCAGATAGCCTCTTAACTTTCTCCCTCACTCCTTTCAATGTCTCTGCTCAAATACCAACTTTTTGGAGGAGCTTTTCCTGGCCACCCTATAGGAAATAGCAGTTCCTTCACTCTGTCTCCCTTACCTGTATTTATTTTCTTTGTAGCATTTATCATCATCTGATGTATTCTATATCTTTTAAATACATATATTTCTGTCTCTCCCAACTAGAAAGTAAGGTATTTGATGGAAGGACATCACTATGTTTACTTCTACATTTATAAATAAATGTTGAGTGAATGAATGGGATCTCCAAATTATATAATTTTGGAGGGAAAATAATGTTTTTCCAATAACCTTATGACTTCATCCTTAAAATTCTTACATTTAAAATATTGTAAAATTAATTTCTCTTAAGTAATTGCACATCCTCTTACATGAGTATATTTAATCAAGCTCCATGTCTGATTTCACAATATTTTTTATCACAAAATATCACCAAGTCTTTTCCAGTGGCTCATAGCAGATTCACAATTTAATGTGCTTTTAAGGCTATTTGGGGTCAAGAACAAAATTGAAACCTCATGCTTTAACTGATTCCACAAATATAAGAAGTAGAAGTTATACACTCGTTTTCCTCTTTACAATTGTTAGCTTTAACTGCAATTGTTCTAATGATTCCTGTGATAACCAGATATGGAGAGAGTGTGCTGTAATCAGGATGTGATTGCAGTAGGTGTTTATTTCCAGAGTGTAGGACATGATTTAAGACTCAGATGAAAGGAAAATAGTGGTTTAAGTCTGGACTTCAGCAAGCATCCGTCCAGGTAATGAAAGCACCAGCCTGTGGGACACAGTAAGCCTTCTATTCAAGGCAAAACTAATTGGAGAAAGGTTTTGCTTCCCCCCAAAGTTAAGGAACAAATGGTGGCCGCATGAAAGAGCTCTCAAGGCTGCTGCTCTTTTACCCACTTGGAGCTCAATGCAGTGTTTTTCTCGCACTAATGAGCAATGCATTTACTCACATATTTTTAAAATTAGAATCAGAGGATTTTTTTTTTAAGTAATGAATGTTTTGCTTAAACCATACCAACATGTGTTTTGAAAGGAACTGGAAATGTAACATATGGTTCACGTAGACTTAAATAGGTCTTGTTCAGACATTAATCTGAGTGGAAGAAGGCCTGTTTGCCTAGTCAGCCCCCTTAGACACAGCAATCTTTATTCAATCATCAATCTAGTCTCCTTGGATCAGATATTTGGTTTTACTAGAATTTGAAAGAATACTTCAGTCCCTAGTTTATAATGACAAGTTTTAAAAATTCACTGAGGAATATATACTGCAATATGAAAAACTTCACATTCTAGTTATTAACAAGTAATTTATATAAGCAATCACAATTAAATTACCATGTGTAATTCTCTCTTAGTGTAGGTCCTCAGTAAAGAAGTTCTGAAATGAACGATTCTTCCTCATCAATGATCTAGTGAAAATTTAGCCAGGTATCTCAAAAACAAGTTTCTGTCTTGGTTTCTTCAGATCAGCATCTGGCTCTGGATCACCCTCTGTTCCTATTCCCTGTCCCCTAGGTCTTCATTTTGGATCACTTCTATATATTAGGGCAAATACAAATTTAGCAGGCCCAACAACTTACCATCTCACTGTCCCACTGAGAACAAGTCCTCTGGCACCATGTATAAGCCATCTGCAGTTCCATACCAGAAGCTCGGTGTGTAACTCTTCTGAATCCTCATGTGGATATACATGTCAGGTGTGTTCCTGATGTCCAGCCCTTCCTCAGTTTTTGGATTTGACTAATTTTGCCTGTAGCACCCCTTCTGCTTGCATCCAGAGAAGATTTTCTGCTTTTAAGGTCTTACAAGATCAGATTTGACCCACCTAAATGGTCTTCCCATTTTAAAGTCTACAAAGTTATTTTTACCATTGACATAACTTACTCACAGGTTCCAGGGATAAAAGCATTGACATCTTCAAAGAAGCCACCTTTTTCTTTTTTCACACTGAAGGTTTATTTATTCTGGAGAATTAAATAGCTTACCAACCCACTGTGTGATATTGGCAAGTAAATACAGTAAAAGACTGAACAAATCTTAAATGATGAAAATGAAAACTTGTCAAGACATGACTTTCAATTGACCAAAGAATAAAGCTGCCTACTCACTGACAGAAATACTTAGAATTCTACTCAAAGTGAAATATTGGCAAAGACTTCAGCAGATAATTGGAATTTCTAGGCAATTTGTTTCTTCCAAGATGCTTTTTGAGAGGTGGGGAGGGTTTTATTGCCATGGGATAGCTTTAAAACACTTGAACATGGTTTACTTTAAATTAATTCCAAATTTAATTTTTAACCAATCTTGTCCTTAAATGTAGCTGCTAATACCATGTTCTAGTTCCTAGGCTGTTGGTAATCTCTGAATGAAAAACTACTACCTCCCTGTCATTTGCTCATACAGATGATCTCTCAAATAAAAAAATAAAAAATAAATACACTGGTTTTTGAAAGTCACTGGTTGTTTGAAATTCCTAATGAATTTTTACATTGTAAAATATTATAAATAACAATTAGATGCCAAGGTAGACCAACAGAATACAATTTAGATTATAATTTATTTAAGACCAGAGCTGCTTGAAAAGAACTATAGAATTAATCTGTGAGAAACTATATTCTGAGTTCCAGTTTGGAGCACATCAGTGCTATGTTGCTTCTAATACAGAGCTCACTATCTCAGCTCCCCACAGTGGATCAAATCAGCAAGAGATTAATCTGCTCGAGAGGAACCTCCAAGCCTTGATGTGGTTTCCAAAGCCTAGACAGAGTCCTTCAGAGCAATGCCTGTAAGGAAATGGCAAAAGCTACAAGGGTTTGGGGGTGAGGAGCTGCACAGGCAAAACTTCCCATCCAGGAAGCCTCAAATAGGCCTAATCTCCAATGATTTACACCTTTCTTTTCTTCTTGACCAGGACTTTCCACTTGCTTCATCAATGCCTCATAGCTAATTTTTTAGCAACCATGGCTAACGATACAGGAAAACACAGCCTATGGATTTTCCTTCCCTTATGTCCCTATCATAAACACAGTCCTTTAATAATTTGCAATAAGTTTTGGCTGCTAAAAACAATGAGAAATATTAATTCTACGGCACTTTTTCTTTCTCATTATATATTTTACAGGTCCAAATTTGAAAAATAGTACAAAAGTAAAAATCACTCATAATCCCACTCTCAGATACAGCACCATAGCTACTCACTCTTTGTTGAAAAATACAAATGAATGAATGAATAAATCTATCAACAAGGTCAGAGGGTAAGACCAAAATAAGACTTTACTTGACTGTAGAAGCCCCCTGGCAGTATGCAATAGTGTGTTCAGCTCTGGTTCCTACTATGCGGTGGACTGCTGAACCAACACATGGGTTAAGTTAAGAAAAAGAGGCACACAACAGCAATCAGTCACAGCAAAGCTTCAACTTTACTCAGAATTGCCTTTGAGCAGTGTTACGTTTTGCAACCACAAGCATGCGCCTACACTGCCCTCTCCTGCCCGACCACTAGATGTAATGCAGCAGTATATTATACCGTAATTGTAAAACTGAAGAGATCAAAGGAAAACAAAGACTAACGGGTAGAAGGAAATGATTAGAAAAGAAATTAAATTGTGTGCTCTCAGTGAATTCCTATTATGAAAAAATAAACTATCAGAAGGTTCTCATCTCCTTCCCAGCCCATCCAAACTACCATCTCTCTTTATCAATACAATACGCACACACACACCTTTTTCATTCAGACCATATCTATAAGTGGGAGGAAAGGATCACTGTAATGAAGCTATGAATTAAGAATCATGTTATTTATAAATATTTTGATGTGACAGATTAATTACCCTTGTCTGAAATAGGAATTCAGATTAATAGAAAAAGAATAATGCACTAAAGGAAAATGAAGATTGCATCATGAATCACAAGAAAATTAAAAATTATTCAAAAAATTGTTAGCTGGTGGCCTATTTGGAAAAAAATGAGGTATGTTTAGATCCTCATATCAGAACAAGAAGCCAAATAGATTTTAGATAAAATTTAAAACAAAATCAATTTCAAACATTATAAGAAAAATATAGTAAATCTTTATCAAATATATGCAGAACTGTCTGGAAAATGACAAAGGAAAAATGTGGGTAATTCAACTATACCAAAATTAAATTTTTTATATGTTAAAAAAAACATGAGCAGGACCACAATAAACAGAGAAAATGTTTACACATATATAACATTTAATGGTTATACAAAGAGATTTAAAATAAAACAAAATAACTTCAAAACCAGCAATTAACAAGTGACAAGAGTGACTTGCAAGTAAATGTGAAAGCATTCACCTTGCGAATAACCAAAAACTGCTAATTAAAATTACATTCCATTTTTCAGCCTAAGTTAGTTTTTAAAGGAATTTTTGGTGCTGGAAAAGGGAAAGTCAACTAAACATTCTCAAATGTTAACAGTTCACATTTAGAAACATAATTGGCATGTATCAGAATTCTTAGAAACAGCCATATCGAAAAATATTCAGTGCTACCATTTTTTGAGATTTATTCTAAGGAATTATCCTTAAATGTGATAAAAGATGATACTGCAGCATTATGTGTAATAATATAAAAAGTATAAACATCTTAAATGTCCCTTGATAGAACAATACAGAAAAGCCTTAAGAATTGCCACCAGGTGGGGTCTGCCACCCTGCAGAACAGATTACAGAATCACTGATCCTCTCAGCCCCCAGAGATAATAACAGGGTCTGTCTACACAGCTGGAGTCCCAGGATAGTTGCTACTGGCCTAAAACAGTTTCATCTATTTACCCCAGAGTGGCTTAAAAATAGTCATTTTCTAAATGTGCCATAATACAAGAAAAGATTAAGAAGCATTTTACAGTGTGTATATATAGATATATAATGTGGTTATTACCCAAACATTAAAATGTTTAGAAGGAAATTCTAATTTTTCAACTGTTAACATTATTTATTAATAACAAAAAAGAGAACACAGGGTTGCATATCTCACCTAAACTCAAATATATGTTTTCAACCTATATATGGAACACAAAGACTTAAAGAATATACACCAAAATGTTAAATGGTTTTCCTTAAATAGTACACCTAAACTCATATTGTTTATTCTTTCTTCACTTTTCTGTATTTTCCAAGTCCTTAACAAGAACTAGTTCTCATTTTTAATAAATACAAAATAAGTTTAAGGTCTTTAGCTGTAAGATACATAACAAAAGAAAACAAACATAGCGCAGGTGAAGTGACCATTCCAAGTAATTGTCTATGGAATCATTTTTAAAATAAAATAAAATCTACCATGAGATGACATGATAGTGATTTTCCAGTAAGAGAGCTATGTTTTAGATAATACACTATGTCACCATGATCCTTCTGTTTTACTAATCTTTTATATTATCTCAAGTAGTCCACAGAGGACCTATCCTGAAGATTAGATAATTATCTGTATAGATATGATGCAGAGAGGATTCTTGCTCAAATAAAATTGGATTAGAAGACATCTGAGATGTCCTTCAAAGCTTGCATTCTGCACCCAATTCACAAAAATCATGGACTAGTATTATGTTACAGTCCATATGTATTTCATGAAAAACTTTAACATTAAAAGAAATTAAATCCCATGAATTCTGTAATATTAACAATGTTGATGAATTTTTCCATTTTAGACTTAAAAATTTGAAGTTCCAGTTTGTACTCTGTTTCCTGTGTTGCCAGAGATTTTTCTAGAGCTAAGGAACATCTGAAGCTAAAAGAAGGATAGCTACCATGTGCATAAATGTAGATTTGGATAATTATGAGCCCATAACTATTAAAATAATAAAAATTTCATTTTTGTAGATCATCAAAGTATTTTAAAAAAATGAAGCATTGTTTCCAGGTTGAAGAGGTAGGCATTATAGTAGAGCTAGGATTCAATATTTGCAATATTGTTTCTATTTGACACTATATTGAAAATTATAATTATCCAGAAACTAATAATCAAGATTTGGAGAAAGCAGTATGGAAGCTCCTCAAAAAATTTAAAATGGAAATACCATACAACCCAGTAATCCCATTAGCAGGACTTTACCTGAAGAAAACAAAATCCCTGATTCAAAAGATACATGCACCTTTATGTTTATTCCCACATTTTTTACAATAGCCAAGATATGAAAGCAACCAAAATGTCCATCAATAGATCAATGGATAAAAAGATGTGGTATCTATACGCAATGGAATATTATTCAGCCATAAAAAAGAAAGAAATCCTGCCATTTGCAACAACATGGATGGACCTAGAGAGTATTAAACTAAGTGAAATATGCCAGGCAGAGAAAGACAAACACCGTATGATTTCAGTTATTTGTGGAATCTTAAAACAGAACAAAACAAAATGAACAAAATAGCAAAAGACTCACAGACACTAAGGAGTAACTGGTGGTTACCATGGGAAAGGAGTTGGAGTGGATGGGTGAAGAGAGAGAGGGGATAAAGGGGCATAAAAATTCTCAATCATTTAAGTTGGTCATAGGGACAGTAGTACAGCACAGAGAATAGAACCAATGATTCTGTAACATCTTTCTATGTTGATGGATAGTAACTGCACTAGTTGGGATGAGGATTTAATAATGTGGGTAACTGGTGAACCACTGTATTGTATACTTGAAACTAATATAAGATTGTGTGTCAACTATACTTCAATAAAAAGAAAAGATTTGGAAATATCCAAAATATACCTATCAGTATATCCATTTAGGGGCTGTTCTGGTTTTGATTTATAATATAACACGAAGGTATTGGAGGCAGGTAGAGAAAAGGAGTTAGAATTTAAACAATCTTGTTGATTGTAAATAAGAGACTTTTTGTAAATAGAAAATAATGTTAAAGATATAAGTCCTATGCTAAGAAAAATTTCCAGAATTTTTACTGTGACTACCTTTTAAATGTAACTAGCTGAAGTGTTTATTCATGAAAATTCCCTAGTGGTACATTTCCATATGGTCAATTAAGTATTTGAAAATTGTAGGCAATATACCTTAATAATTTCCAAGATGTTATACAAATGCCCCAGATAGAGCTGAGTTTATCATTGACAATATTTTCTAAATAGCACACTTTCAGATGTTTATATTAGAGTGAAACAATCCTAGTTAAAAATATTGCTTTTCATATGATACTGCTCTTATTCTGCAGGAAATTCTTAGGCTTCCTTTTTTAGAAACTGAAATAAAAATATACAGCAATTAAGTATCTGCATTACTAAAACAAGAAATTGAACATGTTATGATTTTCTGAAAGTATTGCTATTTCTTTTGGCTTGATTGGGTTTGGAAGGAAGGAAGGAAGGAAGGAAGGAAGGAAGGAAGGAAGGAAGGAGGGAGGGATGGAGGGAAAGGGAGGGAAGGAAGGGGAGAGAGGAGGGAAGGAGGGAAGATTATGAGCATGGTATAAAAAAGCTCTGACAGCCCTATAAATTTAGCAAAAGGGATCTAACACAGTGAGATTGAAAATATGGGAAATTAAACTTCTATCCAAACTAACGTAAGTTTTCAAACAAGAAAGACTTGAATGCTTTCAATTTTTCCTTTTATTGATTATTGTGGGTATCAGGACATTATTAGTCCTGGGCCAGCATCATATATAATATTCAACAAGTGCAAGTATTAATGAATTGTTCATTGAAAATGGTGCTCATATGAAATATTTTGACATTCAGTAGTCTTAATTCTATTGTTTATTTGTAAAATAAGATCAAATCAATCTATAAAGTATTAATCATTACAGCAATATAAGATAATAATGAAGATGATATTTTAATCCTGTTATAATTCCACTGAGACACTAAAACTAGGAAAGGTGTTTAAATTGAGAGGAACTTAAAACTTAAACCCCTGCCTCTTTTTTTGGATCTCTTTTTCTATGAGTTTGGTTGGTAATTTATATCTTAACATAAATTGTATAATATCTCTCCAAAGAGCAAGTTAGGCATTCAAATTGTGGAATAAAATTCTTTTTCCTTATTAAATTCTGAATATCATAAAGGATGTGGGGAAGTACTAGGAAGGGAATGGAGCAAAAAAAATCAAACAATAGGTAATTTTTTTCTCTTTGTTTAAAGATGTCCTTGCCCCAATCAAAGCTGCCTCCCACTACAAGATTGAAATATGCTTTCTATACACACATTAAAGAGAATTACTTATCCTTGACTATAAGGACATAATAATGCTTACACACAGGTGGATTCAGAAATGTCACTTTGCCCTGATAAAAATACTATTTATATTTTGCTTCCAAGGACATCTAAAAAACAACATTTAGAAGACTCTTCATTAAAATCATTTGAATCTGCTATATAAAAATGAGCAAATATATTAATTTTCAAAGTGGGTATAATGTAGAATCTGGAAACTATAGATCATAGTTTTATGTTGATCCTTGGCAGAACTCCAGAATGTGTTGTTAAACATGATTTTTGAGCACTTAGAAATCAAATGGTTGTCCTTATGTAATAAAGGGGGTTTGTTAATAAAGAAGTCCAGTTAACTTCATTTTAGAAAAGAATTTGACAATCTGTTCTTTGTATTATCGTTGATAAACAATATTATATTGGTTTCATTTGTATAACAATAATGATTCGACAATTATATACATTACAAAATGCTCACCATGTAAGTGTAGTTTCCGTCTGTCTCCATACAAAGATATTACAATATTATTGACTATATTCCCTATGCTGTACTTTTCATCCCTGTAACTTATTTACTTTATAATTGGAAGTTTGTACCTCTTATCTCCTTCACCTATTTCACCCATCCCTGAGTAGACATTTTTGCAAAGAAGACATACAGATGGCAAACAGACACATGAAAAGATGCTGAACATCACTAATCATCAGAGAAACGCAAATCAAAACTACAAAGAGATATCACTTCACACTAGTCTGAATGTCTAGTATCAAAAAGACAAGAAATAACAAGTGTTGGTGAGGATGTGGAGAAATGGGAATCCTCCTGCACTGTTGGTAGGAATGCAATTGGTGCAGCCAATGGAGGTTCCTCAAAAAATTGAAAATAGAACTACCATATGACCCAATAATTCCACTGCTGAGTATTTACCTGAAAAGAAACAAAATCACTAATTCAAAAAGATATATGCACTCCTATATTTATTACAGCATTATTATAATAACCAAGATATGGAAGCAGCCTAAGTGTCCATTGACAGATGAATGGATCAGGATGTCCTTATATGCAAAATGGAATATTACTCAGCCATAAAAAAGAATGAAATCTTGCTGTTTATGACATAAATGGACCTAGAGTGTATTGTGCTAGGTGAAATAAGTGACAGAAAGACAAATACCACATGATTTCACTTACATGTGGGAACCAAAAAAAATGAAACAAATGAAAAATCTCTTATTATACCTTTTCAAATGATATGGAGAAATACTTTCAGTGAATTCATAGCTGAAAAAAATGTACCTACCTCCAATTTTATTAATTGGACCAATGCAAACCTGATGTAAGTATGGACTCTATATTTTACATTGTGCAGCTCAACTATTTTTTCAGTAACTAGGATAAAGCCATTGATGATACAAGCCCAAATCTATAAATGAAACAAAATAAGATAGAAAAGCTAATATATATGTGATAGAGCAAAAGGAATAATAGATTGAAATAGATTAAAACAACTAAAGAAACTTGAATCTATTCTTCGCTTTTCTACTTACTGTTCTTGTAGATTTTTACAAATCTCTTAGCTTGCTAGAACCTCAGTTTCTTCATCTGAAAAGGAGGATAGTCACATTTGCTCAGCCTCATTCATGAGGTTGTTGTGAGATTCAAATGAGACAAGAATGGTAAAATCACTTTTGAAATCATGAAGTGCAATTCAGTTTTTCCAAATGTACCAGAGAAGAATGTGGAGTTATATACAGAAGTTTAAAACATTCAGTCTCTTGGTGGACTGAGGGAGAGTCACGAAGAAATCACTGGGAGACTGAGCTGAGGAAAGGTACTCAGTATGAACCAATTGGAACTTAACTATTTTAAAACAAAAATAGTAATACTATAATAGCAGAATGCATAGTACCACTCTTATTTGTGTTAAAACATAACTGCAATATTTTGTTTGCTTCATGGTATCACTTAATAAATGGAACTCTGACAAAAATGGAATCCTCCTGAGAAAGGAACCCATAATGCTGATGAAGGGGTCTCAGTATCATGCCACATGAAAATACCCACAGGAACACGGTATCCTGGAAATTTAAGACTCATGATGGGAAGGAAATAATTATTGACTTCAGATAATTTTGTCCATGGTATGGAAGAGGGGTTAGACTTGCCCTGTGTAGTTTCAGAAAACAACATGAGGATCATGTTATGAAATATTCTTACCTTGTTTCACAATAAAAATCATCCTAGTTAACAGAAAGAAAAGGCAAGCCACAAACTGAAACTATTTGCAAAATACTTATCTGATAAGGGACTGTTGTACATAATATACAAAGAACTCCTAAAACTCAATAATAGCAAAGCAAACAACCCAGTTATCAAAAAAGAAATATGCAAGAGATCTGTACAGACTGAAGAGATATACAAATGGAAAGTAAGCAGACACTGGACATCATTTGTCATCAGGGAAATGCAAATTAAAACAAAAAAAGATCTACCACTACACACAGACTGAAATAACTAGAATTCAAAACACTGACACCAAATACTGGCAATATGTGGTGCAATATGATCTCTTTCATTTATTGCTGGTGGGAATGCAAAATGGTACAGCCATTGTGAAAGATTGTTCAGCAGAATCTTATAAAGCTAAACATAGTCTGACCACGTGATCCAGATGAGTTTACCTCATCTCCTAGGTATTTACCTAAATGAGTTGAAAACTTACATCCACACAAATCCCTGCACACAGATATTTTTGGCAGCTTTATTCATAGTTGCCAAAATTTGGAAGCAACTGAGATATCTTTCAATAGGTGAATGGATAATAAACCGTATATCCACACAATGGTATATTATTCAGTGATAAAAAGAAATGAGATATCAAGCCACAAAAAGGCATAGGGGAAACTTTAATGTACATTGCTAAGAAAAAGAAGCCAGTCTGAAAAGCCAACGTATTTATGATTTCAACTATATGACATTCTGGAAGGCAAACTGTTGAGACAATAGAAAGATTAGAGGTTGCCAAGCATTAGAGGGAGGGAGGGAGGAAGAGATGAATAGGTGGAGCATGGGATTTGGGAGACAATGAAATTATTCTGTACGATATTGTAATGGTGGATTCATATCATTATACATTTGCCAAAACCTACAGAACTATATAACACAAAGAATAAATCCTAATGTAAACTATGAACTTAAAATAATAGTAATGAATCAATATTCATTCATCAATTGTAACAAATGTACCACATTAATGCTAATGCATACTAATGGGGGTAACTGTGGGGTGGGGGTGGATATATGGAAGAAGCTCTCTGTGCTTTCTGCTCAATTTTTCTATAAATCTAAAGTTGCTCTAAAATATAAATTCATTTTGTAAAATGATAATAAAGGCTATTAATTTTAAAACCTTCCCAGTAATGACAGGCAATTATATATTTGAGAAAGTTTAGAGAGATCAAATGAACATTCATCCTGAATAAGGTAGAGAGACTTCCTTCTTTGAGCGGAAGGTTATACGGCATGATCCCTAGACCCCTGTCACTTCCCTTTAATCCATAGAAATGGTCAAGGTGCAGCTCTCACCAAATTACCACCTTTTGCTTCTCACTGCTTGTAAAGTTACCAGGAATATTTGTATTTCCGCTGCTGTCTCTCGCTCATAATCCTAACAGTAGTGGAAAGGAAGAGAGCCCATGTCTCTGAGAGCCAAACTCTGCTCTCCTTCCAGGCACACCACAAACTGCCCCAAGTGGGGAAATCACTTGTGTTCTGGTAGCATTGATCTGTTCGGTTTCAGTACCGTGCTTTTTTTTTTTAGATTAAAAACTACTTCAAAAGGTTACAACTACTTCTATTTGTAATTAAGACATTTCTTTTGATATTCCATACCCAATGTCAAGCACCTGGCTCTACAAAAGAAACAAGAGTCCCTAAAATGTGAAAAGAATAGCATTTGCTAGCTATTCTTTTCTAGCAATACATGAACTTTACTAAATCCTAACAGTTGAGAAAAAATATGTATACACATTTTTTTAATTGTAGGCAATTTTGGGGGTTTGTGGGATTTCCAAAGCCAATATAAGAACCTTTAGATAACCCATGAACTCTAAATTAAGAACCCTACAGAAGCATATTTGACCCATAACTTGATAGCCCCCACCTCTAAACCTTTGCTTACACTATTTTCTTCCACTAACATGCCCTCCCTCCTGCCTCCTGCTGGGCCAGCAATTCTATCAATTCTGTGTGTTAACATTCATAGTTGCTTTTTATTTTGATACTAAGTTATTTAAGAAAAGTATATGACTTACTTTTTTGGCATATCTAGATACCTAGTTCCTAATGGGTACTCTATAAACACTTGGCCACTTGTCCTTAGAATAGCACACTGTAATGTAACATTATAATGTTATAACTTTATTGACAGTTACTGAGTGAATGAGTGGATGTTGGAGTTTTTAAAATATGATTGAGGTGAAATTCATGCAACATAGAATTAACCATTTTAAAATGAACAATTCAGTAACATTTAGTACCTTCAAAATGTTATACAACAGCTACCTCTATCTAGTTCCAAAACATTTCCATCATTTTAAAGTAAAATCTTTCACCCATTAAGTAGTTTCTTCCCATTCTCTCCTCTCCCTACTATCTCCTAGCATCCACCAACCTCTGTTCAGCCTCAATGGATTTATCTGTTCTGGATATTTCATCGAAATGGAATCATATAACATGTGAACTTCTGTGTCTAGCTTCTTTCACGTAGCATAATGCTTTCAATTTTTATCCATGTATCAGTACTTCATTCTTTTTATGACTGGATAATATTCCATTGCATGTATATACTATAATTTGTTTATCCATTCATCCACTGATGGATATTAAGGCTGTTTCCATTTTTTGCCTATTGTGAATTGGGCTATTATACTTGCTTGATGTATATAATAGGACTATTAGATGTACATGTACTTGTTTAAGTACCTGCTTCCCATTATTTGAGGTATATACCTAAAATTAGAATATGGCATCATATAATAATTCTGTGGTTAACTTTTGAGGAAATATGAAGCTGTTCTCTACAGTGGCTGAACCATCTTACATTCCCAGTAATGTATGAGGCATAAGATTCCAATTTCTCCACAACCTAATGAATACTTACTTTCCATTTTATGTATTATAACCATGCTAGGTATGAAATGGTACCTCTTCATAGTATATTTTAAAACACTGGGCTGTTTTGAGCACATCTTCAACATCTGCGGAGGTGAAATTACTGTGAAGCTAATAAAACTTATGTTTCAGAATCCCTCAGTGAAGACTGTTGAAATTAAAATTCATAATTTTTTCTTTTTCTTTAAAAGACCCCTATAAGTTGTAAAGGTTTCTGGCCCCACAAAACTTGAATTACCACAAGTAAATAAGATATCTACTGTTCATGAGTATATCGAAAATAAACCTACCTCCAGCTATGGTGGTGTATTCTTTTGCTTCCAACTTCACCATACTTAGCTTCAAAACATTATGGCAAAAATCTTATGATAAGAAGCTTAAGAACCTAGTATTCCAGGTAGCATGACAGGAATCATAATAAACCCAGCCACTTATTAACTGCAGGACACCCTGACTTCAGGTTATTGCTATAACACCAAATATAAATTTTTGTTTCCAAAAAGATTTATACATATTTCTGCTGACAATTACCTCTTCTTCTCAAATATCAAACCAAAAAGAACAGAGCCATAGAGTGTCTACAAGGCTGTAAACTCATCTACATTTACTTTTGCAGTTTGCTTGTAGCCAATAAGATGATTCTGTCATATTCACTAAGAGGAATCAAGTTACAAATGCAAATTTATATGACTATTGATGTCCCTGATTTACACAAAAATCGGTGATTCACATCCAAATCTGTACTGACTACAAATAGATCAAATGGTGAGCTCCTCAACCATGCCATATGATTTATGAGTTTTACCACTATGTGTTCTTATGCCCTTCAGAAACTAGGTTACTTGAATTGAATATTCAGTATAATAGAGTTGTGCACAGACTATACAAACTATTTGCACAAGACATGGTGAGTAATTTTGACCATAAAATTTGATGAGTGTTCATTAGGATAGTGGCCTGCCTCTCTAAAAACCCTTGGAAATTTATGTTATAGAAAAACATAGTATTGTTGCTTTTCCAGATTTTCCTCTTGAAGATTCAACTGTTTTCCCATAATTTATCATATTATTCTCCTCTGCAAAATATTGAGCAAATGAACAAACTAAGTTTGTTAGTGTTATTCAGTTTTAACAAACTCATTTTCCAGCACGTATTGCTAAAATAGGTCCCAAATGACTAGGTCTCAGTTGTGTTCCATGTACTTCAAATGTTCTCATTTTAAGAGAAGATATTTGCTATAATTAGTTTGACCTCTTAAAATCAAACTGCTTACCTTCAAAGATCAACAAACATTGAATTCTAATTATTTCCATTTTTCTATTCTCTAGTTCTATCATAATTTGCTTATAACTTTCTAGCACTAATTTTCATACATGACCTTTCAGTCAGACCAGCTGGGCCTCAGTTAATCTGAAAAAGTATATAATAAAGCCCATATCATTGAGTTTTGTAAGAATCACGTGTAATAGTGATGCAACTAGGATTCAAGAAAAGTTTGAGAAAAAAGTATATTACAAATCAGTGTTAGCTACAGTTATCATGTCGTGTGTCACATCCCAAGTACAGATTTAAGCTTGCAAGTCTACAATGTTCCTCTGACTTTAATGTGCTTAAAATTATCTGAAGAGCTTATCAAAATGCAGATTCTGTTTCAGTAGATCTGGGGTAGGGCCTGATGTTCTGTATTTCTGACAAGCTTTCAGGGGAAGCTGATATTACAGGTCTGCTGACCTCTCTTCCATTAGGCAGGTTCTAGAACTCCATGTTTCTAAGTATACCGAATGTAACTGAGTAGGTAGCCTGCCAGCAGGTTAATGATGTTTTCTTCTTTTTAATTAAATTTGCAATTTGAGAACATCTCAGATTTACATACAGTTATAAGAAATAATATAGAAAGCTCCCATATACCTTTTACCCAATGGTAACATCTTGCGAAACTATATTGCACTATCACAATCAGGATATTAACAGTGGTAACCCACCAGTCTTACTCAGATTTCCCCAGTTTTACTTGTACTTGTGTCTGTGTGTGTCTGTGTGTGTCTGTGTGTGTTGGGTTTTTAACTGTATTTGTATCACAAGTGCAAATTCAAGTATCCATTACCACAGTCAAGAAACAGAACAATTCCATTAGGATCTCTCCTTTCATCCTTTTATAACCATATGCATCTCCCTCCTTACCCCACACCCTGTCCATAACCTGTCCCCCTGACAATCATGAATATGTTATCCATCTCTATAATTTTGTCACTTCAAGAATATTATGTAAATGGAATCATACAGTATTTAACCTTTGGAGATTAGCTCTTAATTGGTATAACTTCCTAGGGATTCATGGAAGTTGTGTGCATCAGTAATTCATTCCTTTGTTTCTGAATAGTATTCTATTAAATGTCCCATAGTTTAACCCAGTCATTAAAGGACATCTGAGTTGTCTTCAGTTTGGGTTATTATGAATAAAGCTGCTATGAATATTTGTGGGCAGGTTTTTGTGTGAACACAATTTTTTAGTTCTCTGGGTTAAATGTCTAAGAGTGAAATTATTAGATCATATAATAATCATGTTTAGTTTTATAAGAAACTGCCAAACTGTTTTCCAGAGTGATTGTACCATTTTATATTCCAACCAGCAAGATATGAGTGATCCAGTTTCTCCACATCCTTGTTAACATTTGGTATTGTTACCATTTTTTATTTTAGCTATTCTTCTGATAGGTGTATAGTGATATCCCACTGTGGTTGTAATTTGCATTTCCTAATGGCCAATGCTGCTGTACATCTTTTCATGTGCTCATTTGCCACTTGTATGTCCTCTTTAATGGTGTAACTGTTCACCTCTTTTGTTTACATTATAATTGCATTGTTTTGATTTTTTGCTGTTAAGGTTTTGAGTGTTCTTTATATATTCTAATTATTAGGTCTTTGTTGGATATATAGTTTGCAAGCATTTTCTCTCTCACTCTGCTGCTTGTCTTTTCATCCTCCTAACATGATAACAGGATATTTCACAGAGCAAAAGTTTTTAATTTTGATCAAATTCATCAGTCTTTCCTTTTATGGACTGTGCATGATGTCAAATTTAAGAATGCTGCCTCTATCCGGATCCACGTTTTCTCCCATTTTCCAAAAATTTTATAATTTTATGTCTTAAATTTATGATCCATAAATTTAAGTCTATGATCCATTTTGAGTTAGATTGTATAAAGTGTGAGGCTTAGGTTGAAGTCACTTTTTTGGCCTTTGATGTCCAGTTGCTCCAGCACCATTTGCTAAAAGGGCTGTCCTTCCTCCTCTGAACTGCTTTTGCACCTTTGTCAAAAACCAGTTGGTGTCTTTTTAACAGCAGTATGAATGTCCTGCAGGTCTGTCCCCAGCAGTAAACAGCTGACAGCAATCAACACTATGGCAGTGACCCAGTCAGTACAAATTTCCCTGTGAAAATGTAATTACTGACAGAGGGGGAAAGTTTCTATATTCTGCTTGCATCTTATGGCAAGTTTCATTATACAGCCAGATGAGTAGCACTGTGCTCTCACTCAGTTATAGCAGTTATTAACAACTTGTTTCATTTCATCTTTCTCCTTATTAATCTACTCTAGTAGACACTTCATCCTTTCATTTAGTGGTTTAAAGGTCAAAATTATTTAAATTTTATCCACATGCCCAACCACCTTCTTTATCATTTTTAGTTTGACTCTTTAGTGCTTCAGATCAACTTGATATCTCTTCCGGACATTTAAAAGAAGAAAGAAAAGAAGCCATGAATTTGGCAGTCAGTGTATCCCTTAAATATGTGTGTACCACCTTCTCCTTTATTACAACATCAAATTAAATATTCATTTTCCATTATTTATTTATTATTAGGTACTGTTAATTCTTTACCTTGAATATAAATTATGTCTTTCTCTATGCTTTCAGAGAAAAGAGGCTGTGAAAATATTTTCCAATCAAGGAAATGTATCCCTGCTAACCATTTCTACTCACTCAATCTTAAGGAAGAATCTACCCAAGAACTTTGCCTGGCCAGACATTGAACCTCCTAATTTCTAGATGGACAGGGACTGGGAGCCTAGTGCTCTAGGCTCTAAAATCTGACCACAGTCACATACTGGCTACCAGAGTTTAGACCTCTGCTCTGCAGTCCTGTACCCAGGGTGCAGAATCATGACCTACCTCATGTCTGATGATCAGCATGCTGACTTCTCCTCCCTCACTTAGTCTGAATTCCTCCTGTGGTTTATCTGATTCCTCTGAGGCTCTCCTGTGATTTTGCTTCATTGACTCTGACAGTCCTGGTTTCTCTCTTTCTACAAATTGCTACTCTTCACATTTAAATGATTGAATCACTCCAAATGGAACCCCTCCCTGCCAGGAGCTCTCCACAGACATCTCCACTGGCATTGCTGCAAAAGAAGCTAATCCCTGCATGACAAGACTCTCCTGTCTCCAGGCTACAGCCGCCCTTGCCGCTGCCCAGGCAGTCACAAGCCTGCCTCAGGGGAACTGACAGAGGTTTGGGAGAGCCGAAGTATTCCTGCACTCCCCATGTCACATCTGCCTCATGCTGTTTGCTGTCTAATTTCCCAGTTTACTCCCAGAGGGAGAAATTGCTAATATAGTCAGAAGCCAGCAAGACACCATCTACCATGTTCTAGTACTGGTTGGGATTACTGGGCCTTCAAGAGGAGAAACCAGGTTCTTGGCCATTCTCTGTGCTTTTTTTCCTCCCATACATTAAATCCATTCCTGGATTTACCTCTTAGAGAACATTTCCATTCAAGGTGAATAGGTGAATGAGTAGACCCACATTCTGACCTGCAGAAATAGCACATTTCTCTTCAGCATTTAGATTCAGGGAAAGGTTGGACAGTCTACTTTATAGCCTCAAGGCATAAATTGAATTTCTCAATATATCCTCTTACCAGAGCTCTATATTCTCTATAAACAAAAATCCCAACTCCTTCATTTACTTTCTCATTCTAAATCTTTTACCTTGAAATTATATTCCTAGTGTCAAAGAGGCCACCATGCATACAATCTTTTCCTTGCTAAGCCAGGCAAAGCTGTGCTTGGCAAGTAAATTTTCCCTGAGAATAGTAAAAAGCTGATCTTATATAAGGTTTGGCAGCATGTAGCTCAAGGAAAATTCATTTTCCCTTAAAAATTTCAAGATGTTGCTGTATTAGCTTCTGGTATCCTGTAGTGTCAGTGAGAAATCTGACACTGATCTAATGCTTCTCGATTTATAGGGGGCTTTGTTCCACCTCTAGAACTTTTCAGGTTTTTCTCTTTAATCTTACTTTTCTGAGATTTATAACTATGTGCTAGGTTTGAGTTTTCTCTTAATCCTCTCACTCACATTTGGTGACCTTCTTAAATCTAACTTGTACATTCCTTTAGCTCTGAAAGAAAGGTTTCTCTTTAGTATCTCTGACTAATTTATTTCTTTCCATTCCTCTATTCTCTCCTTTGGAAACTTAATCTTATTTCACTTATGTCAGGACTTCCAGATTTACCCTTCATGCCTTCTTACCTTGTTTGGCACACTCATACACTTGTCCTTCTGTGCTTCATTCTGGAGAATTCTTTAACTCACTAATTCTCCCTTCAGTTGTGACCATCCTGCAGTGTAGCTAAGCTCATACCTTTTTTGTTGTTGTTACGATGTAGACTATCTTGTTTTTAACTTTTTTAATTGAATTATAGTTTATATACAATATTACATTGATTTTAGATGACCAATTAGTGATTCATCAATCATATACATTATTAAATGCTTACCATGAGAAGTGTAATTACCATCTGTCACTATACATTTTACAATATTATGAGCTATATTTCTTATGCTATACTTCTATTCCTATGACTAAATTATTTTATAATTTGAAGTTTGTACCTTTTTATCCCCTTCAACTATTTCATCCTTCCCCCCATGGTAACCCTCATTACTTTTTCTTTTGTTTTTATTGTTTAATTTTTCTTCAAACTTTTTATCTCAAAGTTTTTAATTGATTCTTTTTCACAATAACCTATGCCAATTAACAGAAAATAGATATCCTCTCTTATATCTAAAGATACTAAATTTTTTAAATTATTGTCTTTGTTTTATTCATTCTACTTCCTCAGTGTTAGTTTTTCTGTTTATTTTAGTGCCTCTGATATTGTTCATTTTGTGCAGTTGTTTGGTAAGTCTTGGATTGTGTGATCAAAAATAATGTGTTAGTGAAGATCTGGAAAAAAGGGAACCCTCCTACACTGTTGGTGGGAATGTAAACTGGTCTAGTCACTGTGGAAAGCAGTATGGAGGCTCCTCAAAAAACTAAAAATAGAAATACCATACAACCCAGTATTTCCACTTCTAGGAATTTACCCAAAGAAAACACAATCCCTGATTCAAAAGATATATGCACTCATGTTTATTCCCACATTATTTATAATAACCAACATATGGAAGCAAAGTTTCTATCAATAGATTAATGGATAACAACAATGTGCTAGATATATAAAATGGAATGTTATTCAGTCATTAAAAAGAAAGAAATCTGGCCATTTGCAACAACATGAATGCACCTAGAAGGTATTAGGCCAAATGAAATAAACAAGGCAGAGAAAAACAAATGCCATCTGATTTCACTTATATATGGAATCTAAAAACAAAAAAGATGAACAAAAGAGAAATAGATTCAAAGACACTGAGAAGTGACTGGTGGTTACCATGGGGGAGGGACTGAGGTGAGTAGATGAAGAGGATAAAGGCACAAAATGTCAAACATAATATAAACTAGTCACGGGGATGAAAGTACAGCATAGAGAATATAATCAGTAATTCTGAAACATCTTTCTATATTGATAGATCATAATTGCACTAGTTGAGGTGAGCATTTAATAATATACATTAACTTTTAATCATTATGTTGTATACTTGAAAACAATATAATATTGTATATCAACTATACTTCAATAAAAAATAAAGAGTTTAAAAAAGATTCTTGGGGAGGCAGAGCCAAGATGGTGGCATGAGTAGAGCAGCAGAAATCTCCTCCCAAAACCATATATATTTTGGAAAATACAACAAATACAACTCTTCCTAAAAGAGAGATCAGAAGACATAGGACAACAGCCAGACTGCATCCACACCTGCGAGAAACCAGTGCCTCACAAAGGGGGTAAGATACAAGCCATGGCCCGGCGGGACCCAAGCGCCCCTCACCCCAGCTCCCAGCGGGAGGAGAGGAGTCGGAGCAGGGAGGGAGAGGGAGCCCAGGACTGCTGAACACCCAGCCCCAGCCATCCGCACCAGAGCGCAGACATACAGTGCGTGGTGTGCTGGATACTAGGGAAACAGGACAGTAAGACCTGCAAGTGGGTCCCCACAGCCAGCGCCCCTGGGACAAAGAAAAGCGAGTGCTTTTTGAAAGTCTTAAAGGGACAGTGATCCCACAGCTGGATGGAAGCATCCCAGACACTTAGCCCAGCAGCTGGGAATCCCAGGGAACTCCAAGCACCCTAACCCCCTGGTCAGCAGCGCAGCTCGAAGGCCCCTCAAGGAGATAAACAGCCTCCCAGCCATTTCCCCTCTGACATGGCTCTGCCATATTGGAGCAGCAGCCTGAGGCAGGCCACACCCACAGCAACCACGGAGCTAAACCCCACAGAGGCCGGGCTAGAATCAGAGGCCCTGTCTGAGCGCAGCTGCCCAGTACAAGCTGCTAGAAGTCGCAGTTCTCCCAGGAGAGGAAGGCCACAAACCAGCAAGAAGGGACATTCTTCCAGCCATCACACACACCAGCTCTGCACAACTATCTCTATCACCATGAAAAGGCAGACGAATTTGATACAGACCAAAATCACAGTCAACCCCTGAGAAGGAGATAGACCTAACCAATCTTGCTGAAAAAGAATTCAAAATGAAGTCATAACCATGCTGACGGAGCTGCAGAGAAATATGCAAGAGCTAAGGGATGACATCCAGAGGGAGATAACAGAAATGAAACAATCTCTGGAAGGATTTATAAGCAGAATGGATAAGATGCAAGAGGCCATTGATGGAATAGAAACCAGAGAACAGGAACGCATAGAAGCCGACGCAGAGAGAGATAAAAGGATCTCCAGGAATGAAACAATATTAAGAGAACTGTGTGACCAATCCAAACAGAACAATACCCACATTATAGGGGTACCAGAAGAAGAAAAGAGAGAAAAAGGGATAGAAAGTGTCTTTGAAGAAATAATTGCTGAAAACTTCCCCAAACTTGGAGAGGAAATAATAGATCAGAAAACGGAAGTACACAAAACTCCCAACAGAAGGGACCCAAGGAGGACAACACAAACACACATAATAATTAAAATGGCAAAGATCAACGAAAAGGACAGAGTTTTAAAGGCAGCTAGAGAGAGGAAAAAGGTCACCAACAAAGGAAAACCCATCAGGCTATCATCAGACTTCTCAACAGAAACCTTACAGGCCAGAAGAGAATGGCATGATATCTTTAATGTAATGAAACAGAAGGGCCTTGAACCAAGGATACTGTATCCAGCACGATTATCATTTAAATATGAAGGAGGGATTAAACAATTCCCAGACAAGCAAAAGTTGAGGGAATTTGCCTCCCACAAACTACCTCTACAGGGTATTTTAGAGGGACTGCTCTAGATGGGAGCACTCCTAAGACTAAATAGATGTCACCAGAGAAAACAAAATACAGCAAAGAAAGCAGACCAACCAAGTACTAACTAAAGACAAAAAATAAAATCAACTACTCACAAAAGCAGTTAAAGGAAACACAAAAGAGCACAGAATAAAACAACAAACATATAAAGAGTGGAGGAGGAGGAATAAAAAGGGAGAGAAATAAAGAATCACCAGACAGTGTTTATAACAGCTCAATAAGTGAGTTAAGTTAGACAGCAAGACACTAAAGAAGCTAACCTTGAACCTTTGCTAACCACGAATCTAAAGCCTGCAATGGCAATAAGTACGTATCTGACAATAGTCACCCTAAATGCAAATGGACTGAATGCCCCAATCAAAAGACACAGAGTAATAGAATGGATAAAAAGCAAGACCCATCCACATGCTGCTTGCAAGACTCTCACTTCAAACCCAAAGACATGCACAGACTAAAAGTCAAGGGATGGAAAAAGATATTTCATGCAAACAACAGGGAGAAAAAAGCAGGTGTTGCAGTACTAGTATCAGAAAAAATACACTTCAAAACAAAGGAAGTAACAAGAGATAAAGAAGGACAGTACATAATGACAAAGGGATCAGTCCAACAAGAGGATATAACTGTTATAAATATATATGCACCCAACACAGGAGCATCAGCATATGTGAAACAAATACTAACAGAGCTAAAGAGGAAATGGGATGCAATGCATTCACTTTAGGAGACTTCAACACACCACTCACTCCAAAGGATAGGTCCACCAGACAGAAAATAAGTAAGGACACAGAGGCACTGAACAACATACTAGAACAGATGGACCTAACAGACATCTATAGAACTCTACATCCAAAAGCAACAGTATAAACATTCTTCTCAAGTCCACATGTAACATTCTCCAGAATGGACCACATACTAGGCCACAAAAAGAGCCTCAGTAAATTCCAAAAGATTGAAATCCTACCAACAACCAACTTTTCAGACCACAAAGGTATAAAACTAGAAATAAATTGTACAAAGAATACAAAAAGGCTCACAAACACATGGAGGTGTAACAACATGCTCCTAAATAATCAATGGATCAACGAAAAAATTAAAATAGAGATCAAGGAATATATGCAAACAAATGACAACAACAACACAAAGCCCCAACTTCTGTGGGACACAGCGAAAGCAGTCTTTACAGGAAAGTAGATAGCAATCCAGGCACACTTAAAGAAGGAAGAACAATCCCAAATGAATAGCCTAACATCACAATTATCGAAACTGGAAAAAGAAGAACAAATGAGGCCTAAAGTCAGCAGAAGGAGGGACATAATAAAGATCAGAGAAGAAATAAACAAAATTGAGAAGAATAAAACAATAGAAAAAATCAATGAAACCAAGAGCTGGTTCTTTGAGAAAATAAACAAAATAGATAAACCTCTAGCCAAATTTATTAAGAGAAAAAGAGAATCAACACACATCAACAGAATCAGAAACAAGAATGGAAAAATCATGACAGACTCCAAAGAAATACAAAGAATTATTAAAGACTACTATGAAAACCTATATGCTAACAAGCTGGAAAACCTAGAAGAAATGGACAACTTCCTAGAAAAATACAACCTTCCGAGACTGACAAAGGAAGAAACACAAAAGTTAAACAAACCAATTACAAGCAAAGAAATTGAAGCAGTAATCAAAAAACTACCCAAGAACAAAAACACAGGCCAGATGGATTTACCTCAGAATTTTATCAAAAAATACAGAGAAGACATTATACCCATACTCCTTAAAGTTTTCCGAAAAAATAGAAGGGAAGGGTATACTCCCAAATTCATTCTAATACCAAAACCAGGCAAAGACCACACCAAAAAAGAAAATTACAGACCAATATCCCTGATGAACATAGATGCAAAAATACTCAATAAAATATTAGCAAATCGAATTAAAAAATATATCAAAAGGATCATACACCACGACTAAGTGGGACTCATCCCAGGGATGCAAGGATTGTACAATATTCGAAAACCCATCAACAGCATCCACCACATAAACAAAAAGAAGGACAAAAACCACAAGATCATCCCCATAGATGCTGAAAAAGCATTTGACAAAATACAACATCAATTCATGATAAAAACTCTCAGCAAAATGGGTATAGAGGGCAAGTACCTCAACATAATAAAGGCCATATATGATAAACCCACAGACAACATAATACTGAAGAGCGAGAAGCTAAAAGCTTTTCCTCTGAGATCAGGAACAAGACAGGGATGCCCACTCTCCCCACTGTTATTCAACATAGTACTGGAGGTCCTAGCCACGGCAATTAGACAAAACAAAGAAATACAAGGAATCCAGATTGGTAAAGAAGAAGGCAAACTGTCACTATTTGCTGATGACATGATATTGTACATAAAAAACCCTAAAGACTCACTCCAAAACTACTAGAACTGATATCGGAATACAGCAAAGTTGCAGGAGACAAAATTAACACGCAGAAAACTGTGGCTTTCCTATACACTAACAATGAAATAACAGAAAGAGAAATCAGGAAAACAATTCCATTCACAATAGCATCAAAAAGAATAAAATACTTTGGAATAAACCTAACCAAAGAAGTGAAAGACCTATACCCTGAAAACTATAAGAGGCTCTTAAGAGAAATTAAAGAGGACACTAACAAATGGAAACTCATCCCATGCTCTTGGATAAGAAGAATTAATATTCTCAAAATGGCCATCCTGCCGAAAACAATATACAGATTTGATGCAATGCCTATCAAATTACCAACAACATTCTTCAATGAACTGGAACAAATAGTTCAAAAATTCATATGGAACCACCAAATTCCCCGAATAGCCAAAGCAATCCTGAGAAGGAAGAATAAAGTGGGGGGGATCTTACTCCCCAACTTCAAGCTCTACTACAAAGCCATAGTAATCAAGACAATTTGGTACTGGCCCAAGAACAGAGCCACAGACCAGTGGAACAGATTAGAGACTCCAGACATTAAACCAAACATATATGATCAGTTAGTATATGAGAAAGGAGCCATGGACATACAATGGCGAAATGACAGTCTCTTCAACAGATGGTGCTGGCAAAACTGGACAGCTGCATGTAAGAAAAAGAAACTGGAACATTGTCTAACCCAATACACAAAAGTAAATTCGAAATGGATCAAAGACCTGAATGTAAGTCATGAAACCATAAAACTCTTAGAAAAAAACATAGGCAAAAATCTGTTGGACATAAACATTAGTGACTTCTTCATGAACATATCTCCCTGGGCTAGGAAAACAAAAGCAAAAATGAACTAGTGGGACTACATCAAGCTGAAAACCTTCTGTACAGCAAAGGACAACATCAGTAGAACAAAAAGGTACCCTACAGTATGGGAGAATATGTTCGTAAATGACAGATCCGATAAAGGCTTGACATCCAAAATATATAAAGAGCTCACCCACCTCAACAAAAAAAAACAAATAATCCAATTAAAAAATTGACAGAGGAGCTGAACAGACAGTTCTCCAAAGAAGAACTTCAGATGGCCAACAGACACATGAAAAGATGCTCCACATCAGAGAAATGCAAATTAAAACCACAATGAGATATCACCTCACACCAGTAAGGATCACCACCATCCGAAAGACAAACAACAACAAATGTTGACAAGGTTGTGGAGAAAGGGGAACCCTCCTACACTGCTGGTGTAGTTCAACCATTGTGGAAAGCTGTATGGAAGTTCCTCAAAATGCTCAAAATAGACTTACCATTTGACCCAGGAATTCCACTCCTAGGTATTAACCCTAAGAATACAGCAGCCCAGTTTGAAAAAGACAGATGCACACCTATGTTTATCACAGCACTATTTACAATAGCCAAGAAATGGAAGCAACCTAAGTGTCCATCAGTAGATGAATGGGTAAAGAAGATGTGGTACATATACACAATGGAATATTATTCAGCCATAAGAGGAAAACAAATCCTACCATTTGCAACAACATTGATGGAGCTAGAGGGCATTATGCTCAGTGAAATAAGCCAAGTGGAGAAAGACAAATACAAATGATTTCACTCATATGTGGAGTATAAGAACAAAGAAAACTGAAAGAACAAAACAGCAGCAGAATCACAGAACCCAAGAACGGACTAACAGTTACCAAAGGGAAAGTGACTGGGGAGAATGGGAGGGTAGGGAGGTATAAGGGCAGGGAAGAAGAAAGGGGGTATTATGATTAGCATGTATAATGTGGGGGGTGGGGGAAAGGGGAGGGCTGGGCAACACAGAGAAGACAAGTAGTGATTCTACAATATCTTACTACTCTGATGGATGATGACTGTAATGGGGTATGTGGGGGGGATTTAGTGAATGGGAGAGCCTAGTAAACATAATGTTCCTCATGTAACTGTAGATTAATGATAACAAAAAAAAAAAAGATTCTTGGCTTGTGTGACCATCTTTGTATTTGAAATTCCCCATAACTTGTTCAGATCAGTAGTGTACAAAGAGGGGACAATAGAAGTGGTTTACCTTGGGATTAGAAATATTTTATCATCAATATTGTCTTCAGAATTAGCAGCACATACTGTTGATAAAAAGCAGAACAACTTTTGGTCTTTTATAAGTTTTTTTTTAATAGATAATACTTCCCACTTACTGCTTGTGCCTGGGATGATTCTTCCCACTGAAACCCCCTCACTCCACCTCCTCACCTCACCCCTCAACCTGTGGTAAGTCATTGCTGTAGATTTTGTTCCGTTTACTATAGTCTTTCTACATTGACTGTGGAAAAGAAACATCACCAAGAGGAATACCAGGCTAACTCATTGTCTGAGCATAGTCTCTCTTTCCTTCTTATTTTTGCCATCCATCTGGGATACTGCTCTTTTTTTCCAGTCCAAATTCTGTCTCACTGCCACATCCTGGAGGTGGTGGCTTCTGCTTCCATCCACTCAGTGCAGGTTTGGTGAGGAAGAAGGCAACTTACTTCACTATTCTGAATGTGGTTCCACGTATCATCATCCTCTTCAGGGAACCCCATTTCCAGAACACCTCTCACTGTGCAACAAACATCTACTGTGAGTATTTTAGGGAGTGATTTTTGTCATTAATAATAACAACAGCACCACTCTTCTAAACACATCACAATTTGCAAGAATTAAATGAGTTAACATATGAACCCATGTGCTTTCCATCTTTAAGAAACTTCTCAAGTTTCCTTTTTTCCAGCACTGTAGATTTTTAAGTCATCTTTTCTGTCACTTCTAGAGATTTATGCATGCACCATGATCTAATTTCCCATCTGCTTCTTTAAATAGCTTTGCCCCCTTTTTCTAGACATGTATGCATTCTGTAATAGTCTGCTTGGACTGTCATAAGAAAGTACCACAGACTGGGAGTAAATAGCAGAAATTTATTTTCTCACATTTCTGAGGCTGGAAGTCCAGATCAAAGTACTTTCAGGTTTGGTTTCTGGTAAGACCTTTCTTCCTGGCTTATAGATGGCTGCCTTCTTACTGTGTCCTCATATAGCCTCTCCTGTGTGAGTGCATGGAAAGTGAGAGCTCTCTGGCATCCCTTCCTCTTCTCATAAAGACACCAATCCTATCAGATTAGGGTCTCACCCTTCTGACCCCATTTAACTTTAATTACCTTCCTAAAGGCCCTATTTGTAAATACAGGGCTTAGAGCATCAACATATCAATTTTGGGGGGGACACAATTCAGTCCATAGGACATTCTAATAGATCCATTTTTAAATGAAGAAAACAGCAATTTACTCAGAAGAAGCTAATAAGTAAGAACAAAAGTAAGGGCATAACTAAAATGAAAGAGTATATTAAACAAAGAATCTTCAAAGTGAGTAATAGGCATTAAAAATGTATAATGGGGGGGCATGGGGAGGGCTGTACAACACAGAGAAGACAAGTAGTGATTCTACAGCATCTTACTATGCTGATGGACAGTGACTGTAATGGGATTTGTGGGGGGGACTTGGTGAAGGGGGGAGTCTAGTAAACATAATGTTCTTCATGTAATTATAGATTAATGAGAACAAAATAAAATAATAAAAAAATAACTTTAAAAAATGTACTTCAGAACTTCCCCAAGGCACTAATTTTCAGGAACATTTGTGAATATATGCTTGGATTCTTTCAGACTGCTACTACATATGGTTTCCAACATACAATGACTTCACTTAAGATTTTTCAACTTTATGATGGTGTAAGAGCAGAAACCATACTTTGAATTTGAATTTTAATCTTTTCTGACTTAGTGATATGCTGTATGATGCTCTTATAATGATGGGCAGTGGCAGTGGGCACAGCTCCCAGTCAGCCCCACGATCATGAGGGCAAATAACTGATACACTGACAACCATCCTGTGCCCATACAACCATTCTGGTTTTCACTTTCAGTACGGTAAAATTTATGCAATAAATTACAGGACACATTCAACACTTTATTATGAAATAGGCTTTGTGTTAGATGGTTTTGCCCAATTACAGGCTAATGTAAGTGTTCTAAGCACATTTTACGGTAGGCTAGGTGTATTTAAATGCATTTTTGTTCAGTATGTTAGATGTATTTAAAAGCATTTTTGACTTATGATATTTTCAACTTAACCATGAGTTTATCAGAGATAACTTTACATAACTTTACATAATAATTTTTTGTAAGCTGAGGAAGATATATATATGGAAAAATGATAAATACTAGTTGGTGCTTAGTTTACTCTAAAAAAATACCTAAAATCATTAGGGACTTTAAGATGTTCATTGAAATGAAATGTATTAGTATTATGACTATTTTATACTTATATTGATACACATATTCATCCTCTTTCCAATTACGTTAAGATTTAGGAAGGGTTGTTAGTCTTATGTGTCTTGAGGTATTTGTGTGTGTGTTATGTGTGCATGTATGTGTACATGTGAGTCTCTGGATAGAAACTTATATGGGACAATATTTTAATAACTGTTTTGTTACTTTATTCCTAAAATAGCTCTTACTTTTAACAAAGTTAAGTACCTAGTTTATAGGTCATTAGAATGTGATTCACTAACAATAAAAGTAAAACATCATGAATACAACCTCTAGCACTTACTGATTAACAGAAGAGAAGTTCTAGAGAGTAGACTGCTGAAAGGAGTCAGAAACAAGCTTTGGTGTCATTAATGCATTGTAGCTGTCTAGACAGATCAAGAATAATTTAGGCTAGGAAACTGTGCTTCATAATATCCATATATACATTATGATATACAAACTAATGTGTACAAACAACACCATATACACTAGTGATATGTGATAACTCTAAATCTTCACAGCATTTAGAGGTGAATGTGAAAAGGTATGAAAAGGTTCAGTCATACCTATACTGACCCAATTTACTTAAAATACATAGGTTTTATGTAGACCAGGTACATTGGTAAAATCAGAATGTTGTACTATTTCAAGTATGTGCATTCAGATATTTGCTTCTACAAAAATGTTCACTAATTCAAGGCAAGTTTCTTTTCTTCAAATGTAACTTTTGAAGACAGCTGTCTAAATTTATTATTAATTATTGTGAAAACATAGCAAAAGAAAAAAGACTAACTTCCCTCTCCCCTAAAAACTTCCCAAGTTAGATTATAATATTCTCTGCCTAGTTCCTGTTTATTATTCAACAGTACAGAAATAGCAGGTTTTTAAGGACTTTTTAAATGAGTTTTAAATCACTGAAAAGTAATTCTAATTCTTAGGTAAGTATTAAAAGGAATCTAGCAAAGTTTGCAGAAGTCAAAGTTTACTCAAGATTTCATTAGAGGAAGTAAATACCACCTTTGAGTTTGGAAAATAATGAGTGAAAATCCAAAATACTATTTAGAGAACAAAGACAGATTCTATGTACTTTTTTACAAAATACATAGAATTTTGTAAATTCTGTTTTGTTAAGAATTTTGTTAAGACAATGGGGAGAAAATGACAATTTGATGACATTGTACATTACACATTTACCTAACCAATTTTCTTAAAGATTATCAATGAAATCTTACTAAAATTAAAGTCCTCCTCCAATCCCCATCCTACTCACTGTGTGCAGCATGAGACATCGACCTCCTTTTTTACTCTTAGCTTCTCTGATTTTTGTGACATTTTTCTCTCTCAGATCTGCCTCTCTAATTGCTACTCCTCAGTTCCTTTTCTTTATGTTACTCCTTAAACATCAACAAATTCCAGGGTTTTGTCCTCCCAGTGTTTCCTTGTTCTCTGCAAGCTTTTACCAGTAACCTGATCCACTGTATAATTCCCACCATTTCCTCTAGATAGCTGATAACTAGTTCAGCATCTCCAGTTCAGTTTTCCCTACCAACTTCCAGACCCAAATTCCCAAATGCCTACTGTGCTGAATGTTTAAAAGGACCTTGACTCTTCATTCATACCTCAAATTTGGCATACAGTAAATTGAATGTATGCAAATTTGTCTCAAAACATGCCTCCATCTGAGTTGCCCAGGTGGTATTACAGGTATCCGTGTTGCTAACTTTATTAGTTTCCTAAGGCTGCCATAACTGAATGGCTTAAAACAGTAGAAATTTACCCTCTCACAGGGAGGCTAGAAACCTGAAATCAAGGTGTCAGCAACACTGGTCCTGCTGAAAGCTTGAGGGAGAACCTGTTCCACACCTCTCTCCTGGCTTCTGCTTGTTGCCAGCAAGCCTTGGTGATCTTGCAAATGCTTCACTCCAGTCTCTGCCTCTTGTCACATGGCATTTTCCTGTGTGTCCCCTGTGCATTCACTTGACCTTCTTAAAAGACACCAGTCATTAAACTAAGGGTCCACCCACCTCCAGTTGCGACCTCATATTAAGTAGTTATATCTGTCAAGACCCTATTTCCAAATAAGGTCCTTATGTTCAAGGTGGATATGAATTTTAGCAGAACATTAGTCAGTGTAGTACATTGACAAAACTGAAATTCCCTGCATATTTTAACTCAACCTTCTCCCTTCAAGTCATACTTCTTCATACAACTAATTATCTACCTTCTTTTTCAGTTATATTTTAAAACATAACTAATAATGTCCCTTTTTGCTGATAATTCTTCTATGGTTCCCCATTGGTCTCAACTGATCTTTTAAGCCAAATTATAGGGATCCCATTTTAAAATATTTGAGCTTTTACTATACTCCACAGGGCAGCAACTAACACACCTTTTCTTGGGCTCTACCCTTTGCCTTGAATATTTTCCCTTTACATTACTAGTCAAAGTGTCATTCGTCTTCTCTGTGAACTCATTCCTAACCAACAAGCCACCCATTTACCACATCAAAATTAGTCATCCCTTTGTATTTACTAAATCAACAATCTTAACCTAGAGAACATATCCCTGGGTGTACATGTACCCCTGGGTATACATGAAAACTTTTCAAGGGTCCTAATAAACACAGATAATTTTAAAAGAATCAATTACAAGATCCACATCTTACGTATGCACTCTTTCTTGAAACTAATATTCCTGAGTATACCTACAGACCACAAGTTTTTCTTTCCTACCTCCCCTTTCACAGTGGCTTTTCTCCCACTTTACAAAAGAAAGGCCTACTTCTAACTAACATTACTATGATACACTGCCCCAAAGTGCAAAAATCTACAACCCCAAACACAATGACAATTGTCAAATATATATATATATATATAGCCTGTATCTCTGATTGAATTTGAAGAAATGAGGAACACTGCCATAATTCTATCCTTTTTCATCAACTTTTTAAAATTTGTTTTCTCTGCAGCCCTATCAAAATAAAAAACAGGAATAAATATCATTCTAACAATAACTAATTATTTATTCTTCCATAGGTACCTAAACAGTTTAAAACCTTTATCTATCTCAAAAGAGATGACTAGCCAATAAGACTTTCCTTCTTTGGTTATTTAGCAAAATTTGTAAAGTGTATTTACTGTTTATCAAATCTTACATCAAGGAATTTTGAGGAATAATTAATTCTCTTAATTCTTTTAAAAATATACAATTACTAATATGAACAACAAATATCAAATATAGCTCAAATAAGACACAGTTACCCATGGAATATCCAGGGGTTCTCTCATTTACCCCCATTCCATTTTTTGTTTATCTCATAAAATATATGTTTCTTCATCTGAATTTGCCTTTTTCCATTCAGTCATAAAATTACCTGAAGAAAAATACATTCACAGCCACCATTCAAATGTAAGTAAGAAAGAAAACAGGGAAGGATTACTCTAGAAAAAAGTTGGAAAAAAAGAAAAGAAGATGAAATAGACTGACATAATACTCAGATAATTCAAAAAGAAAAATATATAGTAGCTGAAATATACTTATGTATTTGAAATACTAGCATGCTTTCTAATGCAATTTTTAGCATTTAAACATGAGATAGGTTTGCACAAACTGGTATGATTAAGGCCCTTTTTTGTTTCTCTGTCAAAGAGCTAATCCTTTAAGACCTAAGATGCTTTCTCTGTGAAGCCTCTCCTTGATTCCTCAGACCAAGTTCGGTGTGAGCATAGCACTTCGTACATATCTTTGTTATTTATTATTAGCTAATTATTTATATCCTTGCCTCCCCATTAAACTATGAACATCTATAGGGCTAGTCTCTAACTCATTTTTATATTTCCAGTACATAAAGTTGAAACTCCGTAACTACTTGATGTATGAATAAACTTCTAGGCATACTAAGATTTTGAGAAGCAATCAGTGAAATGATATATACAGCAACACTTAGGGAAAACAAAGGGGGTTTCCAGTTTTGTGGACCTAAGTTCCCCCTATTTTGTATTGTTTGATATGTATCAGATTTTTCCACTGCGGCTGTCTTCACCATTCTGTTGAACCTATAAAGGTATGAGTGTGACATGTTTGAAGAATCTTTATGCTGAAGCAGAATTTTTGATACTTGAAAAGGTATAAATTATACTCTGATAATAAGAAGAGAATAGAGAAAAACACCAATGATCTGGTAATTTATAAATAATAGATTATATAGATATGATATATTTGTGGACCTATAGAGAATGGAATTAGTAGAGGGACTCATATTTTAAATGGAATTTGAAGGTTATCCAGTTTCAGTGTAAACCCCATGGGTTCTGGTTTGGAAGTGAGGCAGAAAAGGTAAATATGAATGTGAAGAGGTGAGAATGGATAGAATCTGTATTGACATAAGTAGACCCAGTGTCAGACCTCAGAAGGAAGGTAGAGAGTGTTAGAGCTCTAAGGCAAATCTGTGAGGAAATTCAGAGCTTTATAAAGTATACTCGTTTATAACTTTACTAGTCTGTAAGTTTACTTAGAAGGGACATTTGCTCAAGCACACTAAATAAATTAGTTTTCTATTGCTGCATAACCAATTATCACAAGCTTAATGACTTAAAAAAAAACACCTATTTAATAGTGCACATTTCCATAGATCAGAAGTCTGGGTGGGCTTGGCTAAGTTATCTGAAATCAAGGTGTCAGCCAGACGTGGCTGGGCTCTTACCTAGAGACATGGAGAAGAACCTGCTTCCAAGTTCATTTTAATTATTGGCAGAATTCAATTTTTTGTGGTTGTAGGAATGACGTCCTTGTTTCTTTTGTTTCCTCAGCTAATTGAAGATCACTCTCAGTTCCTAGAGGCCTCATGCAATTCTCATTTGGAAGCCCCTTTTCTTCTTCAAAGCCAAAAAAGGATAATTTTATGCTTATCCTTCAAAATCCCCCTTATGCTTCAAACCTCTGCCTTTCTGTTTTGTCACGATCTGGAGAAACCTACATTTAAGGGGTTCATTTGATTATATCAGGCCCACTTGTATAATCTCCTTATCGTAAACTCAACTGAGTCATCTAACTACTTATGAGACCAAAATCTGCCATAATGCTTGTCCTCAGTAACGTGCAAGACAAATACATGAAGGGGCCATCTTAGAATTATGCACATTCTGACATTCAATGCTCTTTTTCTTCTAATGATACAATTTAATGATAAAATCACAATCATCAAAAGCCAATATAGTCAAGAATGTCCATTTGTTATTTGTGGATTCTAACTTTTCAGTGGCAAATCTGTACTGCACCAACACTATTTCCATAAAACTTAATATTTGAATTGTTTATTGAATTGCAAAGAAGCAGTTAATTACTTGGATATAAAAGGTGAAAAGACCTAACTGCTTCCCTGTATATATCTTCCCATGAGTCCATCTCTATTGCCATTTTTTCCTCATTTAGTCCAAAAAGCAAAACACTGGGAGCCCCTGTTATAAATGAATATGCTGATGCCCAGCTACACAACCTGGTGAGAAGAATGCGCCTAAGAACTGCCTTCTACAAGAAGAAGTTGCTAGAAGGAGATATATCCTCACCTGAAACCAGCCCTCAAACTGGTAAGCATTGTTACCTCAAACTGCTGGGAAGAAGGAAGTTATGAGATATGCATATTTTTGCAATCGTCTTATTTTGGGTTCGTCCAAAAGTGGATCCTGAGACAATGATTTAGGTACAAGTAGTTTATATTTAAGATGACCCAAGAAGGTGAGAGCAGACAAAAGAGACAGAGACAGGAGTTAAGACAATAAAGGTACATGAATAAGGCTACTGATCTAGCCCACCACAGCTTGATCCAGCTGAAAAACTGTGGGGATCATCCTTAAGAATTATCCTGAGAGAAGAAGAAGCTGAGGTATCAATCCACCAACTCCTATTCTTTGTGGATAAGGGTAGCTGCTGGGGCAGGTTGCTAAGTCTCCAGCACTCCAGGCAAGCCAACTGGGAGAAAACTCTCAGGCAGAGAGACACAGGGAGCCTTCTGCAAATAATCTCCAGATTTGCAATACATGCACAGATCAACAGTATCTGCCACAGCAAGTTTTGTTGTAAATATTAATTAGGAATACCCATAATATACAGAGCATTTACTATAAAATACAAGAACACTACCTGAATACACAACAGGGCAAAGAATATCAATAAGCTGATTATATAAGAGGAAAAGCAATTATCAACCTCGATAATAATTACAGAAATGTGTTTATGAAAAATTAATAAGAACAATAAAGTAGAGCACAATGATATTGCTATGATTATACCTTTGTAAAATATTTATTTATGCATAGACAAAAGACAGAAGAAAGTTTGGTTGTTAAGTTCAATAAAAATCAAATTGTTAATTTCATGGGATAGAATTGAGGGTTCCTATTATTTTGTATGAGGAACATTGGATTTTCATAATAAACTGTGTATTGTAAAATATTTCACTTTAAAGAGAACAGGCTAAAACAAATTGGCCATCATAATTTGATAAAGTATGTTAAAAAGAATATTTTGAGCTTGATTTATCCATAACCTGAAGGCTATCTATGGGAGTAAAGAAGCACAAAACTAAAACCTGTGAGATGGTGCATATTTGTAATGTTTCTTTGCAATGTAAATCCAAAGCACTGACATTTTTTATTCTCCAAAATATGTGAGAATCAAACTTGTACTTAAAACATCCTATTTGTGGAGGATCATGGGAAGATGGCGGCATGAGTAGTTCAGTGGAAATCTCCTCCCCAAAACATACATTTTTGAAAATACAATAAATACAACAATTCCTAAAAGAGACACCAATGGATGCAGTACAACAGCCAGGATACATCTACATCTGCGAGAACTCAACATCACACGAAGGGGGTAAGATACAAGCTGCGGCCAGGCGGGACCTGAACGCTCCCCCACCCCAGAACCTGGCAGGAAGAAAGGAGTCAAAATGGGGAGGGAGTGAAAGCCCAGGACTGCTAAACAACCAGCTCTAGAAATCCGCACCCAGAGCGCAGACACAAGGGGCACTAGGTGCTGGATATTAGAGAAACGGAAAAGCAAAACCTGTGGGCAGGTCCCTGCAACCGGCGGCCCTGTGACAAAAGAAAAGCGAGTGCTTTCTGCAAGTCTTAAAGAGACAGGGACCCCACAGCTGGACCAAGTCGTCCTGGCACACTTAGCCAGCAGTTGGGAACCCCAGGGAACTTTAGATGTCCTAAACCCCGGGGCGGCAGTGCAGTTCTGAAGCCCATCATGGCACTAAGCAGCCTGCCAGTCATTCCTCCAACTGGTGCAAACCCTGACACACTGGCCCAGTAGTGGGGCAGCATCACCAGGGGACCGGGAGTGGATCGCATGCACCAGCGGCGCCAGAGGAGTGGCTAGTGCTAGCGCACTGCAGCAGTGACCGAACAGCCCAGGTGCAGCCCATGAGCGCCGGCGGCAGTGGCGCCATAGGAGCCCAGGAGAGGTCTGCACGGGAGAAGCCCGAGCGCACCTGCAGCAGTTCCAGAGGGAGCAGCCGTGCTCCCAGCAGCTGGCCAGAATCCCAGCCTGACGCACAGCTGCCCGGGCCAGACACAAAGGCCACTGCTGGCACATAGCTGCCCAGCAGGGGTGCCACTATTGCAGAGGAGCACACCTGGCATGCCTGCCACTCCCTACAGGGCTCCGCGCTGCTCTGACAGAGACCCCAACCACAGCAGCTTAGGGGACTAACCCAGTCGCTGCTCCAGGAGTGCAGGTAACCGACACAGGCAGTGGAGAAGGGCAAGGCATCCAGCAAGCAGGAAATGAATTTCTTCTCCCAGCTGACACACCCGCAACCTGCCTACAGCCACCACTATCACCATGAAAAGGCAAAAAAATTTACTCTAGTCCAAGATAGTTCAGACAACACCTGAGAGAGGATCTGCAGAGACAGACCTAACCAGTCTCCCTGAAAAAGAATTCAAAATAAAAATCATAAACATGCTGACAGAACTGCAGAAAAATATACAAGAGCTAAGGGATGATGTCTGGAGGGATATTACAGAAGTGAAACAATCTCTGGAAGGATTTATAAGCAGAATGGATAAGATGCAAGAGGCCATTGATGGAATAGAAACCAGAGAACAGGAATGCATAGAAGCTGACGCAGAGATAGAGAAAAGGATCTCCAGGAATGAAACAATATTAAGAGAACTGTGTGACCAATCCAAAAGGAACAATATCTGCATTATAGGGGTACCAGAAGAAGAACAGAGATAAAAAGGGATAGAAAGTGTCCTTGAAGAAATAATTGCCGAGAACTTCCCCAAACTTGGGGAGGAAATAGTTGCTCAGACTACGGAGGCACACAGAACTCCTGAGAGAAGTGACCCAAAGAGGACAACACCAAGACAATAATAATTAAAATGGCAAAAATCAAGGACAAGGGCAGAGTTTTAAAGGCAGCTAGTGAGACAAAAAAGGTCACCTACAAAGGAAAACCCATCAGGCTATCATCAGACTTCTCAACAGAAACCTTACAGGCCAGAAGAGAATGGCATGATATATAATGCAATGAAACAGAAGGGCCTTGAACCAAGGATACTGTATCCAGCACGATTATCATTTAAATATGAAGGAGGGATTAAACAATTCCCAGACAAGCAAAAGTTGAGGGAATTTTCCTCCCATAAACCACCTCTACAGGGTATCTTAGAGGGACTGCTCTAGATGGGAGCATTCCAAAAAACAGCACAGAACAAAACACCCAACATATAAAGAATGGAGGAGGAAGAATAAGAAGGGACAGAAATAATCATCAGACTGTGTATATAATAGCTCAATAAGTGACTTAAGTCAGACAGTAATGTAGTAAAGAAATGAACCTTGAACCTTTGGTAACCACGAATCTAAAGCCTGCAATGGCAATAATTACATATCTTTCAATAATCACCCTAAATGTAAATAGACGGAATGCACCAATCAAAAGACCCACAGGAATAGAATAGATAAAAAAGCAAGACCCTTCTATATGCTGCTTAAAAGAGACTCACCTCAAACCCAAAGACATGCACAGACTAAAAGTCAAGGGATGGAAAAAGATATTTCATGCAAACAATAGGGAGGAAAAAGCAGGTGTTGCAATACTAGTAACAAACGAAATAGACTTCAAACTAAAGAAAGTAACAAGAGATAAAGGACATTACATAATGATAAAGGGCTCAGTCCAACAAGAGGATATAACCATTATAAACATATATGCACCCAATACAGGAGCACAAATATATGTGAAACAAATACTAACAGAATTAAAGGAGGAAACAGAATGCAGTGCATTCATTTTGGGAGACTTTTAACACACCACTCACTGCAAAGGACAGAACCACCAGATAGAAAATAAGTAAGGACACAGAAGCACTGAACAACACACTAGAACAGATGGACCTAATAGACATCTATAGAAATGTACATCCAAAAGCAATAAGATACACATTCTTCTCAAGTGCACATGGAACGTTCTCCAGAATAGACCACATACTAGGCCACAAAAAGAGCCTCAGTAAATTCCAAAAGATTCAAAACCTACTAACCAACTTTTCAAACCACAAAGGTATAAAACTAGGAATAAATTGTACAAAGAATACAAAAAGGCTCACAAACACATGGAGGCTTTAACAACATGCTCCTAAATAATCAATGGATCAACGACCAAATTAAAATGGAGATCCAGCAATATATGGAAACAAATGACAACAACAACACAAAGCCCCAACTTCTGTGGGACGCAGCGAAAGCAGTCTTAAGAGGAAAGTATATAGCAATCCAGGCATATTTAAAGAAGGAAGAACAAACCCAAATGAATAGTCTAACATCACAATTATCAAAATTGGAAAAAGAAGAACAAATGAGGCCTAAGGTCAGCAGAAGGAGGGATATAGTAAAGATCAGAGAAGAAATAAATAAAATTGAGAAGAATAAAACAATAGAAAATATCAATGAAACCAAGAGCCGGTTCTTCGAGAAAATAAACAAAATTGATAAGCCTCTAGCCAGACTTACTAAGAGGAAAAGAGAGTCAACACACATCAACAGAATCAGAAACAAGAAAGGAAATTCACAACGGACCCCACAGAAATACAAAGAATTATTAGAGAATACTATGAAAACCTATATGCTAACAAGCTGGGAAACCTAGGAGAAATGGACAACTTCCTAGAAAAATACAACCTTCCAAGACTGACCCAGAAAGAAACAGAAAATCTAAACAGATCAATTACCAGCAACGAAATTGAATCAGTAATCAAAAAACTAACCAAGAACAAAACCCCCAGGCCAGATGGATTTACCTTGGAATTTTATCAGACACATAGGGAAGACATAATACCCATTCTCCTTAAAGTTTTCCAAAAAATAGAAGAGGGAATACTCCCAAACTCATTGTATGAAGCCAACATCACCCTAATACCAAAACCAGGCAAAGACCCCACCAAAAAAGAAAACTACAGACCAATATCCCTGGTGAATGTAGATGCAAAAAAACTCAGTAAAACATTAGAAACCGAATTCAAAAATATATCAAAAGGATCATACACCACAACCAAGTGGGGTTCATCCCAGGGATGCAAGGATGGTACAACATTCGAAAATCCATCAACATCATTCACCACATCAACAAAAAAAAAGATAAAAACCACATGATTATCTATCTCCATAGTTGCTGAAAAAGCACTCGACAAAATTCAACATCCATTCATGATAAAAACCCTCAGCAAAATGGGGATAGAGGACAAGTACCTCAACATAATAAAGGCCATATATAATAAACCCACAGACAACATAATACTTAACAGCGGGAAGCTGAAAGATTTTCCTCTAAGATCGGGAACAAGACAGGGATGCCCACTCTCCCCACTGTTATTTAACATAGTACTGGAGGTCCTAGCCATGGCAACAGAACAAAACAAAGAAATACAAGGAATCCAGATTGGTAAAGAAGAAGGTAAACTGTCACTATTTGCAGATGACATGATATTGCACATAAAAAACCCTAAAGACTCACTCCAAAACTACTAGAACTGATATCGGAATACAGCAAAGTTGCAGGAGACAAAATTAACACGCAGAAAACTGTGGCTTTCCTATACACTAACAATGAAATAACAGAAAGAGAAATCAGGAAAACAATTCCATTCACAATAGCATCAAAAAGAATAAAATACTTTGGAATAAACCTAACCAAAGAAGTGAAAGACCTATACCCTGAAAACTACAAGACACTCTTAAGAGAAATTAAAGAGGACACTAACAAATGGAAACTCATCCCATGCTCTTGGCTAGGAAGAATTAATATTGTCAAAATGGCCATTCTGCCCAAAGCAATATACAGATTTGATGCAATGCCTATCAAATTACCAACAGCATTCTTCAATGAACTGGAACAAATAGTTCAAAAATTCATATGGAAACACCAAAGACCCCGAATAGCCAAAGCAATCCTGAGAAGGAAGAATAAAGTGGGGGGGGATCTTGCTCCCCAACTTCAAGCTCTACTATAAAGCCATAGTTATCAAGACAGTTTGGTACTGGCACAAGAACAGAGCCACAGACCAGTGGAACAGAATAGAGACTCCAGACATTAAACCAAACATATATGGTCAATTAATATATGATAAAGGAGCCATGGACATACAATGGGGAAATGACAGTCTCTTCAACAGATGGTGTTGGCAAAATTGGACAGCTACATGTAAGAGAATGAAACTGGATCACTGTCTAACCCCATACACAAAAGTAAATTCAAAATGGATCAAAGACCTGAATGTAAGTCATGAAACCATAAAACTCTTAGAAAAAAACATAGGCAAAAATCTCATGGACATAAACATGAGTGACTTTTTCATGAACATATCTCCCTGGGCAAGGGAAACAAAAGCAAAAATGAACAAGTGGGACTATATCAAGCTAAAAGGCTTCTGTACAGCAAAGGACACCATCAATAGAACAAAAAGGTATCCTACAGTATGGGAGAATATATTCATAAATGACAGATCCGATAAAGGATTGACATCCAAAATATATAAAGAGCTCACACACCTCAACAAACAAAAGCCAAATAATCCAATTAAAAAATGGGAAGAGGAGCTGAATAGACAGTTCTCTAAAGAAGAAATTCAGATGGCCAACAGACACATGAAAAGATGCTCCACATCACTGGTCATCAGAGAAATGCAAATTAAAACCACAATGAGATATCACCACACACCAGTAAGGATTGCCATCATTGAAAAGACAAACAACAACAAATGTTGGCGAGGTTGTGGAGAAAGAGGAACCCTCCTACACTGCTGGTGGGAATGTAAATTAGTTCAACCATTGTGGAAAGCAGTATGGAGGTTCCTCAGAATGCTCAAAATAGAAATACCATTTGACCCAGGAATTCCACTTCTAGGAATTTACCCTAAGAATGCAGCACTCCAGGTTGAAAAAGACAGATGCACCCCTATGTTTATCGCTGTACTATTTACAATAGCCAAGATATGGAAGCAACCTGAATGTCCATCAGTAGATGAATGGATAAAGAAGATGTGGTACATACACACAATGGAATATTACTGAGCCATAAGAAGAAAACAAATCCTACCATTTGCAACAACATGAGTGGAGCTAGAGGGTATTATGCTCAGTGAAATAAGCCAGACAGAGAAAGACAAGTAACAAATGATTTCACTCATGTGTGGAGTATAAGAACCAAGGAAAACTGAAGGAACAAAACCACAACAGAATCACAGAACCCAAGAATGGACTAACAGTTACCAAAGGGAAAGGGACTGAGGAGGATGGGTGGGAAGGGAGGGAGAAGGGAAGGCAAAAAGAAAGGGGGCATTATGATTAGCATGTATAATGGGAGGGGGCGTATGGGGCGGGCTCAACAACACAGAGAAGACTAGTAGTGATTTTACAGCATCTTACTACGCTGATGGACAGTGACTGGGAAGGGGGACTTGGTGAAGGGGAGAGCCTAGTAAACATAATGATCTTCATGTAATTGTAGATTAATGATACCAAAATAAAAACATTTTTTTAATTTAAAAAAAAAGCACCCTGTTTGTAATACCTGTGGATTAACTTATTAGTGAGCTTTAAACCTGCTGTTTATTTTCAAATTCCAATGTTTTCATTACCTGGATATTTCCATAAATGTCACTCTTTTAAATATCATAAAATGCCTAAATCTACCTGTATTGAGAGGGGAAGATTCTGAAATGTTCTGACTTTAAGAAATCCAAGCTTTTTGCTCATTCAAATGACTTCTTAAAAAGTGTTTTTATTTTTTTCTCTATAAAGCAAAGCCCACAGCCATACCGTCAATACAAGAAAGCAATGCTAAGCAGAAAGAAGAACATTACTGTCACGTGTTGTGTTGTAAACTCCAGAAGGTGCCCCTGACAGCATATCTCAAGCGAATGAGACTTCCAAGAAGCATAGATTCACACACAGGTACCACCAAGTGGTGGGATGATGGGGGAGGACTACTACCAAGAACCCCTATAACCCAAAGCCACACGTGGCTTCCCTCTCCCCTAGCCCAAATCCTCAATCTATCCGAACAGCAGAATTTAAACTATATTAAGCTATAATAAATACACAGTGGATCGTTTTCCCTTTTCTGGTGAAGACAGGAGATAAAATATTCCTGCCTGTTTTTAAAAGGTAGTCCAGGGTCTGCCTTGCCCCTAATTGTCTTTGAAAATAAAGCCCCAAAGCCCCCAGCAATATGTACACTGACACTTGTCGCCACCAAAAAAAAAAGGCATTATAAAGTGTCTATCTTCCTCCATGGCTTCATATTGTTAATTATTCTAATTGAACAAATCTCCTCCTATGGCCACCCTTTGACAGAGGAAAGTAGTGTGTGAAGGGATGTGGACTGCCTTAATGAGCTGATTTTCTGCCCCCAGCCCCACCTCAGTGATACCTCTTCAGGCAAGATGTGGCCTTGCATCTATGTGCTCTGGGTGATCCTGCAGCTTGACTACTGATGAGCAAAAGGCCCGAAGCTGTGGTTGTCCTGGACAGGGTACCTCTGAGTTCTCATGGGTTTTCCCTTTCCTACCTCCTAGTGCAGTTCCCTGGGGGGACAGACTCAGAGTGGCTGCTTCTCTACAAGGCTGGAAGGACACTTTCCAAAGTTGGAAGAGCTGTTAAGATCACTTAACATGTCTTGTAAAGCCCAGTTCCTCCTGCTTTAGAGGCAGAAATGTACTAAATGTTTAAGAGAACCTGTTATAGCAAATCACTTATCTCTAGAGGACAGTGAGCCAACTTTACCAAACTAAGCAAGAGAATTATTTTAATGCTTGTTACATGCCATTTGGATAACTCCAGTTGCTGTTTTTTCTAGATCGACTCTATCTCCTGTGGCTCTTGCTTGTCACCATTGCCTATAACTGGAACTGCTGGCTTATACCACTGCGCCTTGTCTTTCCATATCAAACACCTGACAACACATGCTACTGGCTTATTACAGACATCATATGTGATATCATCTACATTTGCGATCTGCTATTAATCCAGCCCAGAGTCCAGTTTGTAAAAGGAGGAGACATAATAGTAAGTGGGGCTGGGTAGAAGCAGAAACTGACAAAATGAATAAGTTTGGAATACAAAAAGTAACAGCATTGTCTTACTTAATGCCTAACAGGCTATCTCTGCATGTAGGGGTCTTTAATCACTGGAAACCACTGGTATAATAATAATAATGACAACAGAACAACCATTAAGTGCTCACCATGTGCTGGGGACTGTACATCTCCCTGTGCCTTAGTTTCCTCATCTTAAATATGAGAATAACAATGGCATCATCATAAAGTTGATGAGATGACTAAATTAATTGATGCATATGTAAAGTGCCAGGAACAGTATCAAGTGCCTAGGGAGTGCACATTAAATGCTGGCTATCACTATTAGCCTGGTTAATTTCTTTCAATCACCCATGAGGATGATATTGTTATTATTGGACCCATTTAATAGGAAACTGAGTTTTGGAGAGGGTAGGTGATTTGCTCAAGGCACAAAGCTAGAAGTAGCCAAGGCAGGATTCAAACCTAGGCCTTGACCCCAAATCCATGCTCATTACAACTACACCATGCTGGTTCAGGTTGGCAAATTTTTCAGAATTTGAAAATACTTAAGGACATAATGTCAAGTCTGAAATGTCAAAACCATACACATATTTTATCTAAATGATGTTAAAAATGTATAAATTACCAATGCCAAAAGAAGTAATTCAGTATATTATTCTCTAGTAGTCAAGCCTCAAACAGTCTGTGAGGCAGGTGTTTTCTATAATGTTACAATCTGCCACTCACTTCAGTGTTTCTTAAATAAGGCAGGTATGATTTCATTCATTAGCATCTACTCAACCTCCTCAGGAGACAGCAGTGTTCTGAGGAAGCACAGGGCTGTAAGTTTTTGTATAGTCGACACCAAACACAGCACCTGCCCATAGTACAGGAATCAGCTCCAAGGTGCAGACCTGGTCACTTTGGGAAAACCCACCTTAAACTGAAAAGAAAAGCTGTCATGACCCTTTTAATCAGTGTAACCCTACTCTTTTGTCTAATATACTGGCCACTAGCCACATGTGTCTATCTAAACTTTAATTTTAATTAATTAAGATTAAAAAATTTAAAAATTCAGATTTTTAAACCACACTACCTATATTTTCAGTGCCTAATGACCACATGTGACTAGGGGCTACCATGTATCAGATAGCACAGGATTTCTTTTTTGTAAAATACACTATCAGATAGCACTATAAGGGAATAAGAGCTATGAGCCATCAAGATCTCCATCAAGAAAGCCAAACCATAAGTAGGGAGCCACTACCCTGCAGATGGATGCAAGTCACATGCACATAAAACACACCACAGTTTTTTAAATTAATATGTTACCTACTGGTCTATCTTCTTTTTACTCTTCACTTTCCAGATTTATCACATCCCATTTATCATCATCATCAAATGCAGTGGCCTAATTCATAAACTCACATTCTCATGCTTACAAGAAATTATCTTCTCCTGGATTTATTCCCAGTGTTGAGGAAATTTCATAGCCAACCTAGTAAGTCTAAGAGAGAAACAGAAAAATACATTTTCCCAAGCACATACTCAAATCTTACAGCCTCTACCCCTAAGCCCCTTCCTTAACTAGAAGGATGCTTCCTTTTCAGCCAGTATCTACTGTGATATCCTCTTCACAGTTCCAAGGAGGGTTGCACAGAAGAGACCCTCCAGTGTTGCAGTAGGAAAAGCACAGTGACCGAGTGCATGAACCTTGGGTTCGTGTACATTTTTCGAGAAAAGAGATAGGTTCCTTAATCTCCTGAATATTTTCTTTTGATCTTCAATCTTAATTACAAAAAAGCTGAAAGAAGTAGTTCTGGGGTTTTTTCCCTCTTAAGAAAAAATATGATTTTCTAAGGAATGCCTCCTAGTTTTGAAATCTTTCCCAGAAAGAAATTGTAAAAGCAAGAACCACAGCTGCAGCAAAAATCTATTCAAAATATTCCTTGTGTGGACTTCAGAGCATTAGTTAACTCACCAGCACTATCCCCAGAGCTTACTGGCAGTTTGATGAACGATGGTGATGGTGTACAAATAAGAAGTAAACAACACACAAAAAAAGAGCACTAATTTCAACCTCCATTAGATGCACAAGGTGGGGAGAAATCAATGCTTGACAAATGGAAAATGACAAAATCACTAAGGGGAGACTTTTTTTCAATTTTCTAAGAGACCTTTACACACAATGGAGTTTTAAAACAAAGAAAAATAACCAATAAAAACACACTCAATGGGCTCTATTTAAAATGCATTATCACAAGCCACAAATATAGAGCAGGAACTAATTGCTTTGTTCAAAAGAAGTTTAATGGTTTCTTTAATTTAGAATAGGTAGTTTTAGCCTTTGCAACTTGATTACATTTTAGTAAGAAAACTATGCAAGTCAAGTACCCACACAGAAGTTCTCACTACTTTTAACTATCTACACATCTACACTGACTTTAATGTCCACTGCCAAAATTATTCATTCATTCATCATTCAACATTTATTAAATAATTACATTTGCATAGTATTCCAAGGCTGGAGGACAGAAATGGAAATATTAATTCCCCAAGGCTTTGAGGGAAGAAACAAGTAACAGACAACAGATTGAGGTGCTAAAGGCCACAAAGGATGGAATTGAGAAGTTTACAAGTTTTCTACAGCATTTATTTGCAATATCTTTCTTCTGAAAATAGTGCTCATAAATGGAGAACAGAATTTTGAATTCAAGAACCAACAAAAAGGTCTCTTGTCTGTAATTTCCTTTATAGACAGCAGAAACAGAGCTGGAAATTAGTGAGGATTATTTGGATATGAGACTCACACCCACAACACTTTGCTAAACCTACCAATTATAAGGATCCATGGAAATGCTGAGAGCCATCTAGTGAAGTCAATCAGACCTGCCATTATAGTCAGTTGCTTTTTGCAGTTAATCTTCTCAGTTACTGTTTATAAACTTACCTGAAGAAAATTAACTACTCCCTTCTCTGTGCCCTGTATACTTTACTCATATTTCTGGTATTTAATTGTTAAATAACAATTAAGCTAATTATGATGTAATAGAAACAACTGGACCAGCATCAAATTCCATCTATGAAATTTAATAACAGCATTTCTTAAAGAAAATGAATTTACTCTTTCATTAAATACTATCATTTCATCTGTAAAATGGGAATAGTAGTAACCCACTTCATAAGCCTATTATGAAGATTAAATAAGACAATGTGTGTACCTAAACCTGGCAGATAGAAGATGCTCAGTAATTGCTGAATGAATCAAATGAATGACTATCCACATACTTAACCTCTCTCTCTTGACTCTTATTTGTATATGTAGCTCAGTTACCTGATAACAAGTTTACTGAAAGTAAAGACAGTATTCAATTTATTTCCCCCTCTATCCTAGGAACTCAGAGAGTATGTACACTCAAGAAATGTTTGAAGGAATAAATGAATGGCAGTCTTGGTTGGAGGATTTTTCTTTCTTTGAATAATTATTTAATCTGCATATTGTTTCAGATGATATTATTTTTGAAATACTTCTATCTGGTCTGTGTGAAATTATGGCATTTCCATAAACTATTTATCAGAAGAGGTAAATAATAAGTAAATATAATAATATCTGTGTAGAGCTTCTTCAAAAACTACCTATTGGAAAAGGATTTAGGTGACATTATCACCTAAAGTAAGCCTTCCCTGAAGAAATGTTGCCTGCATAATGATGAAGCTTAAAAACAGAGAGAATTAGATAGGGTGACATTTTAAAAGGAAGTGCCTAATTGTTACTGGTAAGCATGCTAATGATGTCAAATTTATTTAATGCTTCAAAGAAGAGGGATTTTAGAAGCACTCGATGGCATTTCCATCTAATCTAGCAAGTTTCAGTTTCATCTACATTTATTCAGTCATAGGGTCATTGATAACCCTGAAAGTAAAGGGATAAATGTGTTGAAAATATTCTTCCAGGGTTGGGGAAGGAGTTGGTATTTTAACTTAACTTCACAGCCCTTGAAATGTATCTCTCTGTCCCATATAAGGTTTAAAAGGGATGACTGATTTTATTCAAGCTTGGTACATGATTCAACTTAAACTACCTATCTTTATCTATCTATGGTCAGTAAGCCATTTTGTTTCACAGTAAAACTCATTAAATGAATAAGTCTTACATTTTTTTCTGATATGTTTCTATAAAATTTACTATATGTATGGATAAAAATTATAACCAAAGAAAAATTGAGGGTTGGCTCACCAATCTTTAACATTGCTCAGCAGTAGCTTAAAACTTCTGAACTTACGCAGCCTGGATGGTAATTATTAGAAGTTGTTGCTTTCATGTGTCCAAATTATAATACTTTTGTCAATTCATTAATGATATATAGATAATTCCTTCTGACCTATAAATGAAGTATAAGAATATAAGTCCAATATTAGTATTATTTCTTCCAGGTCTGAATATTAACAAATGCCTCCCTATTCATTTATCACTCATCATACATGTTTGATCACCTACCACGTATTAGACATTGTGTTGGGAATTGGAAAAACAGAGAAAAAAGATATGGATCATACCCTCTTAAGTACCTCAGAGTATGAAGGACAGATAGACAAAACAAAAATCGTGGGGTTTTGTGATGTGAGTCATGGCAGAGGTGAGCGCTGGGGGCTCTGCATTGCAGAGAAAACCATATAAAGCAGAGTATACCTGGTCCAAATCTTGATGGATCAGTTTAAATTATCTGCACATCTCCACCCACACATCAAAGGGAAAATTGTGATCCAAGCTCTAAGAACCTCATGGGTAAAATTACCAAGTTAACTCTGGAGGAACTGCTGAATGTGGGGATTGTGGGAGGCTGCAAGAAGGGAAAGAGACAGAAAGTAGAGCAATATGTACCATGACAAGGAACTTTGATTTTTTTTTTTCTTAATCATGTGCAGTCATAGAATTTGACATAAATGGGGATTGTTAAATAATCAGAGTTAGATCATCTAGCTGCCATTGTAGAAGGTATGGAGGAGAGCAAGGCTGCAGGAAAGGAGATGACTGCTAAAAGAAAGGAATGGATATGAGTAAATTTGAGGAATAGTCAGCAGAACTTGGTTGCTGGTTGGATGAGGGCTGAGGCGGAGTAAGTGGTCTAGGAGCTCTGACGAATCCAAGCAAAGAGGAAGATCATGGTTAGACTTGAGGGGAATAGAGGAAGAGGATGAATTCAGATTTGGTGTAGGTTAAATTTGAGATGAGCAGAACTGCTAAGTGAAGAAGACAATAGGCATTTGCTTGTACAAGTCAGCACTGCACAAAGAGATATTAGATGGAGATAGAGATTTGGTAGCATCACCACACACAGTGAACTTTGAAATCGTGAAAGTGGATGAAATTTCCCAGGAAGCATGTATAAGGGAAAAAAGAGAAGAGAGCTGAAAGCTGGGGAATATTAACTTTTAAATGGCTAGTCCTAGAATCCAACAGAGACACCCAATGTTGGAAATGTAGTAAAGTACACCAAGAATGGCATTATAGATACTTTAGAAAGAGAAAGTTTCACAAACAAAATTGTTTCCCCAAAAATGTCAAATGTGATTGGATTAAAGATGGCGACGTGAGAGGAGAGACAGAGGTTTCATCCTAAAACTATATATGATTAGAAAATATAGTTGGTGCAACTAATCCTGAGAGTGCAACAGGAAAGAGGATGGCGCCAGACTGTACAAACCTGGAGAAAAGAGTAGACCACACGGAACAGGGTAATGTACCAAAGCTGTGGCTAGGCAGGACCTGAGCCCTTCCCCCACCCCAGCTCACTGGCACGAGGAAGAGAAATGGAGCAGGGAGGAAGTGGAGGCCTGGGAATGCTGAATACCTAGCTCCAGAGATCTGCTCTGGGAGCTCAAACCTACATTTCATGGTGCTTTCATGATATTCGCATGATTACCGGGTTGGAAGGCTAATAAAGGCAGAATTCCTGGAGAGACTGGGATTCCAGCCACTTGTGGAAAGCAGGGATCCATATATGCCTGCTCTGGGACAAAAGCTTATACCTGTGTGCTCAGCCCACTGGTTAAGGCAGTGGAGACAGGCACAGCAGCCGGGAGGCAGGGAACAGCTCTTTCCTCCCCCGGGGCACCAATACCACTCCCCTGCAACCCCCAACATTGCTTTGGGGGCTGAGCAGTGCCAGAGTAGAGCATCTGGACACTGGAGGGCGCCATACACAAATATGAAATGCCAAAGGAACCTGGTCCAGAGTAAAATTAATATAACTCCGGAGAAAGATTTAAATGATATGGACCTTACAACTCTTCCTGAAAGGGAGTTCAAAATAAAAGTCATCAACATGCTAATGGAGGTACAGAAAGATATCCAAGAACTCAGGAATGAATTCAGGTTGGAGATCTGAAGAGTATGATGGAGGGTATTTAAAGCAGGTTGGATACAGTGGAGGAAATGATAAATGAAATAGAAACTAGAGAAGAGGAATACAAAGAAGCTGAGGCACAGAGAGAAAAAAGGATCTCTAAGAATAAAAGAATATTGAGAGAAATGTGTGTTCAATCCAAACAGAACAATATTTGCATTATAGGGATACTAGAAGAAGAAGAGAAAGAGAAAGGGATAGACAGTGTCTTTGAGGAGGTAGTTGCTGAAAACTTCCCCAATATGGGGAAGGAGATAGTCTCTCAGGCCATGGAGATCCACAGATCTCCCAACACAGGGACCCAAGGAAGACAGCACCAAGACATATAGTAATAAAATTGGAAAAGATCAAGGATAAGGACAGAGTATTAAAAGCAGCCAGAGAGAGAAACAAGATCACATACAAAGAAAAGCCTATCAGGCTAACATGAGACTTCTTTGCAGAAACCTTAAAGGCCAGAAGGGAGTGGCATGATGTGTTTAATGCAATGAAGCAGAAGGGCCTGGAATCAAGATAACTTTATCCCACAAGATTATCATTTAAATTTGAAGGAGGGATTAAACAATTTCCAGATAAGCAAAAGCTGAGAGAATTTACCTCCCAAAAAGCATCTCTACAGTCTATTTTGAAGGGACTGCTATAGATAGAAGTGTTCCTAAGGTTTAATAGCTGTCACCAGAGGAAATAAAACCACAATAAAGAAAGTAGAACAGCTAATTAATAAGCAAATACAAAATTAAATGAACTATCCCCAAAGTCAATTGAGGGATAGACAAAGAATACAGAATACGATACCTAATATATAAAGAATGGAGGATGAAGAAAAAGGAGGAGAAAAAAAAAAAGAACCTTTAGATTGTGTTTGTAACAGTATATTGAGTGAGTGAAGTTAGACTCTTAGATAGTAAGAAAATTAACCTTAAACATTTGCTAACTATGAATCTAAAGCCTTCAATGGCAATAAGTACATACCTATCGATAATCACCCTAAATGTAAATGAACTGAGTGCACCAATTAAAAGACATAGAGTCACTGAATGGATAAAGAAACAAGACCCATCTATATGCTGCCTGCCAGAGACTCACTTTAAACCTAAAGACATACACAGACTAAAAGTGAAGGGATGGAAAAAGATATTTCATGCAATTAACAGAGAGGAAAAAGCAGTAGTTGCAGTACTTGTATCAGACAAAATAGACTCCAAAACACAGAAAGAAACAAGAGACAAAGAAGGACATTACATATCAATCTAAAAAGAAGATATAACCATTATAAATATCTATGCTCCCAACACAGGAGCATCCACATATGTGGAACAAATACTTTCAGAATTAAAAGGGGAAATGGAGCAATGCATTCATTCTAGGAGACTTCAACACTCCACTCACTATGAAGGACAGATCAACCAGACAGAAGATAAATAAGGAGACAGAGGCACTGAACAACACACTCGAACAGATGGACCTAACAGACATCTACAGAACTCTACACCCAAAACCAACAAAGTACACATTCTTCTCAAGTGCACTTGGAACATTTTCAAGAATAGATCACATACCAGGCCACAAAAAGAGCCTCAGTAAATTCAAAAATATAGAAATTGTACCAACCAGTTTCTCAGATCACAAAGCTATGAAACTAGAAATAAATTATGCAAAAAAATGAAAAATCTCACAAACACATGGAGGCTTCATAACATTCTCCTAAATAACCAATGGATCAATGACCAAATAAAAACAGAGATCAAGCAATTTATGGAGACAAATGACAACAATAATTCAACACCACAAAATCTGTGGGATGCAGCCAAGGCTGTGCTAAGAGGAAAGTATATTGCAATACAAGCCTACCTCAAGAAAGAAGAGCAATCCCATATGAGCAGTCTAAACTCACAATTAACGAAACTAGAAAAAGAACAACAAATGAGGCCCAAAGTCAGTAGAAGGCAGGACATAATAAAGATTAGAGCATAAATAAATAAAACTGAGAAGAATAAAACAATACAAAGAATCAATGAAAGCAAGAGCCAGTTCTTTGAGAAAATAAACAAAATACATAAACCCCTAGCTAGACGTATCAAGAAAAAAAGAGAGTCTATACACATAAACAGAATCAGAAATGAGAAAGGAAAAATCACTATGGACACCACAGAAATACAAATAATTATTAGAGAACACTATGAAAAATTATATGCTAACAAACTGGATAACCTAGAAGAAATGGACAACTTTCTAGAAAAATACAACCTTCCAAGGCTGACCAATGAAGAAACAGAAAATCTGAACAGACCAATTACCAGCAACAAAATTGAACTGGTAATCAAAAACTTACCTAAGAACAAAACTCAAGGACCAGATGGTTTCACTGCTGAATTTTTTTTTGCCATCATTAATCTACAATTACATGAAGAACACTATGTTTACTATGCTCTCCCCTATCCCAAGTCCCTCCCAAAAACCCCATTACAGTCACTGTCCATCAGCATAGTAAGATGTTGTAGAATCATTACTTGTATTCTCTGTATTGCCCAGCCCTCCCCATTCCTCCCCCGCACATTATACATGCTAATCATAATACCCCCTTTCTTCTTCCCCACCCTTATCCGTCCCTACCCTCCCATTCTCCCCAGTCTCTTTCCCTTTGGTAACTGTTAGTCCATTCTTGGGTTCTGTGATTCTGATGCTGTTTTGTTCCTTCAGTTTTTCCTTTGTTCTTATACTTCACAGATGAGTGAAATCATTTGGTATTTGTCTTTCTCTGCCTTGCTTATTTCACTGAGCATAATACCCTCTAGCTCCATCCATGTTGTTGCAAATGGTAGGATTTGTTTTCTTCTTATGGCTGAATAATATTCCATTGTGTATATGTACCACATCTTCTTTATCCATTCATCTACTGATGGACACTTAGGTTGCTTCCATTTTTTGGCTATTGTAAATACTGCTGTGATAAACATAGGGGTGCATCTGTCTTTTTCAAACGGGAGTGCTGCATTCTTAGGGTAAATTCCTAGAAGTGGAATTCCTGGGTCAAATGGTAACTCTATTTTGAGCATTTTGAGGAACCTCCATACTGCTTTCCACAATGGTTGAACTAATTTACATTCCAACCAGCAGTGCAGGAGAGTTCCCGTTTCTCCACAACCTCGCCAACATTTGTTGTTGTTTGTCTTTTAGATAGTAGACATCCTTACTGGTGTGAGGTGATATCTCATTGTGGTTTTAATTTGCATTTCCCTGATAACTAGTGATGTGGATCATCTTTTCATGTGTCTTGTTGGCCATCTGAATTTCTTCTTTGGAGAACTGTCCAGCTCCTCTGCCCATTTTTTAATTGGATTGTTTGCTTTTTGTTTGTTGAGGTGTGAGAGCTCTTTATATATTTTGGATGTCAAGCCTTTGTCAGATCTCTCATTTATGAATATATTCTCCCATACTCTAGGGTACCTTTTTCTTCAATTGATGGTGTCCTTTGCTATACAGAAGTTTTTCAGTTTGATGTAGTCCCACTTTTTCATTTTTGCTTTTGTTTTCCTTGCCCAGGGAGATATGTTCATGAAAAAGTCACTCATGTTTATGTCCAAGAGATTTTTGCCTATGTTTTTTTCTAAGAGTTTTATGGTTTCATGACTTACATTCAGGTTTTGATCCATTTCGAATTTACTTTTGTGTATGGGGTTAGACAGTGATCCAGTTTAATACTCTTATATGTAGCTGTCCAGTTTTGCCAGCACCATCAGCTGAAGAGACTGTCATTTCCCAATTGTATGTCCATGGTTCCTTTATCAAATATTAATTACCCATATATTTTTGGGCTAATATCTGGAGTCTCTAATCTGTTCCACTGGTCTGTAGCTCTGTTCTTGTGCCAGTACCAAATTGTCTTGATTGCTATGGCTTTGTAGTAGAGCTTGAAGTTGGGGAATGAGATCCTCCCCCCCCCCACTTTATTCTTCTTTCTCAGGATAGCTTTGGCTATTCAGGGTCCTTGATGCTTCCATATGAAGTTTTGAACTATTTCTTCCAGTTCATTGAAGAATGTTGTTGGTAATTTGATAGGCATTGCAACAAATCTGTATATTGCTTTGGGCAGAATGGCCATTTTGACTATATTAATTCTTCCTAGCCAAGAGCATGGGATGAGTTTCCATTTGTTAGTGTCCTCTTTAATTTCTTTTAAGAGTGTCTTGTAATTTTCTGGGTATAGGTCTTTCACTTCCTTGGTTAGGTTTATTCCAAAGTATTTTATTCTTTTTGATGCTACTGTGAATGGAATTGTTTTCCTGATTTCTCTTTCTATTGGTTCATTGTTAGTGTATAGGAAAGCCACAGATTTCTGCATATTAATTTTGTCTCCTGCAACTTTGCTGTATTCCGCTATCAGTTCTAGTAGTTTTGGAGTGGAGTCTTTAGGGTTTTTATGTACAATATCATGTCATCTGCAAATAGTGACAATTTAACTTCTTCTTTACCAATCTGGATTCCTTGTATTTCTTTGTTTTGTCTAATTGCCATGACTAGGACCTCCATTACTATGTTAAATAACACTGGGAAGAGTGGGTATCCCTGTCTTGTTTCCGATCTCAGAGGAAAAGCTTTTAGCTTCTTGCTCTTCAGTATGAGGTTGGCTGTGGGTTTATCATATATGGCCTTTATTATGTTGAGGTACTTGCCCTCTATACCCATTTTGCATAGGGTTTTTTGATGAATGGATGTTGAATTTTGTCGAGTGCTTTTTCAGCATCTATGGAGATAATCATGTGGTTTTTGTCTTTCTTTTTGTTTATGTGGTGGATGATGTTGATGGATTTTCGAATGTTGTACCATCCTTGCATCCCTGGGATGAATCCCACTTGGTCGTGGTGTATGATCTTTTTGAAATATTTTTGAATTCGGTTTGCTCATGTTTTATTGAGTATTTTTGCATCTATGTTCATCAGGGATATTGGTCTGTAATTTTCTTTTTTGGTGGGGTCTTTGCCTGGTTTTGGTATTAGTGTGATACTGGCTTCATAGAATGAGTTTGGGAGTATACCCTTCCCTTCTATTTTTCAGAAAACTTTAAGAAGAATGGGTATTATGTCTTCTCTATATGTCTGATAAAATTCCAAGGATACTCCATCTGGCCCTAGGGTTTTGTTCCTGGGTAGTTTTTTGATTACCGCTTCAATTTCTTTCCTCATAATTGGTTTGTTTAACTTTTGTGTTTCTTCCTTTCTCAGTCTCGGAAGGTTGTATTTTTCTAGGAAGTTCTCCATTTCTCCTAGGTTTTCCAGCTTCTTAGCATATAGGTATTCATAGTAGTCTCTAATAATTCTTTGTATTTCTGTTGGATCCGTCGTGATGTTTCCTTTCTCGTTTCTGATTCTGTTGATTTGTGTTGATTCTCTTTTTCTCTTAATAAGTCTGGCTAGAGGCTTATCTGTTTTGTTTATTTTCTCAAAGAACCAGCTCTTGGTTTCATTGATATTTTCTATTGTTTTATTCTTCTCAATTTTGTTTATTTCTTCTCTGATCTTTACTATGTCCCTCATTCTGCTGACCTTAGGCCTCATTTGTTCTTCTTTTTCCAATTTTGATAATTGTGATGTTAGACTATTCATTTGGGTTTGTTCTTCCTTCTTTAAATATGCCTGGATTGCTATATACTTTCCTCTTAAGACTGCTTTCGCTGCATCCCACAGAAGATGGGGATTTGTGTTGTTGTTGTCATTTATTTCCATATATTGCTGGATCTCCATTTTAATTTGGTCGTTGATCCATTGACTATTAAGAAGCATGTTGTTAAGCCTCCATGTGTTTGTGAGCCTTTTTGCTTTCTTTGTACAATTTATTTCTAGTTTTATACCTTTAAGGTCTGAAAAGATGGTTGGTAGAATTTCAGTCATTTTGAATTTACTGAGGCTCTTTTTGTGGCCTAGTATGTGGTCTATTCTGGAGAATGTTCCATGTGCACTTAAGAAGAATGTGTATCCTGTTGCTTTGGGGTGTAAAGTTCTATAGATGTCTATCAGGTCCATCTGTTCTAGTGTGTTGTTCAGTGCCTCTCTGTCCTTACTCATTTTCTGTCTGGTGGATCTGTCCTTTGGAGTGAATGGTGTCTTGAAGTCTACTAAAATGAGTGCATTGCATTCTATTTCCTCCTTTAGTTCTCTTAGTATTTGTTTCACATATGCTGGTGCTCCTGTGTTGGGTGCATATATATTTATAATGGTTATATCCTCTTGTTGGACTGAGCCCTTTATCATTATGTAATGTCCTTCTTTATCTCTTGTTACCTTCTTTGTTTTGAAGTGTATTTTTTCTGATACTAGTACTGCAACACCTGCTTTTTCCTCCCTATTGTTTGCATGAAATATCTTTTTCCATCCCTTGACTTTTAGTCTGTGCATGTCTTTGGGTTTGAGGTGAGTCTCTTGTAAGCAGCATATAGATAGGTCTTATTTTTTTTATCCATTCAGTTTCTCTGTGTCTTTTTATTGGTGCATTCAGTCCATTTACATTTAGGGTGATTATCAAAAGGTATGTACTTATTGCCATTTCAGGCTTTGATTCGTGGTTACCAAAGGTTCCAGGTTACTTTCCTTACTATCTGAGAGTCTAACCTAACTCACTTAATATGCTGTTACAAACACAAGCTAAAGGTTCTTTTCTATTTCTCCTCCTTTTTCTTCCTCCTTCATTCTTTATATATTAGGTATCAAATTCTGTACTTTTTATCTATCCCTTGATTGACTTTGGGGATAGTCAATTTAATTTTGCATTTGCCTCGCAATCAGCTGCTCCACCCTCTGACTGTGGTTTTATTACCTCTGGTGACAGCTATCCAACCCTAGGAACACTTCCAGCTACAGAAGTCCCTCCAAAATAGACTGTAGAGATGCTTTTTGGGAGGTAAATTCTCTCAGCTTTTGCTTATCTCGAAATTGTTTAATCCCTCCTTCAAATTTAAATGGTAATCTTGCTGGATAAAGTAATCTTGGTTCCAGGTCTTTCTGCTTCATGGCATTCAATACATCATGCCACTCCCTTCTGGCCTGTAAGGTTTCTGCTGAGAAGTCTGATGTTAGCCTGATGGGCTTTCTTTGGATGTGATCTTATTTCTGCCTCTGGCTGCTTTTAGCAGTCTGTCCTTATCCTTTATCTTTCCCATTTTAATTACTATATGTCTTGGTGCTGTCTTCCTTGGGTTCCTGTGTTGGGAGATCTGTGGATCTCCATGGCCTGAGAGACTATCTCCTTCCCCATATTGGGGAAGTTTTCAGCAACTACCTCCTCAAAGACACTTTCTATCCCTTTCTCTCTCTCTTCTTCTTCTGTTATCCCTATAATGCGAATGTTTTTCCACTTGGATTGGTGACACAGTTTTCTCAATATTCTTTCATTTTTAGAGATCCTTTTTTCTCTCTGTACCTCAGCTTCTTTGTATTCCTCTTCTCTAGTTTCTATTTCATTTATTGTCTCCTCCACTGCATCCATACTGCTTTTAATACTCTCCATTGTGCTCTTCAATGATTGGATCTCCAACCTGAATTCATTCCTGAATTCTTGGATGTCTTTCCATACCTCCATTAGAATGTTGATGATTTTTATTTTGAACTCCCTTTCAGGTAGAGTCACGAGGTCCATATTATTTAGATCTTTCTCGGGAGTTGTATTAATAATTTTACTGTGGACAAGGTTCCTTTGAAGTTTCATGTTTCTATATGGCGCCCTCTAGTGTCCAGAAGCTCTATTCTGGAGCTGCTCATCCCCCATAGTAATATTGGGGGTTGCAGGAGAATGGCACTGGTGCCTGGGGGAAGGAAAGAGCTGTTCCCCACTTCCCGGCTGTTGTGCCTGTCTCCACTGCCTGAGTCAGTGGGCCGGTCACACAGGTATGTTTTTGTCCCAGTGCAGCCGGATATGGATCCTTGCTTTCCACAAGCAGGATCCACAAGGAATCCCCGTCTCCCCAGGAACTCTGCCTATATTATCTTTCCAACCTGGTAGTCAAGCGAGTCTCATAAGGCAACATCAAATACAGGTTTGTGCTCCCAGCGCAGATCTCCAGAGCTAGGTATTCAGCAGTCCCAAGCCTTCCACTCCCTCCCTGCTTCGATTCTCTTCCTCCCGCCAGTGAGCTGGGGTGGGGGAAGGGCTCGGGTCCTGCGGAGCCACAGCTCTGGTACCTTACCCCGTTTGTTGAGTTCTGCTCTTTCCTCCAGGTGTAATCAATCAGACACCATCCTCTTTCCTGTTGCTCTCTCAGGATGAGTTGCACCAATTAAATTTTCTAATTGTATCCAGTTTTAGGAGGAAGCTTCTCTCTCTCCTCTCATACTGCCATCTTTAATCCCATCCTCACCGCTGAATTTTATCAGTCATTTAGTGAAGACCTAATACCCGTTCTCCCTAAAGTTTTCCAAAAAATAGAAGAGGAGGGAATACTTCCAAACTCATTCTATGAGGCCAGCATCACTCTAATACCAAAACCAGGCAAACACACCACAAAAAAAGAAAACTACAGACCAATATCCCTGATGAATATATATGCAAAAATACTCAACAAAATATTAGCAAACCGAACTCAAAAATACATCAAAAGGATGATCCATCATGATCAAATTGGATTTATGCCAGGGATGCAAGGATGGTACAACATCTGAAAATCCATCAACATCACCCACCACATCAACAAAAAGGACAAAAACCACATGATCATCTCCATAGATGCTGAAAAAGCATTTGACAAAATTCAACATCCATTCATGATAAAAACCCTCAACAAAATGGGTATAGAGAGTAAGTACCTCAACATAATAAAGGCCATATATGATAAACCCACAGCCAACATCATACTTAACAGCGAGAAGCTGAAAGCTTTTCCTCTAAGATCAGAAACAAGACAGGGATGCCCACTCTCCCCACTGTTATTTAACATAATACTGGAGGTTCTAGCCACAACAATAGGACAAAACAAAGAAATACAAGGAATCCAGATTGGCAAGGAAGAAGTTAAACTGTCCCTGTTTGCAGATGACATGATATTGTACATAAAAACCCAAAGAATCCACTTCAAAACTACTAAATCTAATATATGGTTCAGCAACGTTGCAGGATACAAAATTAATACACAGAAATCTGTGGCATTCCTATACACTAACAATGAACTAGAAGACATAGAAATCAGGAAAACAATTCCATTCACAATTGCATCAAAAAGAATAAAATACCTAGGAATAAACCTAAGCAAGGAATTGAAAGACCTATACTCTGAAAACTATAAGACATTCATGAGAGAAATTAAAGAAGACACCAATAAATTGAAACACATCCCATGCTCATGGATAGGAAGAATTAATATTGTCAAAATAGCCATCCTGCCTAAAGCAATCTATAGATTCAATGCAATTCCTATCAAAATACCAACAGCATTCTTCAATGAACTAGAGAAAATCATCCTAAAATTCATATGAAACCACAAAAGACCTCGAATAGCCAAAGCAATCCTGAGAAGGAAAAATAAAGCAGGGGGAATTACACTCCCCAACTTCAATCTCTACTACAAAGCCACAGTAATCAAGACAATTTGGTATTGGCTCAAGAACAGACCCATAGACCAATGGAACAGACTAGAGAGCCCTGATATTAACCCAACCATATATTGTCAATTAATATATGATAAAGGAGCCATGGACATACAATGGGGAAATGACAGACAGCCTCTTCAACAGCTAGTGTTGGCAAAAGTGGACAGCTACATGCAAGAGAATGAAACTGGATTATTGTTTAATCCCATACACAAAAGTAAACTCGAAATGGATTAAAGACTTGAATGTAAGTCATGAAACCATAAGACTCCTAGAAGACAACATAGGCAAACATCTCCTGAATATAAGCATGAGCAACTTCTTCCTTAACCCATCTCCTCGAGAAAGGGAAACAAAAGCAAAAATGAACTCAAGGGACTACATCAAACTAAAAAGTTTCTGTACGGCAAAGGACACCATCAGAAGAACAAAAAGGCATCCTACAGTATAGGAGAATATATTTGTAAATGACATATCCGACAAGGTGTTCACATCCAAAATATATAAAGAACTTACACATCTTGGCACCCAAAGAGCAAATAACCTGATTAACAAATGAGCACAGGATGTGAAGAGATCGTTCTCTAAAGAGGAAATTCGATGGCCAACAGACACATGAAAAGATGCTCCACATCACTAATCATCAGGGAAATGCAAATTAAAACCACAATGAGATATCACCTCACACCAGTAAGGATGGCCAGCATCCAAAAGTCTAAGAACAACAAATGTTGGTGAGGATGCAGAGAAAGGGGAAACCTCCTACACTGCTGGTGGGAATGTAAGCTAGTTCAACCATTGTGGAAAGCAATATGGAGGTTCCTCAAAAAACTAAAAATAGAAATACCATTAGACCCCGGAATCCCACTTCTTGGAATATACCCAAAGAATACAACTTCTCAGACTCAAAAAGATATATGCACCCCTATGCTCATGGCAGTACTTTTTGCAATAGCCAAGATATGGAAGCAACCTAAGTGTCCATCTGTAGTTGAATGGATAAAGAAGATGTAGCACGTATATACAATAGAATACTATTCACCCATAAGAAAGAAACAAACCCTACCATTTGCAACAATGTGGATGTTGCTGGAGGACATTATGCTCAGTGAAATAAGCCAGGTGGAGATAGACAAATGCCAAATGATTTCCCTCATTTGTGGAGTATAACAATGAGGCAAAACCGAAGGAACAAATGGCAGCAGTCTCAGAGACTCCAAGAAGGGACTAGTGGTTACCAAAGGGGAGAGATGGGGGAGGGTGGGTGGGGAGGGAGGGAAAAGCGGACTGAGGGGTATTATGTTTAATACACGTGGTGTGGGGGATTATGGGGAGAACAGTGTATCACAGACAAGTGACATAGTGGATCTCTGGCAACTTGCTGCACTGATGGACAGTGACTGCATTGGGGTATGGGTAGGGACTTGATAGTATGGGTAAATGTAGTAACCACATTGTTTATTCATGTGAAACCTTCATAGGAGTGTATATCAATCATATGTAAATTTTAAAAAATGTCAAATGCTTCAAAAGGTTTTATTCACCTCTTCACTCCTTTATCTATTAATTCACTCAATAAATATTTATTGTGCTTCTAGTATATTCTGACCACTAATTATATATAGTTGCTAAACAAAATTAATCCTGTCCTGAGATAGATTACTTTTAAATTAAATTAACTGAGTTTAATAAGTGGGCCAAGAAATAATACATGTGTAATTTCAAAACATGGTAAACGCCATGAAAGAATGCTAAGAGTTATAAAGTGCTGCCTGGATGTGATTATTAGGTAGTTATTGGTAGTCTATAAAAACTGGTAGTCTTACAAGTAGTGATTCTATAGCATCTTACTACACTGATGGACAGTGACTGTAATGGGGTATGTGCTGGGGACTTGATGATGGGGGAAGTCTAGTAAGCATAATATTGCTCATGTAATTGTAGATTAATGATACCAAAATTTTTAAAATAAATAAATAAATGGTAGTCTTAATAGAATAGGAGAAGTGAGCAAAATTGCCACCAAATTGCCATAGTTACAGAATAAATATGAGGAAAGGGTGTGGAGGAAAATAATATAGGCAACTCTTAAGAAGCCTGTGTGTGATAAATGATAGAGCAGAAACAAAAAGAAAACAAATACCAAGGATGATCTTTTGTTGCTGTTTTATAATATGGGAGGATAAAGCATATTTGTAGCCAGAAGTTGGAAGGAACCAACAGTAATAAATAGCTATAAATAGTTTTTAAAGTGAGAAAATAATTGATGAAATTGGAAAAAGTAATATGAGATATAACATTTCAGGTGGATCCAAATGAACTGAAGAGACACTACAGAAGTTCTACAAAGTTTCAGGTAGGTGACTCACAATTCCAAAATTGTTCAAGTAATCCATTATCATTTTGACTTTACGTCTCATATATAAACTTCTACAAAAAAACTTACTTCCTTTCAGAATTATAACCTTTGTAACCAAATTTGTGCAGGTGAAGTTTTGTTAGGTAAAGGCGAACCTGAAGTTTTTACCTGTCAGTAATTATATGATATACTTTCTTTTAAGTACAAATATGGATCTTTATCAGACAAAACAAAATCTTAGTGCTCACATTTAAATTCTGATTTAAACATCAGTAAAGGAGTATGGTGTATACTTTGTCTTGTCCATACAGAATGCTAGTCTCCAATTCATATCAAATGATGATTTTAAAAGTTTGTAAAATTGTTTCTAATTCTGTTTCTTTCTTGTTCATATAAGCAAAATAAAAAATAGAAAACAAGCAATTATTTGAAAACAGTTTCCTTTCCTTAAAGAACATAATATTCCAAATAACATAAATAATCCAAAAGATAAAGTCATTATCTTTTATTTGTTTCTTCTCTGAGAAATAGGCAGAGATTTGGGGGTTATCCAAGGTTACCAGTTTGTATGAGTGAATTTCAGCTTCCTATTTCAAAGATAATACCTTACTTACTGATCTCAATTTTTGGTTAAAAATACAAATCTGGGTTTAGGTGCCAAATTGTCCCTATTAGTAACCTTTGGTGATTAAAATCTCTTTTGATTTGTTATTATCTCCAATAATTTTATTTGCAAAAAATTGCCACACATTTAGGCATATTCATAAAAGATCTACACTACTTTGATGAACTCAAAAAAGAGAATGAACATTGTAAATGCCAGAAAGATTATTCCAAACGCTTAACCACTTTCTTAAATTTGAATAAGGGCCAATGAACTCAGATATTTAATTTGCATTTACACTTTACATTTAATTGTATATTTATTTCATTGTGGTCACTCCTTTCAAATTCCCTTAGCACACCCTGCCTGTCACATGGCATTGTATTGTGCTTATTTTTGAGCTTGGTTACTCCACTGTTAGATTGTTAACTCCTTGTGGACAGAAACAGTAACTTACTCCTATTTCAACCCCACATGCTTTGCAAAGTGTCTTGCACAGATCACAGTGTTGGTCACTACTTGGGAATGAGAAAGATAAAAAATGTTATCTCTACCTGCAAACACACACTAATGTGTTACTATCAAATATGACTAATGACAATTTACATAGATAAGTCAAGGGGGCAGTGGAGAAAGTAGATAAGAGCAAGTAGTAAGATCATTATTCTGACATATTAGGTCTAATAAAGTTATTTTGAAAGTGAAAAAATATATATAAGTATGATTTGAGCCAGAAAACATGAGTTCTAGAATAGCACTAGACAAGTCAATAGCTCCAGGCTCTTGCTTATTGGTAAGACATTATTTTAGCAACTATTCTGTACACCTTTCAACTTAATACCAGTCTCAATATCTGTAGAGTAAAATCAACAAGGTTTGATGATATGGTGCAATTTCTAAACCAATGCCTTCAGTAAGTAATTTGTTTATAATAGCCAATTGGGTTAATTCAAACAGAAAATTCCATTTCTTTTCAATAGCACTAGGCTATTGTGAAATTCTGCTACACAATTAATTACCTCAACTCTCTATTCCATATGTATGGCCTTATAGGAATCTCTTAGCTGCTTTTAATTGTTTTAAATTGATTAATTAATTAATTAATGATTTTAAATATGCCCTACTTTTCAAGACCACATAAAATTCATGAAAATGAATAATTATCTTACATGAAAGAACTTTTATAGTTATCATTGCAGTAAGGAAAGTATTCAATTGTGATGTTCATTACCAGGATAATAGAAAGCCAAAATAATTTAAATACAAATTTCAAAATATATATTTTTATCTGTAATGGTACTTTAAGTACCTTCTCCCTTTGGAGCTGCTGATTAGTTATAAATGGAATTGATTTCTTTCCTCTCCTCTCTCTTAGCCTGCAGTCTCCAATAGATACTTCCACAGCAGTTTATTGTTAGCGATATGATCTAAAGTAGACAGCCGAGAAAGAATTGAGGAGTCTGGATGAACCACCAACGATATAATCAGTCCTGAACACTGGGGAGTCGGCAGAAACATGAAAATATATCTCTGCAAAGAATGTGCAATGGTTTCAAATAAAATCAAGAATGGGCTTGATTTTCAGTCCAAAAGCCTCACATTTAAAACACCATTAAAATGTATTTTAACATTAGCAACTGTGCTATCTCTGAAGCATATTACAACAAAAATCCCAGAAAACACAGTACCTGAGGAAAAATCAGATGCGTGAAGGTGGAAATGATACAATGGAAGCAGTCTCTAAAATAGTGTTCTCATGTTCATGGTGTTAAATGCCTTTCAATGGTACCATGCATATTTAACTAAATATGCAATTTCCTGTTAAACAACAGAAAATTCATGTTGACTGGTTAGCACATACATATATTGGTATAAATCAGTCCTTGTCCAAAAAAGCATTTAAATACAACATAACTGTGAATTTTTGTTCTTCCAACAGTTGGATGTCGCATCAGTAATGCCATTAGATGTTTTCTACCTCTTCTTTGGGTTTAATCCAGTATTTAGGACAAATAGGATATTAAAGGTAAAATAACTATATTTCATTCTCTTCTTATAATAATAGAAATTTTTTATTGATTTAATAACTTCAAAGTATAATAATCTTAATTTTTACCAAAGTTTCCTCCATTTTTCTGCCCTCATCAATGCTATGAGTTTTAAAAACTGAACTAAGGAAAAGAATTACTTCCACTGATAGAAATTGATCTTGGTAGTTTTCAATTCTATATATATATTTTTTTCTGGTATCATTAATCTACAATTACATGAGGAACATTATGTTTACTAGACTCTCCCCTTCACCAAGTCCCCCCAACAAACCCCATTACAGTCACTGTCCATCAGCGTAGTAAGATGCTGTAGAATCACTACTTGTCTTCTTTCTGTTGCACAGACCTCCCTGTGCCCCCTCACACATTGTACATGCTAATCTTTCCCCTCCCCCTTATCCCTCTCTTCCCATCCATCCTCCCCAGTCCCTTTCCCTTTGGTAACTGTTAGTCCATTCTTGGGTTCTGTGATTCTGATGCTGTTTTGTTCATTCAGTTTTTTCTTTGTTCTTATACTCCACAGATAAGTGAAATCATTTGGTGCATGTCTTTCTCCACCTCACTTATTTCACTGAGCATAATACTCTCTAGCTCCATCCATGTTGTTGCAAATGGTAGGATTTGTTTTCTTCTTATGGCTGAATAATATTCCATTGTGTATATGTATCACCTCTTCTTTATCCATTCATCTACTGGTGGACACTTAGGTTGCTTCCGTTTCTTGGCTATTGTAAAGAGTGCTGCAATAAACATAGGGGTACATCTGTCTTTTTCAAACTGGGCTGCTGTATTCTTAGGGTAAATTCCTAGGAGTGGAATTCCTGAGTCAAATGGTATTTCTATTTTGAGCTTTTTGAGGAATTTCCATACTGCTTTCCACAACGACTGAACTAATTTACATTCCCACCTGCAGTGTAGGAGGGTACCCCTTTCTCCACAACCTCGCCAACATTTGTTGTTTTTTGTCTTTTGGATGGTGGCGATCCTTACTGGTGTGAGGTGATATCTCATTGTGGTCTAATTTGCATTTCTCTGATGACTAGCGATGTGGAGCATATTTTCATGTGTCTGTTGGCCATCTGAATTTCTTCTTTGAAGATCTGTCTGTTCAGCTCCTCTGTCAATTTTTTAATTGGATTATTTGCTTTTTGTTTGTTGAGGTGTGTGAGCTCTTCATATATTTTGGATGTCAACCCTTTATCAAATCTGTCATTTATGAATATATTCTTCCATACTGCAGGATGCCTTTTTGTTCTATTGATGGTGTCCTTTGCTGTACAGAAGCTTTTCAGTTTGATGTAGTCCCACTTTTCCATTTTTGCTTTTGTTTTCCTTGCCTGGGGAGATATGTTCATAAAGAAGTCACTCATGTTTATGTCCAAGAGGTTTTTGCCTATGTTTTTCTCTAAGAGTTTCATGGTGTCATGACTTACATTTAGGTCTTTGATCCATTTTGAGTTTACTTTTGTGTATGGGGTTAGACAATGATCCAGTTTCATTCTCTTGCATGAAGCTGCCCAGTTTTGCCAACACCAACTGTTGAAGAGGCTGTCATCTCCCCATTGCATGTCCATGGCTCCTTTATTGTATATTAATTGACCATATATGTTTGTGTTAATGTCTGGAGTCTCTATTCTGTTCCACTGGTCTGTGGCTCTGTTCTTGTGCCAGTACCAAATTGTCTTGATTACTGTGGCTTTGTAGTAGAGCTTGAAGTTGGGGAGTGAGATCCCCCCACTTTATTCTTCCTTCTCAGGATTGCTTTGGCTATTCGGGGTCTTTTGTAGTTCCATATGAAGTTTAGAACTATTTGTTCCAGTTCGTTGAAGAATTCTGTTGGTAATATGATAGGGATTGTGTAGAATCTGTAGATTGCTTTGGGCAGGATGGCCATTCTGACAATATTGATTATTCCTTGCCAAGAGCATGGGATGAGTTTCCATTTGTTAGTGTCCTCTTTAATTTCTTTTAAGAGTGTCTTGTAATTTTCTGGGTATAGGTCTTTCACTTCCTTGGTTAGGTTTATTCCAAAGTATTTTATTCTTTTCGATGCTACTGTGAATGGAATTGTTTTCCTGATTTCTCTTTCTATTAGTTCATTGTTAGTGTATAGGAAAGCCACAGATTTCTGTGTATTAATTTTGTATCCTGCAACTTTAGTGAATTCCGACATTAGTTCTAGTAGTTTTGGAGTGGAGTCTTTAGGGTTTTTTATGTACAATATCATGTAATCTGCAAATAGTGACAGTTTGACTTCTTCTTTACCGATCTGGATTCTTGTATTTCTTTGTTTTGTCCTATTGCCATGGCTAGGACCTACAGTATTATGTTAAGTTACAGTGGGGAGAGTGGGTATCCCTGTCTTGTTCCCAAACTTAGAGGAAAAGCTTTCAGCTTCCCGCTGTTAAGTATGATGTTGGCTGTGGGTTTATCATATGTGGCTTTTATTATGTTGAGGTACTTGCCCTCTATACCCATTTTGCTGAGAGTTTTTATCATGAATGAATGTTGAATTTTGTTGAATGCTTTTACAGCGTCTATGGAGATGATCATGTGGTTTTGGTCCTTCTTTTTGTTTATGTGGTGGATGATGTTAATGGATTTTCAAATGTTGTACCATCCTTGCATTCCTGATGTGAATCCCACTTGGTCATGGTGTATGATGCTCGTGATGTATTTTTTTATTTGGTTTGCTCATATTTTGTTGAGTATTTTTGCATCTATGTTCATCAGGGATAATGGTCTGTAATTTTCTATTTTGGTGGGGTCTTTGCCTGGTTTTGCTATTAATGTGATACTGGCTTCATAGAATGAGTTTGGGAGTATTCCCTCCTCTTCTATTTTTTGGAAAACGTTAAGGCTATTTGGTCGTATGTCTTCTCTGTATGTCTGATAAAATTCCACGGTAAATCCATCTGGCCCAGGGGTTTTGCTCTTGGGTAGTTTTTTGATTACCACTTCAATTTCTTTGCTCATAAATGGACTGTTTAGATTTTCTATTTCTTCCTTGGTCAATCTTGGAAGGTTGTATTTTTCTAGGAAGTTGTCCATTTCTTCTAGGTTTTCCAGCTTGTTAGCATATAGGTTTTCATAGTATTCTCTAATAATTCTTTGTATTTCTGTGGGGTCCATTGTGATTTTTCCTGTCTCATTTCTGATTCTGTTGATGTGTGTTGATTCTCTTTTTCTCTTCATAAGTCTGGCTAGGGGCCTATCTATTTTGTTTATTTTCTCAAAGAACTAGCTCCTGGTTTCATTGATTTTTTCCTATTGTTTTATTCTTCTCAATTTTATTTATTTCTCCTCTGATCTTTATTATGTCCCTCTTTCTGCTGACTTTAGGCCTCTTTTGTTCTTCTTTTTCCAATTTCAATAATTGTGACTTTAGAGTGAGTATTCATTTGGGATTGTTCTTCCTTCTTTAAATATGCCTAGATTGCTATATACTTTCCTCTTAGAACTGCTTTGCTGCATCCCACAGAAGTTGGGGCTTTGTGCTGCTGTCATTTGTTTCCATATATTGCTTGATCTCTATTTTAATTTGGCCGTTGATCCATTGATTTTTTAGGAGCATGTTGTTAAACCTCCATGTGTTTGTGAGCCTTTTTGCTTTCTTTGTACAATTTATTTCTAGTTTTATCCCTTTGTGGGTAGAATTTCAATCTTTTTGAAATTACTGTGGCTCTTTTTGTGGTCTAGTATGTGGTCTATTCTGGAAAATGTTCTATGTGCATTTGAGAAGAATGTGTATCCTGTTGCTTTTGGGTGTAGAGTTCGGTAGATGTCTATTAGGTATCTGTTCTAGTTTGTTGTTCAATGCCTCTGTGTCCTTCCTTATTTTCTGTCTGGTTGATCTGTCCTTTGGAGTGAGTGGTGTGTTGAAGTCTCCTAAAATGAATGCATTGCATTCTATTTCCTCCTTTAATTCTGTTAGTATTTGTTTCACAAATGTTGGTGCTCCTGTATGGGTGCATATGTATTTATAATGGTTATATCCTCTTGTCTGGACTGACCCCTTTATCATTATGTAATGTCCTTCTTTATCTCTTATTACTTTCTTTGTTTTGAAGTCTATTTTGTCTGATACTAGTACTGCAACACCTGCTTTTTTCTCCCTATTGTTTGCATGAAATATCTTTTTCCATACCTTGACTTTTAGTCTGTGTATGTCTGTGGGTTTGAGGTGGGTCTCTTGTAAGCAGCATATAGATGGGTCTTGCTTTTTTATCCATTCTATTACTCTGTGTCTTTTGATTGGTGCATTCAGTCCATTTCATTTAGGGTGATTATCGAAAGACATGTACTTATTGCCATTTCAGGCTTTAGATTCGTGGTTACCAAAGGTTCAAGGTTAGCTTCTTTACTATCTTACTGTCTAACTTAACTCTCTTATTGTGCAATTATAAACACAGTCTGATGATTCTTTATTCCTCTCCCTTCTTATTCCTCCTCTCCATTCTGTATATGTTAGGTGTTTTATTCTGTGCTCTTTTGTGTTTCCTTTGACTGCTTTTGTGAGTAGTTCATTGTCTTTTTTGCCTTTAGTTAGTATTTGGTTGGTCTGCTTTCTTTGCTGTGATTTTATTTTCTCTGGTGACATATATTTAGCCTTAGGACTGCTTCCATCTGGAGAAGTCTCTCTAAAATACCCCATAGAGTTGGTTTGTGGGAGGCAAATTCCCTTAACTTTTGCTTGTCTGGGAATTATTTAATCCCTCCTTCATATTTAAATGATAATCGTGCTGGATACAGTATCCGTGGTTCAAGGCCCTTCTGTTTCATTGCATTAAATATATCATGCCATTCTCTTCTGGCCTGTAAGATTTCTGTTGAGATGTCTGATGATAGCCTGATGGGTTTTCCTTTGTAGGTGACCTTTTTTCCCTCTCTGGCTGCCTTTATTACTCTGTCCTTGTCCTTGATCTTGACCATATTAATTATTATGTGTCTTGGTGTTGTCCTCCTTGGATCCCTTCTGTTGGGAGTTCTGTGTGCTTCCGTGGTCTGAAAGACTATTTCCTCCCCCAGTTTGGGGAAGTTTTCAGCAATTATTTCTTCAAAGACACTTTCTATCGCTTTTTCTCTCTCTTCTTCTTCTGGTACCCCTATAATGGGGATATTGTTCTATTTGGAATGGTCACACAGTTCTCTTAATATTCTTTCATTCCTGGAGACCCTTTTATCTCTCTCCACCTCAGCTTCTCTTTGTTCCTGTTCTCTCATTTCTAATCCATTAATGGCCTCTTGCACCTCATCCAGTCTGCTCTTAAGTCCTTCCAGAGATTGTTTTATTTCTGTGTTCTCCCTCCCAACTTTATCCATTAGCCTTGCATATTTCTCTGCAGCTCCATCAGCATGTTTATGACCTTTATTTTGAATTATTTTCAGGAAGATTGGGTGAATCTATCTCCCCAGACTCCTTCTCAGTGGTTGTTTGCGTTTTTCTTGTCTGGATCAAATTCTTCTGCCTTTTCATGGCAATAGAGGTAGTCATGGGCAGTTGGCATGTGTGTCAGCTGGGAAAGCAAAGTCCCTTCCCACTTGCTGTTTGCCTTCCTCTCCTGCGAGAGTGGCAATCACTAATGACTTGTGCTGGGCAGCTTCACGCTGATGGGGCCTCTGAGTCTTGTCCGGGCAGCTGCGGAGGGGGCTCTGGGTGTTTGCTGTGGGTGTGTCTGCTCTCAGGCTGCTCCCCTGCTATGGCAGGGCTGCACCAGAGGGGGAATGGATGGGAGGCTGTTTATCACCATGAGGGGCCTCAGAGCTGTGCTGCCTCCCAGAGGGTTAGAGCACCCGGAGTTCCCTGGGATTCCCCACTGCTGAGCTGAGTGTGCCGGGACGCTTCCATCCAGCTGTGAGGCCCCTGTCCCTTTAAGACTTTCCAAAAGCACTCACTTATTTTTTGTCCCAGGGGAGCCGGCTGCAGGGACTCACCCATAGATTTTACTGTTCCATTTCCCTAATAACCAGCACACCACACACTGTGTGTCCATGCTCCTGGTGCAGATGATGAGGGCTGGGCTATTTAGCAGACTTGGGCTCCCACTCCCTCCCTGCTCTGACTGCTTTCCTCCCACTGGAGACCTGGTGTGGAATGCGTGCTCTGGTCCCACTGGGCTACAGCTTGTATCTTACCTCCTTCATGAGGTGCTGATTTCTTGCAGATGTAGATGTAGCCTGGGTGTTGCACTGTATCTTCTGGTCTCTCTTTTAGGAATAGTTGTGTTTGTTGTATTTTCAAAAATATGTATGGTTTTGGGAGGAGATTTCCGCTGCCCTACTCATGCTGCCATCTTGGCTCCTCCCCCAAATTCTATATTTTACAAGGGGCATTTTTATAATCTAAGATAAGAATGTTTTTGTACTTCTAAATACAATTATATCTACAAATGAATTTATTATAATTTTATTCTTTTCTGTTTGTCCTTTTTTATAAAACCATCACTGAAGGCCTGGAACATAGGCTGTAAAATGAAGAAGTTAGATTAGATGAACTCTGAATTATCTCACTCATCTAAACCTCTATAGTTTTAGAAAAAACTGCAAACACAATTTTGCATAACAAAATTATTTACATACTTGGGTACAACTTAACCATCCATAAATGGGGAACTAGTTAAATTATGGTACATCTATATAATAGAATACTTTATAACACAAAAAAATAAAGAAAGAAAGGAAGTTTCCTATGAACTGATAAGGTAAGACCTCCAAGACAAACTGCTAAGTTAAAGAAAAAAATTGAAAACAGCTACAGAAGAGTTTATAGAACAATACTAACTTTTGTGTAACAGAAAGAGGAAAATATTTAATTTTTCTGTATTTATGTAAACAATGTAATACTGCAAAAAATCTAATAAACATGGTTAATTGAGGTGGGGATGGTAGGCAAGAGAGAAAATCAGGATTGCTAGATACAGGAATAGGAGCAAGACTTTGAAGGTATGTATTGCCTAGTGTTTTTGAACTATGTGAACATATTATGTATTGAAAAAGATTCCAAAACATAAATATTTTATACCTTATAACTTCATTGGGTATCTAAAAACACCTCTGAAGAGAGTCAGGATGGGAAACTTCATATAAATTTTTAACAATAGCAATGATAGCTTGTATTTCCAGCGAAGACCTTCTTAAAATGAACACCAAAGATTTCATAAATTTTAGGTGGTTATCTCTTTCAAATCTTGGTAAGACATGATTGCATCCCTTGAAGAAGGGGTGAATCCTGACACCCTCAAAGCAACAGCAAAAGCAGCTGCCATTTGTCAAGTACATACTTTGTTAAACTTTATATTCATTATCTCACTTATATTCATTATCCAAACAACTTCATTTTAGAATGAAAATTAGCATGATGAAAAAATATGTTTCCAGACATGCTGCTAGTGAGTGGCAGCATCTAGAATCTATCACATATTTTTCTGACTCCAAATTCTTTACTCTATTCAGATTGGCAAATGAACTTCAACCTGAAAGGTTTTTCCTTCTATGGCCATGATTTTTACATGTCAAGAGGGACCTTACCCTGTATGTCTCATACATTCAAGACAACTCTAGAGATTTCTGTTTTGACCATGTAATGTGGGTCTAGCTTGGGGCAGAACTTAATGTTTGTTCCAAGCAGCTTAGCAGGAAAGTCATCCTTCATCAAATTTCTAGTCTCAAATGAGAGTTTCAGGAGGCCTTTGATCAGAGATAACCAACTTTCAGATTTAGGAGGTTTCTATGGATTTAGGAGTTTGTCTAGCATTATAATAAAAGCTTTTAAAATGCCAATTCTTTACATCCCATCTCTATATCACTAAGGTGTTCAAAAGCCCTCTAAAGTCAGTAGTTTTTTAAGTATAGGAGATACTGAAAGTAAACATTGATCTTCTTTTCATAGTCCCATAGTCCAGTTATTTCACATATCAGTATATCATTTTAACGCACAGTTCTCAGAAAAAAATAATTTATCTGTCTCCAAACTGTGTATGAGTAAACAAATTAAGAATGTAAATTTTCTCTACAGTGAACACTTAAGCTAAATTTGAAAACATGCCTTTGTAAATCAGAGAAAGACAAATACTGTATTATTTCACTTATATGTGGAATCTTTTTAACAAAAGAAATGAACAAACAAGTAAAACAGAAATAGACTCAAAGACACAAAGAGCAGACTGGTGGGTGCCATGGGGAAGGGGGATGAAAAAATGGGTGAAATAGGTGAAGGGGGTAAAAAATCAGTGAGACTTATGTATTGATCTTAGTGATGGTTACCTGAGTGTACACACATGTCAAAATTCCTCAAGCTGCACACTAATATTTGTGCATTTTATTGCATGTACCTCAAAAAAATTAAATAAACACACAGGAAAACAATTTAGAAACAAAAAGTTAAAGCATGACTTTGTGCAAACTTCTATTAAGAGTACAATAAACAAGTTACTACAAAGTGAAACTATCTTAATCAGAATGTTTGAGGGATCTTTCCTGCACAGGATTCTGGAAAAATAAGTCATTTGTATATATGTCTAATTAAATAATCATTACTATTATATCCATTTTTTAATTCCAAATGTTGTATTACTCTCATCTACATCAGATGAAATTTTGAACTAAATAATCCCTAATAATCCCTTCTATCATAAGATCCTGTGAATTTAAGCACATTAAATAATTAAATGCAATAACTCACATATGCACACAACTGGTTTAACAAACATGTTTTCTTATTGTCCTCGTTTTATGGATGAGGAAACCAAGGTACAGAAATATTAAGTGACTTTTCCAAGGCACAGGTAGTAAATGGAGGCAAGACTGATGTTTGGCTGTGTATTTCATGCTCTCACTCTTGCATTACACTGCCTATAGTAATAAAAGAGGAAGTGGGGGGCAGGAGTGCTTGTAGGGAGTATTAGCTGAGATAGAAGTAGATGTGAGCAAGGAAAAACCTTGGTGGAAATAACAACTACGTTTGTACTATATAGATATAAACTCATTGTATCCTTGAACAATGTCACGAATAGCTAACCAATGCTAATATGTATTGAACTTTAAATTTTGTTGAAATACACATTTAATGCAACCTGCTTAAAAATAATGCTAGTGTTGAGTAACAGGACTTAACACCTATTATGATCTCATTACACTATATTATACTTAAATCCTATCTTACGTTTTGAGGGGAGTATGAGTTTAGTTACTGTAATATGCTTTAAGAAAGAAAAGGAGAAACACGTTTTTAAGTTTGATTTTCAACAAGCATTACAAACAAAATTATAACTAGAGGAGAAAAACAAAATAAAGCAAGAAGCTCTGGAATTTTGGCACCATGATAAAATGTACTGCCCAGAGGAAAATATCACTAAACAGACCCTAGGTTTTTTTTTAAGACATATGAAGAATTATTTTCAGTAACAAAATCTATTTTATATAGTTTTCTTTAAATAGATGTATTTAACACTAACACACTTTTGGATTTCTTTTGCTTGTTTTCTACATAGTATACTTCATTTTTTGAGTTTAATCATCGCCTAGAGTCTGTAATGGACAAGGCATATATCTACAGGTAAAGTATAATTCAGTGTACTTTGGGGATGGGAGAGAAAGCATTGCTACAATGTTTTAGACAGTATTTGAAGACTATGACCTCCTTATGAAAGAAAAGGGGATAATCACAGACTTCTGGTTATAAAAATATAGGGTGATATTCTAAAACAGAAATGAATATTTTGAAGTGAGATAAAAGTATGAAAATCACATTAAATTTTAGGAGAACACAAGACTAAATACTAAGATGTATTATCTGCTTCAGTCAGAACAAGTACAGATAAATATATTCCTTCTCAAGCTGAATTTACATCTCTCTCATGACAATTCATTCTAATCTGAGTTTCATTCATTTGCTCTTCTGAATTTCACTTGCACAGAGGCCTCTAGTCACAGTTAAGAGTAGCATAAAGTCCCAGGAGCTTTTCAGAAATACCCAGTTAAATCAGCCTGGTGCATTTTATGGGACTCAAAGTGAAGAAGTGACCCTGGAGGCATATCTTTCAGGGAGTTGATTCATACCATCTGTGAAAAGAGGAGATTTTTTTTACACTCTGTCATTCCTAGCCAAGACACTGCAGTCAGAAAACATACAATAGCACCATCATTTTATACTGTACTAATGAGAGTTAACAGTTCACAAATTTAAGGCATGAAGATTCAGTGGAGACTTTTGGAAAGAAAATGTTAAAATAGGCTGCATTCCAGAAACAACATGAGTGCTTACTTGGCATTTATTCTCCTTGACAGAGTTATTCGAACAACTGGATACTTGCTGTTTACTCTGCATATTAATGCCTGTGCTTATTACTGGGCTTCAGAATATGAAGGAATTGGAGCTACTAAATGGGTGTATGATGGTAAAGGAAACAAGTAAGCTTCAAGTTTACCGGAAACTTTTATTGATTCTTCTTAACTATCTCTTTCAGTGATGAATTTCCTTAAGCCAGTGTTTTTGAAACAGAAGTCACAACCCGCTAATGGGCAGTATGTTTTTAAGTGAAAGAGGGTACAGGAAAGGAGATCAGGATACAAAATATCTGTCTGTCATACCTAGTAAGGGTGTGTGTCTGTGTGTCTTTCTATACCCTGGGTTGACCTGGGAAATGCATTTCTTACCCTGGGCCATGATCAAAGAAGTTTGGAAGCCTGTTTTAGACAACTGAGTGGTAAGATAACTTTTAATAACTCCATGCTGATTGTTAGTAATGAACTATGTTAATTACTTGCAGGACAGGTGCAGTGGCTAATTAGTTTACCACTGAAGGGTTTTATGAGTTTATCAGTCAGCTATAACCACTAATTCAATTAAACACTTATAAAGGAACAAAGATCATAAATTAAATTTGACAACTAGTTAGATATGCAAGTATCCCAGAAATAAAAGAGATCATTTGAAAAATTTAGTGCAGTAGAATTAGGACTCAATAATGGCAACTGGATTATTTAATAGTGAGATTTCCTTTTAGTCGACACAAGGGTCCTGCATAAAATACACTTCACTAACTTTCTGCTCCAATGAAATGACATTGAGCATATCATAAGGCAATTTCCTCACTGGAAAAGAGCAGGTTTCAGCATGACTTTGAAGGTTAGCTCAGCAGCCTTGGGAAGGAAAGCAATTATAGGACAGAGCAAAAAGAGTGAAGATACCACACAAAATTACACACTACCTAGAGTGAGTAGGATGTGTATGAGAGATTATAATAACATTTTTTGAGCTTTTAACCAGAACTGATTTTTAAAATTTAAAGTGAGAAGGCCCACTGATTGGGAAAATACATACACACATACACACACAAAATACATATGCTTAGAAAATTTATAAGCAAATCTGTAATTCCCTTTAGAATTAGTGGATTAAAGTATGTTCTTGATTTAATATAATAAATAATTTATATAGAAAACTCAGTAAGGTTTATATATTACCTTATGTAAGGATCAACTATATTAAATATTGTCTAAAAGTAAGCATGTAATGAATGCTGGTAAGGATGCGGAGAAAGGGGAACCCTCCCACACTGTTGGTGGGAATGTAAGTTAGTTCGACCATTGTGGAAACCAATATGAAGGTTCCTCAAAAAACTAAAAATAAAAATACCATTTGACCCAGGAATTCCACTACCTGGACTTTACCCAAAGAAAACAAGATCCCTGATTCAAAGACATATGCACCCACATGTTTATCGCAGCACTATTTATAATAGCCAAGATATGGAAGCAACCTAAGTGTGCATCAGTAGATGAATGGATAAAGAAGAGGTGGTACATATACACAATGGAATATTATTCAGCCATAAAAAGAAAAATCATACCATTTGCAACCATATGGATGGAACTAGAGGATATTATGCTCGGTGAAATAAGCCAGTTGGAGAAAGACAAGTACCAAATGATTTCACTCATTCATGGAGTATAACAACAAAGCAAAACTGAAGGAACAAAACAGCAGCAGACACAGACTCCAGGAAGGGACTAGTGGTTACCAAAGAGAAGGGGTTGAGAAGGGTGAGTGGTGAGGGAGGGAGAAGGGGATTAAGGGTCATTATAATTAATACTCACAATATAGGTAGGTCACAGGGAAGGCAGTATAGCATGGAGAAGACAAGTAATGACTCTATAGCATCTTATTACACTGATGGACAGTGATTGCAATGGGGTGGGGAAGGGGACTTAACCATATGGGTACATGTTGAAACAATATTGCTCACGTGAAACCTTCATAAAATTGTATATCAATGATACCTTAATTTTTTTTAAAGTGAGTATTTAATGTAAAATCATTAGATGCCCAATCTAATAACTGTTTTTATCAAATTAGCAAAATAATATAAAGCTGCATCAGAATGCCATTCAGAAAAGTGGAGCTGTTTTTCTTTTCACAACCATGGATACCTCTCCACAGCATTATTAGTGAACACATTTTGTTCCAGTGCCTAGAAAATTATTAAGAATATAACAAACATTCAATATATGTTAGATATTAAATAAGGCAAGATAAAGAGGAAGGAGAGTGAGGAAAAAAAGGAAGGAATGACCAAATCTGCATTATAAGAAAAAAAAATCTCAGCTTCACACATAAGAAATTCTAGCTAAATTGTGCTAATATTTTCAACTTCTAATTCCAGCTGTAGTATGGATCAGACCACCACATAGTTCTCCCTCTGAAATGCAGACAAATTACTTGTATTTTTTGTTGCAAAATTACTTTTTATAAGATACATTCTTACATAAATTACAATTACAGCTGTTTTCAATGTTTTCTGAATTCTCTGGAAGGTAAGAGGAATCTCCAAGTTCTAAAAACAAAGTACGTACTAAAGCTGGAGTGGAATGGTAAGTTAACCACTAAGAGACAGAAATAGAGAAGATAATTTCTTAATTAGTAGAAGAAAAAAAATAGAATAAGAAAACAAAAAAAGAAACTCAGTCAAAAAGACAACAAAGAAAAGAGGTTGTAGAGAGAAATTCAGAAAGGCAGGACAAATGGAAAGCACAATGTGAGATGGTAGAAACAACTTAACTATATCAACAAGCACAGTAAATTAATATGAATTATATTCACTTACCAAAAGAGATTGTCAAGTAATATAAGTCAAAATAGACCTTTAAAAAAATGATTTCAGAGAAAAATAAGGTCAACATATAATGGTAAAATTTCCATTCATCAATATATTCCAATTCTAAATGTGTATAGAACTAATAAAATACTTAAGATAAATCAAAGAAATTCATAAAGTAAAAATTAATAGAAGGAAGATAAATCGGTATATACACCATCAAAGTTTGAGATGTCAACACACAACTACTGGTTGATCTAGCAACCAAAAAATAATTAGTATTAGGATAATTTAAAAAATGAGAACCCAATTAACAGATTGATTCAATTAATATAAATAGAACTTTGCACCCAAGTTTTTCTCAATCACTCACAGCAAATTAAAGAAAATTACTATTTCTTAAGCCAAAAAGCATGCATCAGTACTGACAAATCAAAACCTCTAGAGACCGAGAGGTCTCTGAAATAAAAGGGTTAATTGAGCCTTTACAGATGCAGCCAGATGAGGACTGAGTCCTGGGACAAGAAATTCTGCTTCAGCAGCAGCAGGGCCAGTAACAGAAACAACTCCTGTCTGCCAGACTCGAGAACCTGGGCACATTTATGAAGGTCTCAAGGAAAGAAAGTTCATTAAATTCACATTGGCTACAGATAAGGAAGTCAGGCTAACGTGAAGAGGGAAAAATCGGGGGTAGGCTGTTAGTCCATAGAGAAGGCCTGTGCGTTGGTTTCTGATGATGGTCAGACACAAGGGGGATGAGGTGGTTTTGGGGACCTTCAAGATGCTTGTTGAAATTATACTCATCCAGGAAGGTGGAGTTTTGACTGATGACCTCAACTATTGATGGATGACCTTCCCATGTCTCTTTCCTTCATTCACCAGCCTTATGTCACTCAATTTGGAACATTTCTGAATGTTTGCCTTGTCAGTCCTTTCACAGCACGGATATCAGACAGCCCACATTCTCTGGTATAAAATGAGCATTACCCTTCAGCTCTGCTCTGCTCATTTACATAGGACTGTCACTCAGAACCAAAGCCCAATAATCCTGTTACCAGTTGTCAGGGACACAGGTTGCCATTCTTACAAAGAAAATGCCTTTAAAAGCAGCATTTTTATTTATTTTTAAGATAATTTGCATGTGGCAGTTATTTAATGTACTTGTATTTTCCTCACAGCTTTTAGACATCACCTACCCCTTCTGTCACTTTATATTACCCTTTGACTTTCTAGGCCTAAAGTGTTTTTACTTAACTGTTATGACAGTTTCTGATGACCTATAAATTGAAGGCTGCTTATGAGGCCACTGGACTTTTGCCCTAGTGAGAATTAGGCAGCAAACTGTGAGGCATAATGGAGCATTGTGAACATTTAAAATAAGAGTCAAGTTTATTACTATTCCATTAATCCTCCCCAGAATAATAATGTCTATTCATTTCAATAGAAGACAGTCATTTTCATTTATATTGAGGAGATGGCATCCTTCATTCAACTGTGAAATTTGACAAAGAAGGAAAGGGCTTAGCTCAAAAAGAAAATGTAAGTAGTTTAGGTTTCTTTAGTACCCAGAAATGTCCCCAGTGTTCCTTTGTCCATAATATATACCCCAAAATTATTTCTGATATATATTTCTCAATGTGCACAAACCTCTTAGCAAATCACCAGCTCTAATCCCTTACCCATAGATTCTCAAAGGAAAGAGTAATAAATCAAGCAAGGCTGTCAAAGAATCATGATTTTAGATGGGGTGGAGAAGGAATCAGAATTGCTATATCTTAATGCTAGGACGGTTTAGGGTAACATCTCCTTTATTTTACACATGAAGATGATGAAACCTATGTAGAAGAAGGATAATTACCGAGGGTTTCCTAGATACTTCAGTTCGAACACTCCAAAAAAAAAGAAAAAGAAAGGTCTCTACACTAGACATTAGACACCCTTTGAATGCAAGGAGAACACACCGGAACAGCAGTTAGGTGGACCAGAAGGAGAGGAAAGGCAGCGGACAGCATGTCAGGGAGAAGTCTTGAAGCAGATCACACACATGTGCTCACAGATTCAACCTTCCTGCGTTCTTACTTCATGAAGTCTAGGTATGTATAACCACTTATTCTTTCATATCACGCAATAAATAATATTAAGCTCCTATTGTACTAAGTCCAAAAATACCTGTCTTAGTGGAGTTTAAATTCTAATGAGACCATTCTGCACTATACTCAGGGCCTTCATGGATAAATTTACAGAAATCTGGAACTGAGATGGGTTGGGAGAGTTAAGACGGTCCACACATGAAGTATTGAATTGGGTACTTTTAAAAGTTGATGTCCTATTATATATCCACCACAATAGCTAAACTTAAAAACCCTGACAATACTAAGTGTTGAGGTAAGAATATGAAACAATTAGAACTCTCATACATTATTGGAGGGAATGTAAAATGACACAACCACTTTGGGAAAACACATGACAGTTTCTTTTACAATGAAACATACTTCCCTTATAAACAAAAATCTAAGCCTAAATATTTACTCAAGAGAAATGAACATATATGCCCATTTAAAAAAGTATATAAGTACATTCATATAATATCTATTCAAAATAAACCAAAACTTGAGACAGCTGGGGTTTTCATGCACAGGAGAATAGATCAACTGTGCTATGTTCATTCATGGATATACTCAGAATTTTTGGTATCAAAAATTAAAATAACTGGCATCTCTGGGGATAGCGATTGACTGTGAAGATGATTAAGAGAATTTTCTGGAATAATGGAAATGTTCAGTGTCTAGATAGGTCTTTTGGATACGTATTTGTCAAAATTCATCAAATAGTATACTTAAGATTTTTGCTTTTATTGTATTTCAAAACCTTTTACAAATTCTATACAAATACTGAACTCTAATTAATATATATTTTCTGAAATACTTTATGTAGGAGGAGGAGTCTTACTGTCTGCAAATTACTTTGAAATGTATCCAAAAAGTAAGATAGATTAATGGATAGCAAAAGGGAGGATTATGTGACAAAGTGAAAGATTCAAAGTAGAATATAGATGGTGGACATATGGGTATTCATTGTAAAATTCTTTCAATTTTTCTGTTTGTTGAAATTTTCCTTAACATGTTTGGGGGATGTTTCATGTCACATTTGTTTCATACAAGAAGAATTTCCATTTTCACACAGATGTTTTTATGGTTTTATATCAAATTCTGCCATATTGCTTTAACTTGGAGCTATAAATATACATAGCCTGTTAGATAGTTCATTAAATCAGCCAGATAGAATCTTCTTAAAAAGATCTATCAGAATAGAAATTAGAGAACAGAAATACAAAGAAGTTGAGGCAGAGAGAGAAAAAAGTATCTCTAGGAATGAAAGAATATTAAGAGAACTGTGTGACCAATCCAAACAGAACAATATTCACAATATAAGGGTACCAGAAGTAGAAGAGTGAAAAAAAGGGGTAGAAAGAATCTTTGAAGAAATAATTTATGAAAACTTCCCCAATCTGGGTAAGGAAATAATCTCTCAGGCCATGGAAGGGCACAAACCTGCCAACACTAGGGGCCCAAGGAAGACAACACCAAGACATAATAATTAAAATGGCAAAGATAAAGAAGGGATGAGGACAGACTATTAAAAGCAGTGAGAGAAAAAAGATCACATACAAAGGAAAACCCATCAGGCTATCATCAGACTTCTCAACAGAAACCTTACAGGCCAGAAGGGAGGGGCATGATATATTTAACGCAATGAAGCAGAAGGGCCTCAAACCAAGAATACTCTGCTCTGCAAGATTATCATTTAAATTTTAAGGAGGGATTAACAATTTCCAAATAAGCAAAAGTTGAGGGAATTAACCTCCCATAAACCATCTCTACAGTGTATTTTAAAGGGACTGCTCTAGATGGAAGTACTCCTAAGGCTAAGAGCTGTCACCAGAGAAAATAAAGCCACACTAAATTAAGTAGACCAATTAATTACTAACCAAATGTAAAATTAAATGAACTACCCAAAAAGTCAGTCAAGGGATACACAAAGAGTACAGAATATGACACCTAACATATAAAGAGTGGAGGAAGGAGAATAAGAAGGGAGAGAAATAAATAATCATCAGACTGTGTTTATAATAGCATAATAAGTGAGTTAAGTTAGACTGTTAGACAGTAAAGGAGCTGCCCTTGAACTTTTGGTAACCACGAATCCAAAGCCTGCAATACCAATAAGTACATATCTATCAATAATCACCCTAAATGTAAATGGACTGAATGTACCAATCAAAAGAAATAGAATTACGCAATGGTAAAAAGCATGACCTATCTATATGCTGACTACAAGAGACTCACTTCAAACCCAAAGACATATACAGACTAAAAGTGAAGGGATGGAAAAAGATATTTCATGCAAACAATAGGGGAAAAAAGCAGGAGTTGTAATGTCTCTATCAGATAAAATAGACTTCAAAACAAAGAAAGTAACAAGAGAAAGAAGGACATTATATAATGGTAAAGGGCTCAGTCCAATAAGAGGATATAACCATTATAAATATCTATGCACCCAACATAGGAGCACCCAAATATGTACAACAAATACTAACACAATTAAAGGAGAAATAGAATGCAATGCATTCATTTTAGGATATTTCAACACACCACTCACTCCAAAGGACAGATCAACCAGATAGAAAATAAGTAAGGACACAGAGGCACTGAACAACACATTAGAACAGATGAACCTAACAGACATCTACAGAACACTCCACCCAATAGCAGTAGGATACACATTCTTCTCAAGTGCACATGGAACATTTTCAAGAATAGATCACATGCTAGGCCACAAAAAGAGCCTCAGCAAATTCAGAAAGATTGAAATTGTACCAACCAACTTCTCATATCACAAAGGTATGAAACTAGAAATAAACTGTACAAAGAAAACAAAAAGGCTCACAAACACATGGATGCTTAACAACAATCTCCTAAATAATCAATGGATCAATAACCAAATTAAGAAGAGATCAAGAAATGTATGGAGACAAATGAATACAACAGCTCAATGACCCAACTTCTGTGGGATGCAGCAAAGGAAGTGCTAAGAGGAAAGTATACAGCAGTCCAGGCTTGTTTAAAGAAGGAAGAAAAATCCCAAATGTACAGTCTAAATTCATAATTATTGAAACTGGAAAAAGAACAAATGAGGCCTAAAGTCAGTAGAAGGAGGGATAAAATAAAGAGCAGAGAAGAAATAAATAAAATTGAGAAGAATAAAAACAATAGAAAGAATCAGTGAAACCAAGAGCTGGTTCTTTGAGAAAATAAACAAAATAAATAAACCCCTAGACAGACTTATCAAAAAAAAAAAAAAGAGAGAGCATCTATAAACATAAACAGAATCAGAAATGAGAAAGGAAAAATCACTATGTATACCACTGAAATACAAAGAATTATGAAAGAATTCTATGAAAAATTATATGCTAACAACTGGACAACCTAGAAGAAATAGACAACTTTCTGGAAAAATACAACTTTCCAAGATTGACCCAGGAAGAAACAGAAAATCTAAACAAACCAATTACTAGCAATGAAATTGAATCGGTAATCAAAAAACTACCCAAGAACAAAACCCCCATACCAGATGGTTTCAACACTGAATTTTACCAGACATTTAGAGAAGACCTAATACATATCCTCCTTAAAGTTTTCCAAAAAATAGAAGAGGAGAGAATACCACCAAACTCATTCTACGTAGTCAGCATCATTCTGATATGAAAACCAAAGAAACGACAAAAAAAGAAAATTACAGACCAATATCCCTGATGAACACAGATGCAGAAATACTCAATAATATATTATCAAACCAAATTCAAAAATACATCAAAAAGATCATACATCGTGATCAAGTGGGATTCATTCCAAGGATGCAAGGACGGTACAACATTAAAAAACCCATCAACATCATCTATCACATCAATAAAAAGAAGGACAAAAATCACATGATCATTTCCATAGATGCTGAAAAGGCATTTGACAAAATTTAACACCCATTCATGATAAAAAAAAACTCTCATCAAAATGGGTATAGAGGGCAAGTACCTCAACATAAAAAAGGCCATATATGATAAACCCACAGCCAACATCATACTTAACAGTGAAAAGCTTAAAGCTTTTCCTCTAAAATCGGGAACAAAACAAATATGTCCACTCTCCCCACTTCTATTCAACATACTACTCGAGGTCTTAGCCATAGAAATTAGACAACACAAAGAAATAAAAGGCATCCAGATAGGTAAGGAATAAGTTAAACTGTCATGTTTTGCATATGACATGATAATGTACATAAAAAATCCTAAAGAATCTGCTCCAAAACTACTAGAACTAATATAGGAATTCAGCAAAGTTCAGGATACAAAAATAATACACAGAAATTTGTTGCATTCCTACACACTAACAATGAACTAGCAGAAAGAGAAGTCAGAAAAACAATTCCATTCACAATTCATCAAAAAATAAAATACCTAGGAATAAAACTAGCCAAGGAAGTGAAAGATCTATACCCTGAAAACTACGAGAGACTCTTGAGAAATTAATGAGGACACTAATAAATAGAAATTCATCCCATGCTCTTGGGTAGGCAGAATTAATATTGGCAAAATGGCCATCCTGCCTAAAGCAATCTACAGATTCAATGCAATTGCTATCAAAATACCAACAGCATTCTTCAATGAACTGTAACAAATGTTCGAAAATTCATATGGAACTACAAAAGACCCCAAAAAGCCAAAGCAATCCTGAGAAGGAAGAATAAAGCTGGGGGCATTATGCTCCCCAACTTCAAGCTCTACTACAAAGCCACAGTAATCAAGACAATTTGGTACTGGCACGAGGACAGAGCCATAGATCAATGGAATAGAACAGAGAGCCCAGATATAAACCCAAGCATATATGGCCAATTAATATATGATAAAGGAGCCATGGACATACAATAGGGAAAAGACAGCCTCTTCAACAGCTGGTTTTGGCAAAACTGGACAGCTACATGCAAGAGAATGAAATTGGATTACTGTCTAACTCCATAAACAAAGCAAACTCGAATGGATCAAAGACCTGAATGTAAGTCATGAAACCATAAAACTCTTAGAAGAAAACATTGGCAAAATTCTCTTGAATATAAACATGAGCAACTTTTTCATGAACATATCTCCTTGGGCAAGGGAAACAAAAGCAAAAATGAACAAGTGGAACAACATCAAACTAAAAAGCTTCTGTACAGCAAAGGACACCATCAGTAGAACAAAAAGGCATCCTACAGTATGGGAGGATATATTTGTAAATGACATATCCAATAAGGGGTTGACATCCAAAATATATAAAAAACTCACATCCCCCAACACCCAAAAAGCAAATAACACATTTAGAAAATGGGCAGAGGGTCTGAACAAACAGTTCTCCAAAGAAGAAAATCAGATGGCCAACAGGCACATGAAAAGATGCTCCACATCACTAATCATCAGAGAAATGCAAATTAAAACTGCAATGAGATATCACCTCACACCAGTTAGGATGGCCAACATCCAAAAGACAAACAACAACAAATGCTGGTGAGGATGCAGAGAAAGGGGAACCCTCCTACACTGCTGGTGGAAATGTAAATTAGTTCAACCATTGTGGAAAGTAATATAGAAGTTCCTCAAAAAACTAAAAATAAAAATTCCATTTGACCCAGGAATTCCACTCCTAAGAATTTACCTGAAGAAAACAGGATCACAGATTCAAAAAGACATATGCACCCCTATGTTTATCGCACCACTATTTACAATAGCCAAGAAATGGAAGCAACCTAAGTGTCCTTCAGTAGATGAATGGATAAGGAAGATGTGGTACATATACACAATGAAATATTATTCAGCTGTAAGAAGAAAACAAATCTTACCATTTGCAACAACTTGGATGGAGCTAGAGGGTATTATGCTCAGTGAAATAAGCCAGGTGGAGAAAGACAAGTGCCAAATGATTTCCCTCATCTGTGGAGTATAACAAATCAAAAACTGAAGGAACAAAACAGCAGCAGACTCACAAAACCCAAGAATGGATTAGTGGTTACCAAATGGAAAAGGGTTGGGGAGGGTGGGTGGGAATGGAGGTATAACAGGATTAATGGGTATTATGCACATAATATAGGGGGGGCACAGATAAGGAAGTATAGCACAGAGAAGACAAGTAGTGACTCTATAGCATCTTACTATGCTGATGGACAGTGACTATAATGGGTATGTGGTGGGGACTTGATAATAGGAGGAATGTATTAAATACATGAAACCTGAGCATAAGATTGTATATCAATGATACCTTAATGAAAAAAAAATCTATCAAATGTCTGTGGTGTAAATATTAGAGATGGACACACTTGACTAAGCCACTGCTAGAAAAGTCAATAAAATGTCATCTAATTAAATTACAAATCTTTCCTTTGGTTGTGCATGTCTGGGTGTGAGACATGACTGAGAAAAGAATCCCCAAATAAACTTCAAAGCATCAGAGAAAAAAACTTCCAACATACATATTCTACTTCATATACGAAAAAATAGTTCAAGGTTAACCCATCAGATTTGGAAAATGTACACCTAAGTTTCACATTACATTTTTATTTTTTAACATCCATAAATAAGATAATGAGGGAAAAAATATATATGTTTGTTTCTGTTAACACTACAGTGACTTTGAAGGGACAGCAATCTCAACACTTGTAATCGAGTTAGCAATGTTGGGAAAGAATCTAGTCCCTCTCCCATTCTTGGATAGTATTAGAATGCAATAAATTTCCTTAATTTAAAGAGACTCACAGGTCTAGGACCTGTGACCAAACTAAATCAGGTAATGGGAAATTATAAATTGGAATTTGAAAAGTTAAAATGCAATCCATAAAATTAACTCCATACTTTTTTAAGATGGTTCTCCTTGACATCAAGTTCACTGCAATATTAGTAAGTTCAAGGAAGCTAGATAGAAAAAATTGCAGAGTGGTAATAGTTTTATTCTCTTGGCACAGAGGTTTCAAACTCTACCAAAGAGTTAATTATTTTTCTGTTCCTATATCCACCACGTTAAAAAAAACTCACGTCCTTCATGAGTATTGAATTTCAAAATGAGTCCTTTCTTCCTAGATCTGTTATTTGAATATTGACTTCAGATGCAGTTTGATTCTTTTTTGTAAACCTCAATTTCTTACTGTTTGAAGATCTGAAAACAGTAGTCTTTCACTAGAAAAATAGCACCCTTGCTCAAAGACTAATACACAATTATTAATACATAATTATGCAGCATACCCAGACAAGAAATAAAAGCCTGACTAGGGCTGGATTCTGTAAAAAGTGCTGTTTTTCTCTATCTACCCTGGAAACTACAATAGTTATTTGGGACCCACTAAATTCAAATGCCTCTCTGTAACAATATCTGGAAATATTCTCCAGAACAGGTCATTTTTCTTTAAGGATTCATGTGAATGCCTGATCCATGTTATCAGAGCCATATGGAATATACCAAATACTATACCTAATATTACACAAAAATATATATACAGTAGAGCTGTAATACTAACTTCCATTCCCACCTCACTGTGGACTCCATGAAACCCTTAGCCAAATGTACCTGAGTGAATCTTGTACGTTCTGTCCTAATCTTTATCATATTCTTTTCTGTTTCCCTGATGCCTGATTCTCTTTCTGTTTAGGCTATAATGATCTCAGTCTCTCTATTTGAAATTGCTCAAGATAACTCAAGCATCTTGTTCTAATAGATTTCTGAGCATACTTTGTTTTCCTCAATACTAAATTTCTAGATAAATTCCTTATTCCACCCAAGAGTAATGTTCTTAAAATGAAGCTCAGTTCTCCTCTGTCTCTACCATGGTTTATATATTCAATAATATAAGATGTGGATAGAAAAGAGACAGCAGATACATATATATATATATATATATATACCTGCTCTATTTTCCATCAGTAAAAACAACTTGATATAAACTGTCAAAGGATCTCCCTTCTGTATAAATATCCTTGCTCTCTATGATATTCCTCACAAATCAATATGCATAGTAGTTTAGAGATGACCTCAAATACTTTGCTGCTCCTCTCATTGAGATGTGGATTCAAATATCCCTTCCCTTTAGTCTGAGCTGGCCTTAGTGACTTGCTTGACAAATATAATGTGGCAAGAGATTGAGATGTTAAGGGACTTCTGAGTTAGAAGAAGACTTACAGCTACTGCCTGGACTACTACTGCTGTGGGAAAACTAGGCACCAACCAAGAAGTCCACCTACTCTGAGACTGTCATGCTGTGAGGAAGCTAAAGCTGGTTATATGACAGGCTGAATGAAGAGAGAGATACCACAGCTGTTCCAACCTTCCCAGCCCAGGCTCAGACATGTGAGAGAAGATACCTTGGGCATTCCAGACAAATGGTGTAGAGAACAGAGAACCCAGTCAACAGAATGAAGGCCCTAGACATCTGGCCTTAGTCAAATCTTCCCAGCTGTCTCCAGCCCCCTAGCTGAGGGTCCACCCATTATGGAGCAGACATGAGTCCTCCCTACTGGGTCTTACACAAATACCTGACCCACAAAATGATGAACGTAACAAAATAGTTGCTTTATACCACTATATTTTGGTGTGATTGGTTTTTCAGGAAGAGATAAATGGAACAGCTAATAAAACACCCTCTTTGGGTTTAATTGTTTAGCCATTTCACAGTGTTTATCAAGGAGTTTACATTAGTACACATGTTATTTGTTAATGCTGCCTATAGAAAGAAAATCTTGATTAAGAGGAAATATGTTGTTATGACTTTGTAGTAACCTATACTCCTAAGCATAGTGGTATTTTAATGCTATGATAAAAAGCAAAGTGTGTATCTTCTCTTTTCACAGGTATCTGAGATGTTATTATTGGGCAGTTCGAACTTTAATTACCATTGGAGGCCTTCCAGATCCACAAAGTTCATTTGAAATTTTTTTTCAACTGTTGAATTTTTTTTCTGGAGTTTTTGTGTTCTCCAGCTTAATTGGTCAGGTAAATTGAGATGTGAATCCCCAGATACATAATGCTGTCATATTTGAAAGGCTAAGAGGTCTTTATAACTTTACAGAGGAAAAACTAAATCTAGTACTTTTCTTTTTTTACTAACTTTCATCTATTTCAATAAATTGGAGGGCAATGAGAATGGGTCAACATTGCCTGTCAATTTTTAAAACATTAAATCTATCAGAAGACCCACCCACAATGAGTATCAGGTCAGATTCTCAGAGAAAGTCAAGTTTCTAAGTTAACTTCTTACTTGGAGTTTCCTGAAACTCTTTAAGAGCTCTCTTCTTTACTTAAACTTCAAATGTTTTCATAAAATCCCTGGGTTAAAATCAACTTCAGAGATCATTTAAACCACAGGCTACCAAATGTCATCTAAATTAATCTAGTTAATATATTATGGGTTCATAAATGTTTATTATGGTGTTTCTTTGTCCTTATTCTCAAGTAATCACAGTCTAGTAAGAAGGTAAAACAAATACACAAACAACTCTATGGCCAGGTAGTTGGCATCTGCAAGGGTAAGAGCCCAGTATATTTGTGAATTCCCAGATTCACAAGAAAATGTAAAGCTTGACAGCTTAGTGTCTATGGAAGTTATCCTTCCCTGGAAAGTACTTTACATACTATATGTTTGAGAGCCAAAAAAAAAAAAAACTATGTTGAGATTTGTGTGCTGGGTAAAGAGACAAAAATTATAAAATGATTATTCTTACCAGATAAATGATCGGTTCCCATTCACCACATTCACAGTGGTATAAGTAAAACCCATACTTTAACAAAATTTAGCAAAAAACCCTATTCTTTATGTCTAAGCTGATCAAAACTCTAATCCTACACCCATGAATGTCATGGATGTACTATCCACGGGAAGTACCAGAGGACAGTTTGAAAGCTCTATTAGTTCAGAAAAGGGAAGCATCCCAAAGGTTTCATAGGGGAGAATGAATTTGCAACATCTTTAAAAGCCAGGTAGGATTCAGTAGTTATAAATAGTTCACTTCAATCAGAAACTGTGTGTAAAAGATAGTAATGATAAAGCACAAGTATGTTTAAGAAAACAGGAAAAATACCAGAATAACTGGAGTGAAGGATTTGTAAATCAGTTAGAGATGTATATAAGAGCTCTGAAAGTTAAATTAAAGATGTTGAAGTTTATCCTAAAGGCAATGGGAAGTCAGCCAGGGGAGACTTTGAACAAAGAGATTCAAGGAAGATTAATCAAAATATAATATGAATTTGAAGAGATAATACTGTTTTAAAATACAGGTTTTATTTTATTTAGGTATGGTGAAGTTTTAAGAGGTGAGATCAGGAGATAACTGGCATTGAAAAGACAGCCTGTTACATAAACAGATCAAGAGGACGGGTCACACCGTGCCTCGGGAGCCGCGTGCAGAGCACTAAGGAACAAGGGAAGCAAAGGAAACAGGCTTAGGTTTGGCGAGTTTGGATATTTGGAGCAGGCTCTGGCACAGAGGGCTGTCTTTAGTTGTCTAGTACCAGGTCCTGGGGTGATTAGTGCTGATGGACTGTAGCCTGGAATGTGAAAGACCAATAATGAAGGCTGCTGGGAACATGGGCTCTGGATTCACTCTGCACGTGAGAGACGCGCTCTGTCTCTAGGGATTAGCTGGCCCTGGGAGGGATAGTCCCAGATATTAAAGCTTCAAAATACTTAAAGTAAAACCCAGCGTTAACATAGGCAACAGCTGCAACTTCAGCCTGAACCTGATAATGGAGTAGAGAGAGAGGTTTTGAGGAAACTCTATCTAGAAACTAGTTTGGTTTGGGAAGAAGAGCACCAAGCAGTTAAAAGCTGTAAATATAAAATATCATAATCTTAATGGCCAGAGAGATTGCATTAAAAATTACTGAAAACAGGAAGCTGGTTTAGAGAGAAATGCAATTAATTTGAATATAAATAGCAAAAATCAAATTATTTCATAGTTTCTCATAAAATCTATGTGAGGTAGCCACATCCCCTTCAATGTTTTCTCAGTTTTACGGATGAGGAAACTCCAGTTTAAAGAGATTAAGAGTCATTGCTAATTCATACAGTCATATGATAGAACCATATAACATTGAGAATAATAGACACTTACTGTATCCAACACAATTTTTACAAGATTGAAAAAACTATGTCTAGTTCCAGTTCAAATCTCTTGCTACTCAAAGTGTGATTTTCAGGTTAGAGACAGAAGCACCACTTGTGAAATTGAGGTTTCAGGCCTCATCCCAAACATACTGAGTTGGAATCTGCATTATAGTAAGTCAGAGGATTCACATGCACTTGGAAATTGGAAAAGTACTGCTTTATATAGCACACCAAACCTTCCTTTACATTGAATTTGAGGTTCCAAGAAGAATAGAAATACCAAGCCACTAAAATGTAGTACTAGAACCCCCAAAAAGACTAAATCAGGAGGTACAGATTTGTGCCTTAAACTCTCATAGTGAATTTAAAAATGCTGAGAAGGAAAAGAGTTAAAAATAATAATAATAATAAGATGACCTGGGACAAAACTTCCACTTATTCAGAATTCCCACATATAGCCACACCAAGAATTACACTCTGGACCTATTGTCACATTTTAACCGCGATATTCCATTCTCTGGGACAATTCATAGAGACTGACATTTCCTTCCTCTCATCTGCAACACACCATGGAATGCACGTCTCCTTCATCTACCCGACCAAAACCCAGTGTTGCTGAAGAATAGCACATGAGCCCTTCAGATACTGTCACTACAAATTCTGGGCCCTCAACACCAATCAATAATGCTTTTAATTGTCTTTGGTTCCCAATTTAAAACTCTGTTAAATCTCCCAACCGAACCCCTGATATCCCCATTCTCATGGCCTCAGGTGACTTGGTAATGTTCATCATCTGTCAAGAACATCTTGGGAGAAAGAGATCTAATAATTGTTGAAGAATATTTGGAATTACCCCCAAGGAGTAAGTTAAAAACTGAACGAGATGTCCAGTTGACTATCTGCATAGCTCCTCACAGATACTTTTTGAAAAACAGAAGAACCTCTTAAGTCTAAAACTGGAAACTGAGGAAGGCATCACAATAAAAAAGCCATTTGAGCTAGTCCTCAAAGGATGCATAGTTTTCCATAATCTGAAAAGATTCTGCTACTAGAATGAATGAGCAAAGTCTTAAGAGTCTGAAAGTGAAGCCCTTGTTTTCCTCCCTATTACAAACCCACAGTCAAAGCAAATTTACAACCACTTTCTTCCCCCTTTGTGAGAGGTAGAGTTGAGCTATATATCTTCTTTGTGCTGAGACCTTAAAGATCAGCTTTTAACCTAGAGTGGGTTTTTATGGCTGAGTTATAAACATCCAAGAACTAAAACCTGACAGTTCCTTAAGTATTGTCACAGCAGTAGTTGATGCTTCAGTAATTTCAGCACATTTCGACTTCTGCTGAATACTATGCCTTAAGCATGATGAGATTTGATTTTATCTGTCTAAACAACACAAAGGGAAGTACAGAGGTTGCAATTTCATGATGAATTGAGTCTATATAGCCAGCCACACTGGATAATCTATGAAAGATGCTTTCAAAGCAAGACTCACCAAAATGGACTAGCCATTCTGCCAAGTAATTGCTCAGCTTTGTAAATACCTTACATAAGCAGAAACTATATAATTTTTAAGATATCTACTAACATCTTTACAGTAATATACAAGTTTACAAAGAAGATTGTGTACAGTCACATGCTATATGTGACTAAATCCTCATAAAAACCTCACGTGTTAGGTAAGACAGATCTTATTGTTGTCCTTATTGGGTCAGGAAGAGGACATGATTTGCCTAATATTTTATGTAAATGGTTGAAACTAGGGCCCAATATCAGTGTATTAAAAATCAAGGAGTCAGTGCACTAGAATGGAATGTAGCACATGAGAACTCTTATTTCAACTGGGCTTTTAGTAACTCTTTCCAGTTGATCTGCTGGATGTGGAGGAACCCATATTTGTGCTTTCAGATGCAAGATGTAATTGGGGCAGCTACAGCCAATCAGAACAACTTCCGCATCTGCATGGATCAGACCATCGCCTACATGAAAACTTATTCCATCCCTAAGAGTGTGCAGAATCGGGTTCAGACTTGGTATGAATATACGTGGGACTCTCAGAGAATGCTAGGTAAGCATGGCAAAATTAATGACTAAATCCTGCAAACCATGTTTTAATGAAAATTCTGTAAGGTACAAGTAGAGACTAACTGGATTTGAACAAAAGATTAGAAAAAAAAAACCAAATGATCTTTAAAGCATTAATTTAATACTATGGGATTTTTTCTTACATTTCTAGAGAAAACATACCGATTATACAAATCCTAAAAGAGCAAAGGCTAAATTTTATTCAGTGCCTACCAGATGCTAGGTATTACACACATTGCCTCAAATAATCTTCACTAAGAAATAGGAAGAAGAACTGGGAAAATTAGTGTCATCAACCCCTTTTGGGAGACAAGGAAATGGAGGCTTCTAACTGAAAAATTTAGCCAAGTGCACGGGGCCAGCAAATGCCCTAAATGGAATCATACTTGCTTCTGTGGTCCTCCAAACCTTACACTTTCTGCAGTGTCAGCCTCTTACCTAGAGCACAGTACTTAGAAGAACAGCAATCTTTGAGGCTACATCCAACCTACTGTAAGGCACACAGTCTCTTCCGAAAGACCATTCATAATTTCTGGCATATACTATTAGCACTCTAATACTAAGTTGAAAAATATTTTTTTATTAAAGGATATAAAGTAAGTTAAAGATAACATGCTAGTTGATAATAATCAGTTTATGCCTTGCCATATAAAAATAGGAATTAGTGCCACTGAGAAGCCAAAGAGCTACTGCCTCCAGAGTGAAAATTACACTGGGATTCCCAAATCACAAAGGTTCTTAAGAGCAGATAAGAACCTCTGCTTGTTGACACGAAGACCTTTTTTTCACCTTTCTGCCACTCTTAAGAGACTTCAGCCACATGCTTAGAACCTCTTCCTGAATCTGAATGACCAAAGCAACTTGCCTTTCTCTTGAGCATCTACAGCTGTTCCTGAGGGCGTTTCAAGCAGGAGGAAGAGCAGCAAAAGGAGCTGTAATGGGCTACTTTCTTCTCTCCCTGTGGATACTGTTCTGACTCCTTCATTTAGGAGGGAACTAGGGACAAACAACCTTTGGAAACAAGGAGCTAAATATTAGTAGAAAGGATTTTCATATTTAGAATCAATATTGGAATCAAAATGAAGGTATAATATAGCATTTTTTCTTTTCTAAATGGATGTAAGAAAACATAAAAAATAATCAACTCTCAGAAACTCATAGGATACTAGACACTAAGAATGGGCAGTGTTTTTTATGGAATATTTTAGAAGCCCGAAGAGCCAGTATTTAATTCACATGTAGAGAAATATTTAGTGTATTCACATTCTTTGTTGAGTTAATAAGCCAGTAAATAACAATAATTTGAATTTACTCGGCACATTTCTTCTTCAGATTCTATTCCCAGCTGAGCCACCTACCAGTTTTGCACAATTAAGCAAGTCACTTACAGCTTCTCTGATAGTCCAGGATTTTTTGTTCGTTCCTTTCTTTTTTTCTTCTTTCTGCAAAGCAGGAATGAGAACACTTACTCTTAGAGTTGTCACAAGGGTCAAATAAGATAGTGACAGAGCTCTGTAAGCTTTCAAAGCCACATGGTACTTATTATTATTTGCCATCCCTTGGATGTTAGGACTAGAATCCACAGAATCAGAAGACAAGAACTGGAGCTTTTGATGATCAGGTTTGTTCACTAGCCCTTGTCCCATGATCTCTGGGCTTTATGTCTAAAGTTTCAGCAAACACAGTGTTCTGGAATCATTCAGAAATATTATGTCATCTATAATTAACATACCTCTTTTCTCTCATGGAAGTAATTAAGCTATTGTGATAGGTTTATTGGACCAAAAACGAATGAAAATTTTTCTTATCCTTTGGTGATTTTTTTTGTTAATTATTCTGCTTTGTGGCTTGATGTATTTACCTCTACAAAGATGAGTCAAACCTGCTTGAGGCCCTGCCGACTACAATGCAGTTAGCCCTCACCATTGATGTGAACTTCAGCATCATCAACAAAGTTGACTTATTCAAGGCAAGTGCTTTTATAATTAATAGAAAGACGCCCTATCAATTTTTCTGTAAAACCTAAGCTCTTGTTGTATATAGCATTTATTTATTTATTTATTTATTGCCTTATGTTTTAATGAAATCAAAATAATCTAAACAATATATGTGGAATTAGAGTCAATAAACTATGGGTCTCTCTCAGCAGATGATTTATTCTTTAGTAGACACTCTCTCCTAATTGGTGTCAAAGAAGGAGAGTTTTCAGACTCTTCTTGCATTAATTTAAATATAATTAAACTCTACAGTTCTTTGTCTTTGCTACCATGCACATTTCCCATTTATGAATGTACCTTGGCAATGCATAACAAATCAGGCCCCTCATTAGCTCTGGATTGGCCTGACAATCAGAGAGTCATGCCTAACCATGTCTCCTATTAAAAATGCTTCGGATTTAAACTTTTTAGATGACTGAATTCAGATGCAGAGGCTTTCCCCCCCCCACCAGGAAAAAAACTCATAACCAAGGGATTTTTTTTTCTTTTTGAATGTTTTTAATTTTACTGCCCTTTGCTTAATGTAGATTACTGCATGTTAAGTTTTTTTCACCCAACTCTTAATTCTCTATGTAGTGTTCACTGATTCATCTATTCAATTAATTGATTTGACAGGTATTTACTAAGTTCTTACTATGTTCCATGCACCATTTTAGCCACTGGAAATACAATAGTTGAAAAAAATACTTGGAAACATGGAATTTAAATTTCAAAAGAGGGGAATGAAAAATAAATATGTAATATATGTGGAGGTGATAATGCTATGAACAAAAATAAAGAGATTAAGGAGGATGAGGGTGGTACTAGTCATGAAAGTCTGCTCTGATGAAGTATGATTGAGCATTTGAGCAGAGGCCTGTAGGAAGTAAGGGAGTGAGCCAGGCAGATATTGGGAAAGAGGAGAGACAGGTGGGCAGAGAAGGAATATTACAGGAAAATGGATGAGATGAAAAGCCAGAGCTAAGAATGCAGTACAAAGGAAGCCTGAGTGGCTGGAGCAAAGGCAGTGTGATAGGAAGCAATAGTTAGAGGAGAGTAAAAAGAGCGAGGCCAAGGCAGGGGGCAAGTTAATGGAGACAGTAGTACAAGCTGTGGTGCAAAGACCACTGAAGATCTTGAGCAGAAAGTGACCTATTTGAGATGCATCTGAAAAGGGTCCCTCCCTGCTGTGCATGGAGTGCACAACGTAGAAGCAATGGTGGAAGGCAGGGAGGCCCAGCAGGCTTACTGAAACCATGTGTAGGAGTGATGACGGTGACCAGACCCAGAGTACGTAGGAGCAGAGCTGTTAAGTGCCCAAATATTGGAGGTATTCAAAGGAAGAGCCCATGGTTCTTGTTGTTTGACTGCATGAAGGGAGTGAGAAAGAGAGGAATCAAGGATGATTCCAAGGATTTAAGTCTGATTAGGAAGAATAAAGACATCATTCACAAGATAGGACATTTTAGAGTATGTGTAGGGTGAGGGGGGTAGAAACAGACTCTTGTTTTTGGAGGGGTGAATTTGAGGGGAGAGATATCTAGGTGGGATGTCTATAGGCACTTTGATAAATAACTTTGAGTGCAGAGGAGAGGTCCAAGCTAGAGCAATAAATTTGGGCATATCAACAAATTGATGTATAGGATGGGAAGCATAGGCAGAAAAAGAAGATGTAATCCAGACACAAAATAACACCTTGAAAATACATAATTGATAACTCTGGGGACAAGATGAAGCAGCAGAAGCTGCCTGGTGAGGTGGTCAGGTAGGCCCTCCCAGCCTTAGGCTGACTCACGGCTCTGCGGGGCTCTGGAGTTGGGTCAGTGTTCTAGACCTCTTCCCTGCATATATCCTGGTCTGGAGTTCCGTCAAGATTGTGATGAAGATATAAACCATGTGACTGTCAACTTGGCAGATGATACAAAGCAAGAAGGACTAGTCCAAATATGTTAAGATTGTAAAACTTAAAATTAATTGGATATTTGAAACGATGAGCAAAGCCAAAGAGGGAAGGAGACGGGAGGGAAGAGAGAAGAGAGGGAGAGGGAGGGGTGGAAAAGGGAAGGAAAGATGCACCTGGAGATGATAGGAAAGGAGTTTCCTAATTTCCAGTTTCTAGTGGGAGTTCCACAATGGACACTCTGGCAGAGTAAAAGCATCATGGAATGTGTGCAAACAGAGTTTTCTTATTTTCTGTCAGAGAGCGATTCCTCCATTAGTTAACGGGTTCATCTAGATAAATGGTTTTCAAACTGCAGGATTCATTTAAGTGGTTTGCAGCCAACATATAAAATAGAAAAGAACGTATCAGAAAGCCTCACACATAAGTAAGGATAGCTATTATAAAATTTTTGTTTCTGTTATTCATTTTTAAATGCACATAAACGTATTTATGTGTATACTGGGAAAAACATAAATGTCTGTTTTACTATATATTATGATCAAAAAGATATGAAAGCCACAAGTTAAATTATTTTAACAATATTTTTAAATGTTCTAAAACTCTTTGTACCTTAATGACTAGCTTAATTAAGAATAAATGACAACAATTGGCTCTCTTTTAAAGAAAATAAAAGCTTTGAATTATATACCAATGACTCTTTGGGATTATCTCTGACTTGGCAAGTTACCAGTTTTCAGATTTTTCCTTGGGTTTTATGTATATTTTTGGAAATCCATAAAACCAGCATCATCTGATAGAGAAAAAAGGTTACATCTTCACATCTTGCTAACGTTGTATATAGACTTAGATTCATTCTTTCCTGACATTTCCATTAAAGATGGAATTCCTTCCAGAAAGAACCCATTTCCATTTATATTTCTGTTAAATGAAAAAAGTTTTTTTTCAAAAGCCAAATGAAGTAGAAAATAAGTAGGTATGGAATCTTTCTAAATTTATTTTCATGGAGATTGTCTTGGTAGTTCAAACAGATTTGTTATTTTCTTAGGAAGGAAATAAGCTGAATAGTTATCCTACATTCTTATCTCTAAATTACACCCATTTGACTCTTGTGTTGTTTCTGAATCAGTCACGTACGTTCACTCAAGGGACGTTCACAGAGGGAACATTTGTGGTATGTGTGCCCAGAAGGATACTTAGGAGTCTACAGAGTGAGCAGGTGGAAGCTCCTAGCAGAAGCCTTATTATCACTTATTACCACAAGTGTGGGGAATTGCTGCCTGTTCAAAGAACAGGAGAATTTCTTTAGGACCAGAGCATTGGTGATAACTAAAGATTAATCTGGAAACATCATTTGAAGCCAGGCTGTGGAATATGTGTCCAATCCTATAAGCAAAGACAAGCTAGAAAGATGGAAACCAACAGCATAGATTTCAGTTTTACAGACAAGAAATGCGGTCACATTGAATAGACCAGAATATCCAGGGATAACGAAGAAAGGTAACTGCTGATTGTTGAAAACCTCTGTATCTTGAATTCTCCCTGAAAATGAATCTTCCACATCTTTAAAAGGGAGGCAGGCAGGAGGAGAAAAGGAAAGACACAGAGAAGGGGAGAGAGAAAGATCTGGCAGGCAGACCTTCATGTCTTTCCAAACTTCAGATTTAGGGGAAATAAAAGGTACTTGAAAAATCATTCAACTCACAAATACCTATTTAGATGCCCTAAGGAATGTTTTAGGTTTACATCTTGGGCCTTCAGTGAAAAATTTCACAAGGACTTCTCTCCATTCTGTAAATTTGAGAATGGACATAGATGTGGTAGAATGTTTACAATGCAACACGAGTAAATGACTCTATGCTAAATAACGTTGCTTCAATTTTTTCAAAAGACATATGTCTGTTACTTTAATTTTGCATTTTATTGAAGTTAAAAAAAACAACTCCAAAAAGCACAAATGTGTTTATATTACTTTCCTTTTAGCCTTTTGAAATCTGTTTATATGTTAGTGGAACAGTGACTCTCATAATGCTTTAGCAAAAGTGATGTAATTGCCAAAGTATCATAAATTATAATATGGACAATGTCACATAAAGGTTGTTCAAGCTGTCCATAATCATTCAATCCCAACACTGTTACCATATCTTGCTATGTCCAATTCTTACATAATCCCTGTATTAGTCAGAGTACTCCAGAGAAACAAAACCAATAGGATATGTATATATAGAGAGAGAGAGATTTATTTTAAGGAATTGGCTCATGCAATCATGGGGGTGACAAGTCCAAAACCTACAAGGCAGGCCAACAGGCTGGAGACCCTTGGAATATTAATGTTTTAGTTCTGGTCCAAAAGCAGTCTGGAAGCAGAATTCCTTCATCATCAGGGGATTTCTAGATTTTTTTTTCTCTTAAGTCCTTCTGATTGGATTTAAGTCCTCTTAAATCCAACCGATTGGATAAGACCTACTCACATACTCTGTTTTATTCGAAGTCTAATGACTTAAATGTTAATCTCATCTAAATATACCTTTACAGTGACATTTAAACTGGTATTTGACCAAATATCTGAAGACCATGACGTAGCCAAGTTTACACATAAAATTAACCATCACAGCCCCCAAACATTGTCAAAACTATACAGAATATAATTCAGTCAAAGGTAAGAAACCAAACTGTTGTTAACCCCAAATTGTTAAATGTGTCTTTTCAAAAATAATAGCTGCTGTTTACTGAGGTCTGGCCGTGTACTACACTGCATTATCTGCTTCATTACTTTCTCTCAATTAGTTCTCACAGCAAGCCTCTGACAAAAGTTTTAGTACTATTCCCATTTTACAGAAAGTACAAACTACTTACTTGACTGAGGCCATAGTGCTTTAAGCAATGAGACAGGATTTGAACACAGGTTTTTCTTACTCCACAGTCTGTGATCTTAACGGCTCTTTAAAGCAACTTTTCAGTTTCCCACCAACTCTATCGGGGTAAGGATAAGATGCTAAGGAACCACAAAAGTTTCCCTAGAGTCAAAAAACAATGCAAGCTCAAAACCATCCTTTGGCAGTTTTCACAGACTTAGATTTGGCACATCAGTTTCACATACTCTTTGCTACTCTCCTACTAAGAAAAGACCCTGAATCTCATGTGGTTTTTTTCCCTTTTAATCAAAGCTGATGGAATTAAGGACATAGAATTTTACTAAAACTTTTCTTCAATCAATTGTGGTTAATTAGTAAGATTTTCTACTTCTGTATGGGGTGATCATTGTTTCTAAGACCTGAGAGATAAATTGTCATAATTTTTTTAAATTTTTCATAAAAATGTCTCTTCTTTACAGATTGCATGTTGTTCTTGCACAAGCTCAAGAATTAAGCTAATAAGGAGCGATTCATTTCTATGATGTTGGGCAATTTCCCCCCCTTTCTGATGATTCATTATTTTTTTTTTTATTTTTAAATATGCTTTATCAAATTAAATACCAGAGAAATTACATTTTGCCACTACCACTAAATTTCCAGAAAAGGGAGAGCATTTAATAAAAGTTCTGTTGCGCCACCTAGTGGCCAGAGTTAAACTCGCATTCTTTAGAAACTAAAAACCCAGCGTCTAAAGTAGGAAACCAGGGTCCTAGAGACACCAAAAGTACCACCCGTCTGTCAAGGAAAGCACAATGCATCTCACTGTTTGCTGCTCGGTGAAAATGCAGAACCGATTCCAAACAAGACACCTCACCGGATCTGTGACTCATTGTGGTTATGTGATTAGGAGATACTGGAAAGGCTGTGACTTCAGTGGTAGGAAAGATGCTGAGGAAGAGTTTTGTATGTGAGTGACAGACTGAGCCAGGAACAGAATGGGAATGCAATATTATTTCTACCAATTAAACATGGTCTCCTAGCAATGACACCCTAATCATATATGCCATCACATATTTTCTGCAGAGGCCCTGAAATCAGAATGTTACAGTGAGACTTAGTACATTTCATTTTTATTAACTTTATTTTTACCCTGATAGTATCAGTAATAAAGTGCTATTGCTAGACTTTTAAATATTTTGAACAATGAGCTTATAAGACAGATGAACTACATGCAACTACACATCCTGAGAACTTACTCTGTCTAAAGTACTAGAGTGGGGTGCGCCAGGTGTTGTACCTATGTAGTCCCTGATCTCCAGTGCCCCCAGTGGGGCAGGAAAACTCTAAATAAATAACATTCTTGGATGTTGTGTGATGATTAAGAGACTTAAAACCACAAAGTGTTTATATGAATACTTAGCACATTGTAAGTTCCATTGTTATTGTTACTATTAATACTGAGAAATAAAACTGATTGAATCAAAGGGAAGTTTCTACACAGGCAAAATCAGTTTTTTCATGTGACCCTGCCTGATCATAGGAAGATGGATTAGATTCATCCTCCGGGTGTCATCCAGCTTGTGACTTTCCACTTTGACTATGTGATACCGAAGGTCCTTGAAAAATAGAAATATTGTCATTTCTCAAGAAAGCTTGATGAAGAAGACTTTTACCAGCATCTGCAAAGATTGAGCATAGGAGTAATCTTAGAACTAAGTAAGTTATGACATCATAGTACCTTGCTAATTATTTATCACATTTGACTTTTCTGCTCCCAACAGGAACTAATCAGTAGCATGAATGGCATACTCAATAGCATGAGCAATGGGACTTAGAATTCCCTGCCCTAGACATTTCACTAGCACTTGTTTAATGTGAATGAAGTTTAAGATGGGACAAAGCATTTCCTTTCATAATAAACAGGACTCAGTTGAGAAAAGCCTTAAGACTGTTGCTTATACTTGAGGGTGACTTAAACACACAGGGTGTTATAAATTACTGATAATATCTTAGGTTTTGTTTCGAAGAACATAAGGAAGAATAAGCCTAGAAATGGAGAAACCCTATGGGACTGAGAAGGTAGGCATTCCAAAAATAAATTTTACCAACTTTAAAATTGTATTCAGTTTGCCATAGTAAAAGAAGAGGTTCCTGGGTATAGGAACCACCATGCAATCTATAGGTTATGTTTTGAAAAAAAAATAGAATTCCTCCAAACTCCATTAAAATCTCCAGAATCCTTATGCAAATCTGTAACATATAGTTCCCATGCAGCACTGAATTTCTCGTTGTTTTAAATGAAGTAAACTCTAACAGCTTCATTCTTATACATCAACCTATATTTATTTAGTGGCTTGCATGCCCCAAGCTGTGACAAGAGACTGGACTGGAAATACAGAAGTGAATATTATGTAAATTTTGACTTCAAGTTGCTCAGAATGTAAATTTAAACACACACACACACACTGGTGATTCTCTTCCTCTGACACCTATTGCATATGTAACATTAGGGAAATAGTCAATGGACTTCCTGAGCCCCCATTGCCTCATCTAAGATCCAGGAATAATAATGTATTAATTAATGCCAGCTATTACAGGGAAGTTGTAAAAATTTGACAGGTGAAGATAAGAAAATAGTAAAATTTAATAGAAATGCTATGTATTAGTATAATGTTAATGGTGACAATTATACAGGTATTCTCACTTTATAGAGATGAGGACATTTGTGAAACAATGACTGTGCTCTGACTTTCTGTAAATCAGAAATTTTCCTAATGACTTCTATAAAGGAAATGGAGCTGCATTGCAAAGAAAAAATGTTAGCCCCAGAATGTAAATCTTTTTAATCATAGGATAATGGAGCAAATTGCATCTCAAGGAAATAATCATTTTCTGAGTGGGGGGCATAATTGTTCTGAAATACATCATAAAATATAATGACTTCATACTGCAAACTTCATTTCACTAAGGCCAAGTACAGATGAGAAGGATCTAGTCTTAAACTCAGCTGTCCCCAAGGCCAGTGGCACCTGTCCGTAGAGCGATCATTCAGAAACAGAATCACTTAATTGATGAAACTTAAATTGTAAGTTTTTATTACATACAGCTGCTACCACCTATGAGTTGGCAAGTATGTAAATAAAAATTCATATTTATAACAGTTCAAATATTTATCTCTGAGGAAATCCAAGCTATAAGCTAAAAGCTATCCCTCTGAGTACTTGTGCATTTTTACTGAGGAAGCAGTAATTGTTTGCTTATTAATTTTAGGGCTTTTCTCCTAATTTGGTCTAACACTTCCCATTGAGTGCATTTCCTTTATTAGTGCTTTTTGCCAGTGAGCTAACCTGAAGGGTAGAAGAGAAAAGATGAAATGTGTTCATCTGCAAAGGGGATTTTGTTCCTTCAAATGATCTTGGGTTGTGTGTTTTCCTTTATGTTTATTAAAATTAATAAGAGTTAAAGTTGAAGTCTTATCAGTTCTCCCCAGTTCCACTCTCCTTCCTCCCTCCTCAGAGGTGGTCACTAAGATAATTTTAAGGGCATCCTTCCAATCCTCATTTTTATAATTTTATTTGATATGAACATCAGTGACAGGCAGTATTATTTTATTTAGTTTTTCCATAGTTAGAGTCATTAAATACATTCCATACCTTGCTTTTTAACAGACCATTATTTGTCAAGTTCAATAATAATGGTTGAGAGAGGGCAATCTGGTTTGTTTATTGGTTGATTTATCTTAACCACTCTAGGGTATTCCAATCTACAAACCTTCAGTATTTTTATCTGCCCACAGATTGACATTACATTGTTTCCAATTTTTTCAGTATTGAAGATGATGCAGGCAAGACTTCAGAGAGATTACTGGTTTGGTTCCAGACCATAAAACAAATATCACAATAAAGCCAGTCAAATGAATTTTTTGGTTTCCTAGTGCATAAAAAAAGTTGTGTTTACACTATGTTGTAGCTCATTAAGTGTATAACAGCATTTTCTTAAAAAAGTACATAACTTAAAAATATTATTGCTAAAAAATGCTAGCCATCACCTGAGCTTTCAGCAAGTCATAATCACTAATCACAGATCACCAGAACAATTAAAATAAGAATGATCCAGTTTGAAATATTGTAAGAATTACCAAAAGATGACACAGAGACACAAAGTGAACAAATACTGTTTAAAAAAATGGCTCCAGGAGACTCGCTTGGTGCATGGTTGCCACAAACCTTCCATTTGTAAAAAGCACAGTATCTTTGAAGCAAAGGGCAATAAAACAAGGTGTGCCTGTACTACCACACATACCTTTGTGCATGTGTACAATAAGAAGTATCATCAAACACTTAACATCATTAATAATTCCTATGAATACAATTTAAGACAGATGAGCATTTTCATCCAAGTTCATTTTAATAGAAATTGTTCAAGGAGTGAAAATTTGATTTTGGCCTACAAACTATAATTAAGATTATAAAAATTAATGTCAGAAAAACCAAATTGTGCATAAGAAGGTAAATGTAAGTGGTTTTTTTAGATCTTCTATTCTGATCACTTACAATGTCATTTTTCTCCATGGATATGAATGATTGAGAGTAAGCTTCATTGCCATAATATTACAGACATATTTATGCTTAAGAACTTCTATTTCTAATGGCGTTTCTCTAAAACATCACATTCTTTAGTGGGGGAGACCCTAAAATCAATCCAAAGTTTGGGTTTTTTCTAAGACAGTTCTGAACATCAGAACACTAATTTCCAAAATGAAATTACTCTGAACTGATGACAGCATTAAAATGAATCAGGCACACAAGCCATATGTTTAGAGAATTTTACTAAAAAAACACACACACACAATTTTTAGAAAGAAATGTTTGTCATTTGTTTTAACAGATAGGACAACCTATGAGACATGGTAGGAATAAAACAAATATAAATAAAAATGATATGCTTTTCACAAAATAAATACAAAACAACAAAAGAAAAGGTTAATTATTCTGTACCTAAAAGGTCCTTTGTGCATCTTTGCAAATACAAAGCATATTCATCTTAAAATGACTCAAAGTGTGTTACCCACATGAGTACCTTGATGCTTCCCCATATCTCCTCTTCCCTTCCCAGGCAGAAGTAAACCCCACTTCTGTTAAGTTACATGGATAATTACCTAGGATGTTTTATGATATAATTAACCATCAATTACAACTTTTCTGTTTTAAAACATCATCCCAAGTAGCCTTATTCTCTTTCATCTTTGATTGCTTCAGGGCATGGTACAAACGCCTGCTCATAGCAGCTTCTCATCAATATTTGTTAGATTGTATGAAAAAGGTATTCTTATCTGCCTTGGCCTTTTCTTCTATCCAGGATAACCAAAAGCTATACTTTCTCACATTAATTTTTAAAATTCTAACTTGAAGTTCATCTGAATGCTTCTCACCAATGGCTACTTGAAGATACTTCAATCATAAATTATTAACTTTCCTTATCAGTCAAGCAACCCTGAGGTTTAACTTTCATATGGATCTAGGTCAAGTGTTCGCTACTGAAATCATTATGGAAAACTGATGATTGCTAAAGAAATGATTATCCAATCCACAAATTGAGGACAGGCCCTTTGCTTTTCCTCCTCCTTTGCTGCTGACTATGATTAGTTCTCTGCAAAACAGTAATTCCTCTAAGGATGGACAGGACCAACCTCAAAAGGAAAGCTGCTACATCTTAGCAGCCCTGGGAGGAAAAAATAAAAATATTTGGTGAATGCAAAACCACTTGAAAACAGTAAAGTGAGATTTTTGAAGCATCTATAGATTTTTCTTTAGGCTATAATATAGGTAAATTATAATTATTTCAAGAAAATTTAAAAACAGACATATATTCTAACAAATCAAATTTATTTTTGACACTATTAAAGTGGATATGAATAGTCATTCACTCAACAGATACTATCTTTGTGTCTATATGTACAATTACCCTGCCCTTAAGAAGACAATAATTAAGTTGGGGAAGAAAGACATACAAGCCTTCAAAGTTAAATAATATCTAACAATAGTATGAAAGATATTTTAAAAAGAAAAATATTCAGCAAAGGTTTTGATTATGTCAACCAATGTACTAATAAAAGCCAATTATTATAATCAACATTATATTATCATAATAATTAGTAGCTATCACTAATTATGCATTTTGTTGAGTTTTACCTGAATAAAATTTTACCATTATGAGATAAGTACCATTTTAACCCCCTTTGACAGATTAGGAAACCGAGGGCATGAGACATTACATAGCAATAGGTAGTGAAGACACGATTAGAACCCAAATCTATCTGACCAGGACCCAAACTCTTGAAATCATTTTACAGGTATTTTTTTTCTAAATATTGGGTCAAGGTAAGTCCACAGTATTGGCAGCTAATATTATAGTGTTAGTATTTATTACTGTTTACTTCTATTACATTTTAAAATCCTTTGGAATATTGGCTTTTTAGCTTTTTTCTTTATATTTTTTTCTTTAGGGTTGTGACACACAGATGATTTATGACATGTTGTTAAGATTGAAATCCACTGTCTATTTACCTGGTGACTTTGTCTGCAAAAAGGTGAGTGCATGTTGTTTGTCAAATTCATGACGAGTAAATAAATACATTTGAGAAGTTCAGACATAAGTCAGGTTTAAACAAAATTGTCCAGGGTGAATTCCCATAGTGTAGAAATAATTATAATATGCAATCCTATAAATCAACAATCTGCTCTCAGAGTTGAAAATGGAACAAGACCATATGGATTTAATTATTTATATTAAGGATGTAAGTGAGGAGAGTCTGAAAACTTGCTTTGTATAAATGTAAACCATTAATTGTCACATCCCACATATTTAAACAAAAGGAAAAAGTTACAGAAGTGAAAGGTGATTCTGCCCTTTTATGTCTTTGGCTAACTATCAGATATCTCCACTTATTTCACTCAGTGAATAATTAATGCCACTTTCTTTTTCACTGTGTTTTTGTAATTACAAAAGTAATACACATTCATTATTTTTACTATGGAAAACACAAAAAAGCACAAAGACAAAAGATACATCACCCAGAAAAAACCACTATTAATATTCAACCTACTTTTTATACTGATTGACAGAGCTGGATTCCTACAATTGGTGTCATACTATATTTATGTTTTGAAACTTGTTTGGTGATGTACCAATATATCATACAACCCAAAAGCAGCAGAATACACATTCCTCTCAAGTGCACATGGAACATTTTCAAGAATAGATCATACACTAGGCCACAAAAAGAGACTGGGTAAATTCAAAAAGATTCAAATTGTACCAACCATCTTCTCAGACCACAAAGGTATGAAACTAGTAATGAATTATGCAAAGAAATGAAAAATTCCACAAGCACATGGAGGCTTCACAACATGCTCCTAAATAACAAATGGATCAATGACCAAATGAAAACAGAGATCAAGCAATATACGGAGACAAATGACAACAATAATTCAAGTCCAGAGAATCTGTGGGATGTAGCAAAGGTTGTGCTAAGAGGGAAGCATACTGCAATACAGGCCTACCTCAGGAAAGAAGAACATATGAACAATGTAAATTCACAATTAACAAAACTAGAAAAAGAAGAACAAATGAGGCCCAAAATCAGTAGAAGGCAGGACATAATAAAGATTAGAGCAGAAATAAACAAAATTGAGAAGACTAAAACAATAGAAAGAATCAATGAAAGCAGGAGCTGGTTCTTCAAGAAAATAAACAAAAGAGATAAACCTATAGCCAGACTTATCAAGAAAAAAAGAAAGTCTACACACATAAACAGAATCAGAAATGAGAAAGGAAAAGTCACTACAGACACTACAGAAATACAAAGAATTATTCGAGAATACTATGAAAAATTACATGCTAACAAACTGGATAACCTAAAAGAAATGGACAACTTTCTAGAAAAATGCAACCTTCCAAGGCTGACCCAGAAAGAAACAGAAAATCTGAACAAAACAATTACAAGCAACGAAATTGAATTGGCAATCAAACACCTGCTTAAGAACAAAACCTCTGGACCAGATGGCTTCACCACTGAATTTTATCAAACATTTAGTGAAGACCTGATAACCATCTGCCTTAAAGATTTCCAAAAAGTAGAAGAGGAGGTAATACTTCCAAACTCATTCTATGAGGCCAGTATCATTCTAATACCAAAACCAGGCAAAAACACCACAATAAAAGAAAATTACAGACCAATATACTTGATGAACAGAGATGCAAAAATACTCAACAAATTATTAGCAAACTGAATTCAAAAATATATCCAAAAGATCATCCACCATGATCAAGTAGGATTTCCTCCAGGGATGCATGGAGGGTACAACATTTGAAGATCCATCAACATCATTCACCACATCAACAAAAAGAAGGACAAAAACCACATGATCATCTCCATAGATGCCAAAAAGCATTTGACAAAATTCAACATCCATTCATTATAAAAAACTCTCAACAAAATGGGTATAGAGGGCAAGTATCGCAACATAATAAAGACCATATATGACAAACCCACAGCCAACATCATACTTAACAGCGAGAAGCTGAAAGCCTTTCCTTTAAGATCAGGAAGAAGACAAGGATAGCCACTCTTTCCACTTTCACTCAACATAGTTCTGGAGGTCTTTGCCACAGCAATGAGACAACACAAAGAAATAAAGGTCATCCAGATTGATAAGGAAGAAGTCAAACTGTCACTATTTGCAGATGACATGACATTGTACATAAAAAACCCTAAAGACTCCATTCCAAAACTACTAGGTCTAATATCTGAATTCAGCAAAGTTGCAGGATACAAAATTAACACACAGAAATCTGTTGCCTTCCTATACACTAACAATGAACTAACCGAAAGAGAAATCAAGAAAACAATTCCATTCACAATTACATCAAAAAGAATAAAATACTTAGGAATAAACCTAACCGAGGAAGTGAAAGACCTATACCCTGAAAACTGCAAGACACTCTTAAGAGAAATTAAAGAGGACACTAACAAATGGAAACTTATTCCATGCTCTTGGCTAGGAAGAATTAATATTGTCAAAATGGCCATCCTGCCTAAAGCAATCTACGGATTCAGTGCAATGCCTATCAAAATACCAACAACATTCTTCAATGAACTGGAACAAATAGTTTTAAGATTCATGAAACCACAAAAGACCCCGAATAGCCAAAGCAATCCTGAGAAGGAAGAATAAAGTAGGGGGGATCTCACTTCCCAAATTCAAGCTCTACTACAAAGCCACAGTAATCAAGACAATTTGGTACTGGCACAAGAACAGAGCCACAGACCAGTGGAACAGAATAGAGACTCCAGATATTAACCCAAACATGTACAGTCAATTAACATATGATAAAGGAGCAATGGACATATAATGGGGAAATGAGAGCCTCTTCAACAGCTGGTGTTGGCAAAACTGGACAGCCACATGCAAGAGAATGAAACTGGATTATTGTTTAACCCCATACACAAAAGTAAACTAAAAATGGATCAAAGACCTGAATGTAAGTCATGAAACCATAAAACTCTTAGAAGACAACAGAGGCAAAAATTTCCTGAATATAAACATGAGCAACTTCTTCCTGAACACATCTCCTTGAGCGAGGGAAACAAAAGCAAAAAAAAAAACACATGGGACTACATCAAACTAAAAAGCTTCTGTACAGCAAAGGACATGATCAACAGAAAAACGGCATCCTACAGTATGGGAGAATATATTTGTAAATGACATATCCGACAAGGGGCTAACATCCAAACTATATAAGGAACTCACACACCTCAACACCCAAAAAGCAAATAACCCGATTAAAAAATGGGCAGAGGATATGAACAGACAATTCTCCAAAGAAGAAATTCAGATGGCCAACAGATACATGAGAAGATGCTCCACAACACTAATCATCAGAAAATGCTAATTAAAACCACAATGGGATATCACCTCACACCAGTTAGGATGGCCAGCATCGAAAAGATTAAGAACAACAAATGCTGGTGAGGATGTGGAGAAATGGGAACCCTCCTACACTGCTGGTGGGAATGTAAGCTAGTTCAACCATTGTGGAAAGCAGTATGGAGGTTCCTCAACAAACTAAAAATAGAAATACCATTCACCTGGGAATTCTACTCCTAGGAATTTACCCATAGAAAGCAAGATCTCAGATTCAAAAAAACATATGCACCCCTATGTTTACTGCAGCACGATTTACAATAGCCAAGAGATGGAAGCAACCTAAGTGTCCATCAGTAGATGAATGGATAAAGAAGATGTGGTACATATACACAATGGAATACTCTTCAGCCATAAGAAAGAAACAGACCCTACCATTTACAACAACATGGATGGAGATGGAGGATATTATGCTCAGTGAAGTAAGCCAGAGAGAGAAAGACAAGTGCCAAATGATTTCCCTCATTTGTGGAGTATAACAAAGCAAAACTGAAGGAACAAAATAGCAGCAGACTCACAGACTCCAAGAAGGGCCTAGTGGTTACCAAAGGGAAGGGGTGTGGGATGGCAGGTGGGGAGGGAGGGAGAAGGGGATTGAGGGGTATTATGTTTAGTACACATGGTGTGGGGGGTCACAGGGAAGACAGTGTAGCACAGAGAAGGCACATAATGGATCTGTGGCATCTTACTACACTGATGGACAGTGACTTCAGTGGGATATGGGTGGGGACTTGATAAAATGGGTGAATGTAGTAACACATTGTTTTTCATATGAAACATTCATAAGAGTGTATATCAATAATACCTTAATAAAAAATATATCATACAAACATTTTATGTTATTAAGTAATCTTCTACAACCTCACTTTTAAAGTTGCATAATATTCCAGTCTATGACTATATCATAATCAATTTCCAAATGTTTGCTATTATAAATAACTTTAAAAAGAACATTTTTGCACATCTCTGATTAGTAACTTAAGAAGGAAAGAATGATGACCTTGGGTTTTATATCTTAAGAAACTAAAGCAATAGTGAAGATATAATCAAAATAAAAGGTAGAAAAAGATGAGCTGTTAAAAGAAATGAGATATCCAAAGCCCTGGGGAGTTCACTAGTGAGTGAGGATGAGAAGAACAGCTTTCAAAAATGATGACTATGGTAGAAGTAAGCACAAGCTGTTATAGGACACAGAGTATGGACACTGGTCCCTCTGGGGTACCAGCCAGATTACCTGGAGAAGATGCTGTGTAAGCTAAATCTTGAAAAATGAGTTGGTGTGTACCGAGAGGAAAAAATAAACAGGCATTCCAGACAGAGGAAAGAATTAGCATGAGTTAAGGCAGAAAGGAAGGGACTGTGTCTACAGGAGGAGTACAGAGAACTACAATAAGACAGAAGTTAGAAATGTTTAGTGTTTATTCAATGAAACTCAGTAAATATCTTTGAATACTATGGGCTAGGCACTGTGCTGGATACTGGGTAAAATCAATCAACAGTGAGCACAAGAAAATGGTGATTATTGTCCTCCAGTGGCTTACAGTGTAGTGCTGGGGTATTCAGTTTACGCCATACATCCGAGTTGCCTGGTATTAGAAGCCTGCAGCAATTCAGTTGGTCTGAATTGAGCCCACATACCAATATTTTTTGAAAGCTCCCAAATTATTCTAAAATGCAGCCAAATTGAGACTCACTGGCCTGATAGAAGAGACAAACAATAAAAAAGTGAAATGAAATAAATACATAACTCCAAAATGTGCTAACTTCCATAAAGGGAAAATAGAATTTGCCATAACTAGTGCACAGGTGGAAATCAATCTAGTCCATGAGAGAGGATAAAACTGTGTGTAAAGCTTTGGGAACAGGCACATAATGCAAACAGACTTCGTTCAAAGCTCAAGAAAAGGTGAAAGAAGAACGCAAGGCTGTTACTTGGAAGAATACCAGTATTGATGGAGGACATCAAGGAAGAAGTAACAGAGCAACTGAAAACAACTGTCGGAGGGAAAAGGAAAAATGCAAGAGAAAATGTGATATAACGGAAAGCAAGAATATGTAACGCCAAGTTAGTCCAAGCTGAAAGTATTGGTGATACGAAATCACTTTTATTAAAAAATACAAACCACGCTCGGTTCAAGGACCCCTTCAGGGCAACGGTGTATTTGGAATGACATGGCCTTATTGCACCAAAATAGCCTTTCAATTTGTTCAAATAGCAACAGGCACTGAAAATTGAGACAACTCATAGAAACTTTAGCTCCCGTGCCCCTAGGCAGTGCAAGTTTGCTTAACAAAGTGTGAAATGTAGAGTAAATACAGTCCTCTCATTTCTAATTTCTTTCTCACATCATATCCATCACTAAATAATACAAACAGGTCAGTGAACACCAATGAGGAAAAGAAAGGGATAAATGGGAGGAAGAGTAAAAATGAGAAGATATGAGACTGCAAGCCACATTTCTTTAGTTTTTTTTTTTAAGAGATTTAGTTCACAGTATATACTTACAGAGATGAAAGTTTTACTTGACCAGACTTTGGATAGCTGAATTCACCTTTCATTTTGCTTATCATTTCCACAAATCACTGTAGGAAAAGGGAAGTAAAAAGCCCATGTTCTGTTGAAGATTGCCTAAGTAATCAAGGAAATGGCAGGGTTCAGGACTGAGTTTGCTGACCTGAGTTAATCCTCCAGAGGGCTCCTAAATTTACTGAGTGGCGACCTTGGGCTTCAAAGAGTATTTGGAAATTTTCCCAGGATTAAGTTACAATAATTAATTTGAATGTCAAAAGGCCCCTACTAGCCTTGGAAATAGCTTTCTATAAGAACCTTGAAAATCTGAAGTGCTTTCTCACTAAGGGTTACCCCACTCTACCAGAAGATCTTGCATTTCTACACTTTCTCCAAATGAGTACATAAACCAAACACAAGGCTTGGTTTTGATCTTATTTTCCACATGCTGTCAGACTTTGTTCTCTAAGGAATGTGTACTTCATTTGAATGTTAATTAAACTTGCAGGAAAAGCTTAAATTAGCCTAGAAATATGCAAGAAATAGTGGAAGTTTTGGTTCATTGATTATGCCTGATATCCTTGGAAAATTATTTAAATGATCATAAAAAGTAATTAAAAGTGCTGAACTATATTTAAGTACCCATTATGTACTTCCACCTCCAGTCAGTTGTAATAACTGCCTTTGAAAAATCATTCCAGCTCCCTGAGAATTACTTCATGCAAAGAATAAGGAATATGACCCTGTCCTAATCATTACTTCCTGAGTATCTCTTGGAAAACTAATATTCAGATGTCTTCCCTTATTTTTAAAATAATTCATAGCACTTTTATTGTTTTTTAAGAGATCAATCTTGATCCTGGCCTTTCTGTGCATACCCTATAGAATCAGATGACGTTAAGTGCTGGTAGTTCTAGTGCTGTCATCTTCTAGCCTTGTAAATTTCCTTTTCAAGCCTCTACTACCAATTTTTAGATAAGAATCATGATATCTTTCCCATCCAATCTTACTGGGATTTTTGAAGAATTATGAGTTCATATAATATGCAATTGTAAATAGCACGTTCTGATACAACAAATGCAGGTATTACAATAAGGAGCAATGTCAAATCACATTATTTTAATTTTTAAAAGTAGTATGCAAATGCAAGATATTATTAGCATTGATATTATGAAAATAACTACAGTAAGGTCCATCTGTTTTGGAATTTCTGCTTTAATCTGTATTTGAGAAAAAGTATTTGCTTAATATTTTGTACAATGCAAAATTTAAATATACTTGCATTGCTCAGTTAGGAGATGTGCATTCTAGGCTTCCTTTTGCTTCTAATTACTGCATAGAGCTTTGGCTAGGCAGCCAAACCAACCTGTGCCTTTATTTTTCTTTCTGTAAAATGGAAATAATAATACTTCCTCTACCTTCTTTATAAAAGTAATGGGGAGATAAAATGAGAATCTCAATGTTCCATATGTTAACTAAGAGGTAGAGTCTGAAAAGTTTAAAACCAACCTAACATTTATAATACAACAATAATTAACTTTCAAAATATCACCCTTGGTATTAAAGGACTTCAAAACTTCCTAGAGAATGATTAAATTGTGTTTCCCTCATTCATAAATGAGCTCCTATATCATAATCTCTATACTCAGCACTGGAACTAACATATTGTCTCAGCCAGAGCATAAACTATCACCATTATTAATCCTGAATTAATTTTAGTGTATTCTAATCCTTTGAAAATATGATTAACAAGAACATTTGATGAATTCAAATAAGCCAGTCTCCTCCTGAACCTAGTGAGTGAATTCATTGTATACATGCTATTCTTTTATAGCTCAGTGTGATCAATACCCAACTCATTAAGACATGAGGGTACTCTTATCCAAATTGTTTGCCTAGCAGCAACAATTACAAGGACTGGCCTATTTAGATTTTAACAGCTTTTCTTGACCCAAAGGCCATTGAGTCCTCTTGTAAGATATATTTATTGTTTTCGGATCATAGAGTAAGAGGACATATTCCAAGGGTCCCATGACCACCCATTAGTTTGGTGAGTTGCATGATTCAACAGAGAGTTAATTTATAGCTTAAGATTTATAATAGCAGAGCATACAGTGCAGGAACAGCAAGAAAAAGATAGATATAGGCAAAGACTTGAGAAATCAGGCACAGGCTTCCTAGGTCCTACTTTTGAGAGGATCACATGGATGGCATTTTTCTCTCCAACTGTGGACTATACAGACAAGAACAAAATAATCTCCACCTAGGGAATACCATCTATGTCTTGTGGTCCAAAGTTCTTAAATGAAGCTGGTTATGTGGTTACATGACCATCCATGATTCAGATTCCAAGCTAGATACCAAGTATACATCATAAATCTTTGTGTTTACATTAAATAATGCGGACAACCTGGTACATCCTCCTACACTGTCTCAGGCCTACAGAACAACACCATTCATCAGTGACTACATGAACATTCCAGGAGTTTAGTTCTCAGGGCTGGAACAAGGGTCATTGCACTGGCTCCAGGAGTCCCCAGAGAGAAAAAAGAACGGACTAAAACAACCTGCTGCGTTAACACTTTCCTCTCAATATGGAAGAATGATAATAGCCTAAAGGTATCCTATGCTCCAATCACTAAAATCAAACCTCAAGACTATAGGCAGAAGAGAAGAGTTGACCTTTGAATGGCTGTCATGCTCTTTGGATAGACCAAGCACCTTCTTCAAAGCATAGCAGTGACCACCAATGGCTAGGTGATGATGCTTACAATCATTTCCTCTACCCATGCCCATTTCTGGAACAATGTGCTGACTGAAATACCTTCACCTATCCAGTGGTAGCATAAAGTGCTCATATGTTTGGAAGTATCACTTTCCTCATAATTTTCTTTCGTGGAATTCCTTTCCAATGTCTGTAGCTACCTCAGGTCTTAAGATTAGTTTTATATTGATGTTCCTTGTCTCCTTCATTTACACTTATTCCTCTATAAGATTTTGTATTTCTTAATTTGGGGCATAGTTGTCAAGAATGAAGTGACTATCATTTCTCCTTTATATCTGGCATATAGGGAGAAGTTGGCAAGGAAATGTATATCATCAAGCAAGGAGAAGTCCAAGTTCTTGGAGGCTCTGATGGTGCTCAAGTTCTGGTTACTCTGAAAGCTGGCGCAGTGTTTGGAGAAATCAGGTACTGAAAGACACCTCATGAATACTGAAGCCAATCATTTGTCTTAAAAGAAAAGTCTTAGTTCATATAATAACCAAAAGTTTCTGCTCAAATTTATCAAAGGTTTGATTATGCTGACAGCATTAGTAAAATAAGGATTTTCACATTTCTATTTATTCATTCTCTTCCCTCAAAGACCTACCTAGTTCATTCAGCTTTTTAGTGCCAGGACCTAGGTCAATGTCTGGAATAATATATGCTCAATATACATTGAATATGTGAATAAATAGTGAATGAATGAATGGTTAAAGACAAGGTTGAGGAGTTAGCTGTTGCAAGATTGTTGGAAAACTTGAAAGCCTGGCTAACAGTGGTTTTCAGTAGGCAATTGATAATGATCATTGCTGTGGGATAAAAGTGCCTGAGTCTAAATCCCAGTCCCACCATTTACTAGCTTTGTTCCTTCTTACTAGACCCCCTCTATTCCTCACTTTCCCCATCCTAATAATTAGAATAATAATAGTACTTATTGTAGAGTGTTGATGAGTTAATTCATTAAAAGCAGTTAGAACAATGTCCAGCATCCATTAAGAGCTTAATGTTAACTATTGTTACTATTATTTCCTATTGGCTAGAAATTTCTTACAAGTCACCAAGAGTAAGAATATAGACGAAATTTAGGCATTTTGTGGGCTAAACATTCCCATATGTATTATTGTATTTAAACATATCCATTTATTCATTCAAGAAACACTTATTGAGTGCCTGGTACATGCTACATTGTCAGGTATTGCTCTAAACTCTGGGAATATACTGTGAAAACAATAAACAAGATGTTGTCCCTCACAGAGCTTACAGCTTACAGAGAAAATGGACAATAAATAAACAATTAACCAGACAAGATAAATCCACTTGTAATAACTGCTATGGAGGCAAACATTGTTAGAAAGTGACCAGGGATACTACCTTAGATACAGTGGTCAAGGACAACCTCTATGGACAGATAACACTTGAACTGAGATTTGAAAGCGTAATGGAGCAGCCTTCCAGAAATGGAGGAAGAACCTCCCAGATAATGGAACAGTAAGTGCAGAGCCCTAAAGGTAAAGCAAGCTTGTCTGGTTGAAAGACATAAAGGTCAGTATGGCTGGAATTGAGTGAATAAGAGGAACTGTGGGAAGATGAGGCCAAAGAGGTGAGCAAGGACCAGATTATACAGGTAAGGAATTTATATTTTATTCTAAAATAAATTTTAGAGAAAGAATGATACAATTTGAATTATGATTTTAAAAGACCACTCCAATAGCTATGTGGAGAAGAGAGCAAGAATAAATTAGAGGCGGTCATTTAGAAGTCATTTGCAGTGGTCCAAGTGAAACACTAGAATCTTGAACTAGCCTACCGGCACTCAAAGTGAAGAGAAGAGTGCACCATCAGTCAGTTATTAATATATCCATTTCACAATTGATAAAGTCACACTTCCAAAGTGCCAGTTATCTTACCTGGTTAACATAGCTAATAAGTGGAAGGGATGATATTCAAACCCAAGTTTCTTGAATCGGGGTCCAGTGATCTTTCTACCACATCACAGAAGAAAGGTATTCATCCAATCTCTGATTTCATAGCAGCCAAGAAGTTATCTTCAGAGTTCTAGAAATATGGACAATTTCAGATGAATTCATATTAGAATAATTAGGATTTCCTAGAATGATGATGCGTGTTATTTCTCTGTTGATAACGTGGTTTCCCTTTTTAAATTTTTCCTCCTTGCTTAAAACGCATAGACAACCTGTCAGGATCCTGCTCTAGGACAGTTGTGGAAACACTTCTCAAGATGCCTGAGATCTAAGTTTTTGCCTATTTTCTATCACTTTCTCACTGGGAGTCCTTGCAAAAGTGATTTAATTTTTAGTGACTTAATAATCACAGCAATATTTAAGGTCATAAAACCTGCAACAGTCTATTCTGAAACATTGCAGAAATTAATTAGCTGACCTGTTGCCAAGGTTAAGCACTCCCTGAAGAATAAAGCTTTATAAATACAAGTATGTTAATTGCTGATACTATCATGGCAGGATAAAATACTCTAGGGGTAGTATCCAGGCACAGCTGAGTTGTAATTCAAAGAAATCTTACATTCTTGACAGCAACTTCTCAAAGAAATCTCCTACTACCCGTTTGACTTCTAAGGCCAAATTTAAACCAGTAGACCAGAGAAGCTTTAAACTTGCTTAGTAGTCTGGTTGATTCATGCAAAAGGGAACTTGTTGCCTTGATTCTCTTCTTGGCTGTGGTTGAGGAGGAATAGGATGCATCTGCTTCTCCCCAGAGGCCCAGAGGCTTCACAGGCCCACAGCTGTCATATGCCCCTGGAGCTCTAGTTATTTATTTCAATGATGGGGGCATGCATGTCTGCCAAGCATCTCGATACTGGGAAGATCTAGTAATCATGTTTACTACTCAAAAATGCTGTAACCTTTGTTAAAATGCACCATCATGTAACTTTTGAAAAAGGCTCTTTTTTCTTAGGAAAAAATATGAAAGAAAAGAATCAAGGGCTTTCAAGGACATTATGTATTAATCCAAAAGAGCAAAGTCCTGACTAAAATAAAGATTTACAGCCTGACAGAGAGAAAACCCAGACCACATTTCCAATTAATGTCTAACAAGGGCAGACACCCATTTTTAATAGACCCAGAGCCTGCCAAGGGGATGGCCTTGTGGTAGTTCTAACTCCCACATGTGTTGGGCCTCATCTACTGTCCTCCTTACATTATACATTTAGTGCCAAATCTTATTCACCAGAAATACTTAACCACTTCCTATACTCCTTCTGCATCTGTTAAAATCTTACTTTTCTTAAAACATATCTGAATTTTTACCCTAGGTATTGCTATTAAGATTTCAATAGAATTTCCTATCACTTTCATCTCTCTTTGGAATGTCTTTTTTTTTTTTTGGAAAATATCTACTCCCCTTCAAGATTCAATTTAAATGTTACTTCTCTGAAGCCATCACTAACCACCCCTAAAACAACTAATGCTCCCTGTTCTCTGCTTCCATATTTCATTCATGACTTTATTACAGTAGTTACCGCTGATGAATAATTTACTCAGATGGGTCTCCCCAACCAAGCCATTATAATGTAAGAACTAGCACTTTCCATCCCTATGGTACCAGCAGCTACATAAAAACTATATAATAGGCATGTCACCAAGCTAGTGACATAGGTTGTTCCTGATTTGACTCCCTCTCACAAAGAAGAACTAACAATTTTTTAAGAATGACATGACTGAGAGAATCCTGGAACATGGGGGTAAGGCTGAAGCAACCCCCTGCACCACAGAGACTGTAACAGACTGCATTAGAAGGGTAAGAAAGAAGCTGCCCACTGACCACATTATCCCTCACCCAGTCCAGTGCAACACCACAGCCTTTCCTGAGCCTCTGTTTCCTCAAGTGAGAAAACAGAACCAAAGGGGGACAGTCAGCAACACCCCCCATCCCCAGCACCATGAGTACTTTGCAAGAGTACATTTAGTGCCAAATCTTATTCACCAGAAATACTTAACCACTTCCTATCCTCCTTCTGCATCTGTTAAAATCTTACTTTTCTTAAAACACATCTGAATTTTTACCCTAGGTATTGCTATTATGATTTCAATAGCACCTATCTGACTCACACCACAGGGACTGTGGGGGAATCTGTAGGGCTCAACTACTGGGAATCTGACATATGGCAAAGAGAGGAGAGGCTTGCATACAGCAGCCAATGGATCTTGGCAGACCGACTCTATACCTGCAGTGCACATGTAGCAATCCCAACCAGCAGTCGGTTCATCTGTAGAACCAAGTCAGGAGTGCACACTGACCAGGAAACTCCTGGAGGATCTGTCTAATTTGGATTCCTCAAGAGAGTAGTTTTGCCAGCCCTAGAGCCCATAACTAGGCAAGGTACGAGTCACAGCTCTACCTGCTGTGGAGAGTGTCTTCCAACCCCCTCTAACAAGAAGGGCTGGCAATAATTCCTGGAAGCTGTACAGCCCGATGGTACTGAAGCTAAGAGGCAGGTGGGGAAAACTGATTGCCTGCCCCAAGAGTAAAGCCACTACTGGTTGTGGAGCATTCCCATGCTATACACAGGCAGGGGGATTAATTCATAGCCAAGTCTGAGGGTAGCTCCCAGCCCCTCCCAACCAGAAAACCTGTTTGAGATATTGAGAGTAGCCTAGAGTGTCCCACTCCCCCCTCCTGTCCAGGCAAGGAAGCTAAGACTTGGCCTCATCTACTGTGGAGAGTGTCTTCCAGCCAATACAACTAAAAGGGCTGGAGACAACTCCTGGAAGCCATGCAGCCCAGCAGCTCTCTAGCCAAGAGAAGGGAGGGTGGCAGAGAAATAGTTTGCAGAGCAAAGCCAGTGGCCGGCCCTGTTTAGTTAGGGAATTTGAGCTGTGAGTCAGCTTGAGTTAAAACAACAAAGAACTTTACCAGCTTCAGAGCTGCTTTTCCCATTGTATCCAGGCAGGAACGTAATTTTTAGCCTCACTCATCACTGAAAACAGTCTTTAGCCTGTACAACCAGTGAACCTAAGCAGAGCACATGAAAAGCTACACAGTCCACTCATGAACCCTATATACCATGGCACTTGAACACATAGCACAGCCCATGGCTTCCCCTGTCTACAGAGCAAAACTGGTAGCTTCATCTAACCATGGAATTCAGTACATACTCTAGCCTGATTCAGATCCCCAAACAAGGAGCTGCACAGCCTCTGTCCCATCCTGCTGCCCTGCCAAGACAAGGAATCTAATTTGTAGCTCTGTATACTGCTGAATAGTACTCAGTCTAGATCAACCAATAAGCCTGACCAGAGAATTTAGGCAACAGCAGAGACCATCCTACAAGCCTGACATGGATAGGGAATCATTCCAGCAGCCCTATCCTATTCAGCTGCTCTCAGTCAGTGGAACACCCCGCCTGCACCTCTATTCTCAGAACCTGAACAATTGCCTCACTCAAAAATAGACCATAATAGCAGGCCTCACCTGCACAAAGACATGAGTAGCCTACATGCTCAGAAACCCAAACTGAGCTGACTGGTGAAGAAGTGTCTCTGCCCAAACAAACCTGTGAAGTCTGGAAGGGGAGCCTGATTACTCAAATGCACAGGTACCAATGTAATAACTCATGAATCATGAAAAATCAGGTAAATATGATACAACCAAAGAAAACTAATAAAGCTCCAAAAACTGACCCTAAAGAAATGGAGATCAATGCCCTGTCAGAAAATTCAGAATAATCCTCTTAAAGAATTTAGTGAACTACAAGAAAACACAGACAAATAACCAAATGAAACAAGGAAAACAATACATGAACAAAATGAAAAGTTCAACAAAGAAATAGCAACCATCAAAAAAAAAAAAAAGAACATAAATATGAGTTGAAAATAAAATAATTAAAATGAAGAATTCAATAGTTTAAAAAGTAGATTCAACTACACAGGAGAAAGATGCAATGATATGGAAGATAGGACATTGGAAATTACCCAGACAGAGGAGCAGAAAGAGAAAAGAATGAGAAAATCCTACAGGAATTATGGGACAGAATGAAAAGAAATAAAATTCACATTATGGGAATTTTAGAAGGAAAAGAGAAAGAGAAAGGGACAGAAAGTATTTTTAAAACAATAATGGCTGAAAACTTCCTGAACCTAGGGAGAGAAATGGACATCTAGATCCTAGAAGCCCAAAGCACTCCAAATAAGTTGAACCTGAATAGGGCTACACCAAGACACATTATAATTAAATTGTCAAAAGTCAAGGACAGAAAGAATTTTAAGAGCAGCAAGAGGAAAGAGAGAAGTTACATACAAGGGAATCCCCATAAGACTATTGGATTTCTCAACAGAAACTTTTCAGGTCAGGAGAAAATTAGGTAACATATTCAAAATATTGAAAGAAAATAATTCATCCAAGAACTCTATACCTAGCAAAGCTGTCCATCAGAAACAAAGAAGAGATAAAGACTTTCCCCCCCAAAAAAGCTGAGGGAGTTCATTACCACCAGAACTGCCTTGTAAGAAATGCTGAAGGAAGTTCTTTTGGAAGTAAAATAACACTAATTAACATTAAAAAGATAAAAAGGTAGTATAAATCTCACTGGTCTTCATAAATATATACTCATAGTTAGCTTCTGAATTACGGTAATTGTGCTGCATAATTTAATTGCAGCTTTAGTTTAAAAGTTAAAGAATAATGTAGTAAAATTAAACATAATTACAATAATCTATTAGTTACACAATAGAAAACAAGTAAATTCTAACAGCAATGTAATGTGAGGAGGAGAAGTAAAGTGCAAAGTTTAGAAATTCTATTAAAGTTAGGTTCTGGCCAGTTAAAAATAGGATGTTTTATGCTTCAGATATTTTATGTAATCCTCATGGTAACCAAAGGAAAATCCTACAGCAATCCTATTGTAAAATCTACACAAAAGAACACAATAAAAAAGTCAAATTTTACTGATACCAAAAGACATTGAAACACAAAAAGAGACAGCAAGATTAGAAACAAGGAATAACGGATCTACAAAACAACCAGAAAACAAAATGGCAATAGTAACTTCTTACCTGTCAATAGTTACTTTAACCATAAACAGATTAAATTCTCCCATTAAAAGACACAGAATGGCAAGTACCAAATGATTTCCCTCATTTGTGGAGTATAACAACAAAGCAAAACTAAAAGAACAAAACAGGAGCAGACTCATAGACTCCAAGAAGGGACTAGTGGTTACCAAAAAGAAAGAAGTGGGATGGGTGGGTGGGGAGGGAGAGAGAGGGGATTAAGGGGCAATATGATTAGCACACATAATATAGGAGGGTCATGGGAAAGATAGTATAGCACAGAGAAGACAAGTAATGACTCTATAGCATCTTACTACACTGATGGACAGTGACTGCAATGGGATATGTGGGGGTACTTGATAACATGCATAAATGTAGTAACCACAATGTTGCTCATGTGAAACCTTCATAAGATTGTATATCAATGATATTTTAATAAGAAAATAAAAATAAAACACCATGGCAAAATGGACTTAAAAAAAAATAAAATATGTTGCCTATGAGAAACTCACTTTAGTCTTAAAGACACATAGACTGAGAGTGAAAGGATGGAAAAAGACATTTCAGGAAAATGGCAACCAAAAAGAAGCAAGGTAGCTATATTTACATCAAACAAAGTACTTTAAACTAAAAATAGTAAAAAGAGACAGAGAAAAGGGGGGTGAAGAAAGGGGGCATACGATTTGCATGTATAATGGAGGGGTACCGGAGGGCTGTGCAACACAGAGAAGACAAGTAGTGATTCTACAGCATCTTACTATGCTGATGGACAGTGACTGTAATGGGGTTTGTTGGGGGAACTTGGTGAAGGGGGGGAGTCTAGCAAACATAATGTTCCTATGTAATTGTAGATTAATGATATCAAAATAAATAAATAAATAAAAAGAGACAGAGAGGGTCATTATATAAAGACAAAAGTGTCTATACATCAAGAAGATACAACAATTTTAAATATTTATGTACCCAATATTGGAGCACCTAAATATAAAGCAAGAACTAACAAGGCTAAAAGGAAAATAAGCAGTAATACAGTAATAGTTGGAAATTTTAATATCCCACTGTCAACAATGGATAGGTCATCCAGACAGAAAATCAATAAAGAAACAATGGCTCTGAACAACACTGAAGACCAAATGAACCTAACAGACATATACTGCACATTCTATTCACTAACAAGAGAATACACATTCTGCTCAAATAAAAATGGAACATTTTTTAAAGTAGACTATATATTGGGCTACAAAACTTGTCTTAGAAAATTCAAGAAGACTGAAATCATACTAAGTTTCTTCTCTAACAACATAGCATGGAACTAGAAATCAATATCAAAAGGAAAACTGGAAAATTCACAAACACATGGAAATTAAACAGCACTCTACTGAACAACCAATGGATCAAAGAAATTATGGGGAAACAAAAAATTTTCTTCAGACAAATGAAACTAGAAACAACACATCAGAACTTGTGGAAGGCAGCAAAAGCAGCTGTAAGAGGGAAGTTCACAGCAATCAACATTTACATTAAGAAGCAAAAAGATCCCAAATGAATAACCTAACTCTACACCTTAGGAAACTAGAAAATGAAGAATAAACAGCCCAAAGTTAGAAAGGCGAGGAAAAAGAATAAATGAAACAGATAACAGAAAAACAAAAGAAAACATTAGCCAAACTGACAGTTAATTGTTTGAAAAGATAAACCAAGCTGACAATCCTTTAGCTAAACTAACTAAGGAAAAAAGAGAAAGGATCCTAATTAATGAAATTATAAACGAAAAAGGAGGCAAACAATAGGAACAACAAATGCTGGCAAGGATGCAGAGAAAGGGGAACCCTTCTACACTGCTGGTGGGAATATAAACTAGTTCAACCATTGTGGAAAGCAGTATGGAGGTTCCTCAAAAAATAAAAATAGAAATACCATTTGACCCAGGAATTCCACTCCTAGGAATTTACCCTAAGAATGCAGGATCCCAGTTTGAAAATGACATATGCACCCCTATGTTTATCACAGCACTATTTACAATAGCCAAGAAATGGAAGCAACCTAAGTGTCCATCAGTAGATGAATGGATAAAGAAGATGTGGTACATATACACACTGGAATATTATTCAGCCATAAGAAGAAAACATATCCTACCGTTTACAACAACATGGATGGAGCTAGAGGGTATTATGTTCAGTGAAAGAAGCCAGGCAGAGAAAGACAAGTGTCAAATGATTTCATTCATCTGTGGAGTATAAGAACAAAGCAAAAACTGAAGGAACAAAACAGCAGCAGACTCACAGAACCCAAGAATGGACTAACAGTTACCAAAGGGAAAGGGACTGGGGAGGGTGGGTGGAAAGGGAGGGAGAAGCGGAATAAAGGGCATTACAATTAGCACACATAATGTGGGGGGTGGGACATGGGAAGGCAGTATAGCACAGAGAAGACAAGTAGTAACTCTATAGTATCTTACTACACTGATGGACAGTGACTGTAATGGGGTATGTGGTGGGGACTTGATAATAGGGATAATCTAGTAACCACAATGTTGCTTATGTGATTGTATATTAATGATACCAAAATAAAAAAATGAAAAAGGACGCATTACAACTGATACCACAGAAATTCAAAGGATCATAAGAGGTTATTGTGTACAACTATGCACCAACTAATTGAACAACGTGGAAGAAATGAAAAAATTCTTAGAAACATACAACTTACCAAGACTGGATCAGGAAGAAATAAAAAATCTGGATAGACCAATTACTAGTATGGAAATTGAGTCAGCAATCAGAAATCTCCCAAAGAAGAAAATTCCAGGACCAGATGGCTTCATTGGTGAGTTTTACCAAATGTTTAAAGAATTAACACCAATCCTTATCAAACTCTTCCAAAAAAATTAAAGAGAAGGGAACACTTCCAAACTCATTTTACAAGGCCAGAATTTTAAAATCCACCATCTATTCGTGATAAAAACTCCTAAGAAATTACAAATAGAAAGAACAAATCTCAACATAATAAAGGTCATATATGACAAGCCCACAGCTAACGTACTCAATTGTGAAAAGTTGAAAGCTTTTTCTCTAATATCAGGAATGAGACAAGAGTGTCCATCTCACCATTCTTATTCAACATAGTAATGGAAGTCCTAGCTAGAGCAAGGCAAGAAAATGAAATAAAAGGTATCAGAATTGGAAAGGAAGAAGTAAAATTATCTCTACTTGCAGTTGACAGGGTTTTATATATATAGAAAACCCTAAAATCTCAACCAAAAAACCTGTTAATCTAGTCAATGTGTTCAGTGAAGTTGCAAGACAGAAAATTAGCATACAAAAACCAGTAGTGCTTCTATACTTTAACAACTAATTTTCTGAAAAAGAAATAATGAAATTCATTCCATTTATAGTAGCATAAAAAAACAGTTAAGAATAATTAACCAAGAAAGTGAAAGATCTCTATTCTTAAAACTACCAGACATTGAGGAAAAAAATTGAAGAAGACACAAATAAATGGAAAGGTAATCATGTTCATGGATTGGAAGAATTAGTATTGTTAAAATATCAATATTACCAAAAGCCATCTATAGATTCAGTGCAATCTGTATCAAGAGTCCAATGGCATTTTTTACAGAAGTAAAAAAGAAAACATTCCTAAGATTCATATAGACCCACAAAAGACTCTGAATAACCAAATATCCTAAGAAACAAGGATTTTTCTCACACTTCCTAATTTTAATCTATACTATAAAGCTATAGTCATCAAAAGAGCATGGTACTGACGTAAAAACAGACACATAGATCAATAGAACAGAATAGAGAGCAAGAGATAAACCCAAGCATATGCAGTCAACTAAAATTTGACAGGGGAGCAAAGATCTCTCAATCTCACCTCCTCAGTATGTCTCCAATCATTTGCATCTTACCATCTCTTTTGCCCCCACTTTGGTCCAAACCACTTCCATCTCTCTGCAGTAGACTATTCCAACTCTCTCACTCCAATATCACATCCTCAGCAATTCAGTCTCCACTTGGCAGTAGAGGGCATTTGGAAACAGATAGGATTATGTCACTGTTCTCTTATTATCATTCAATGTATTTACACTGTTCTTAGAAATAACAACGTTTTTATTGTGACCTGCAAGGTCCTGCAGAATCTAGCCCCTACCTATCTCTCTACTTCAGAGGTTGTATACCACTCCCTGTGATCTAATCCACACTTTGGTTCCTGGAATGTGTCACATGCCATCCAGCCATGGGTAATTTTTGCACATGCTGTTACATCTGTCTGAGTACTTTCCAACCCCCTTTACCTAATCTCAGCTTCTTTCAGGACTTACTTTATGCTCCACTACAGGAAACCTTCCAGTTCTCCTTACTACATGTTCTCGTAGTACTATATTCCTTTCTTTGGGAGCACTTATCTTTGTACTTATACATTGATCAATATATTTATTTCTTTGATGTATCTCTTCCTTACTAAAATTGTGAGCACCAGGACTCCTACTGTGCCAGCTGTGCTCTGCATCAAGATGCCCAGTAAGGGGCCATACTCTGCTCCTGAACCATGATCCCTGCTGTTGTGCTCTCCCTCAAACACAGGGGCCCTTTACTTTGCAAAAGGGGGCATTTTTCTGGTCCAGCTCAGTGCCCACAAGACTGCCTGTGCCAGAGAAGCTACATTTTTCTATTTTGCACAAAGATACAAGCTCCCAGGGTCCCTAGCAGATAACACATTTGGTTTGTTCTGCACTTAATCCCCAACCTTTAGGGCGGTGACTGACCCACATAAGTGCCTAATGAACAGTTACTTGAAAAATAAGTGAATGTAATTATCTATCTTTGCAAGTGTACTAATACACACTCACTTTTGTCATGAATATGCATATTCAGCCTTGTGCCCTTTTTTGTCAATTTTTATTATTAAGAATAGCACTGCTATGTTTATATTTGTAAAATTACTTTGCTTTTCTTTTATTTCCTGGAAGTTTATTCCCAAAAGTGAAATAACTAGGTCAAAAGGTAGAAACATTGCTATAGGTCTTGTAATATATGAGCAGATTATTTTCCAGAAAAATTGAACCAATTTACAATACAACATGCAATGTATAGCTATTTTTCCCTAGCATCACTGACATTACTTTATTATTCTCATTGGTTTTTCATTTTAATAGGTTGTTTTAATTTTCATTCTCTTAATAGTGCCTGGAAAATAGTAAGTCCTCAATAAATATTTACTAAATGAATTAATTTCCTATGGGCCTATTTGTTTTCATAAATATCATTTACTTACATCCTTTTTAAATCCTATATAACAAGTTATTGAGTAGAAATTAGGCACTGATATATTCTTATGTTTTAGATACCTTGGTTTTCATTTAAAATACTTAAAATACTGGCTTTTCAACAGTTATACTAGTCAAATCATGCATTCTGAGGACTTCTTTTTCATGTTTATATCATTGTGAAAAGAGCAAACATTTTGAAAAATAATTTTAAATCTCTTTTTTCCCTCCAAACCATGAGTGCCTATTTGTTCTGAATACTCAGTTTTTCAAACTGGAGTACCAATGGAGAACTCTAGTTCTTTGGACTATTTTAATTCCATATTCTTTGTATTTTTGTAACTTTAATAATAATCATATAATTAAACAGAACAAAAAATAGGGAATTGGAGCTAATGTGAGACCAGAAATTTTTCTGGTAAGAAAATATACGATTACTGAATTTAAAATTGCAATAAAGTTCATACTAGGGGAAGGTCATAAACAACAAAGAAAACTTTAAAATATTTCATCATATTCTAGACTTCAAAGACACTCTCAAAAAAAATCCAAAGAGAAATATTATAGGACATAATTTACCATTTTGCAATACAATTAGAAATTAACCACTAAAAGGTAAAACACACAATAAAAATCCAAATCAAAATATATAGAAATTTTATAATATCTCAAGTAACTTGTAGAATGTGAAAATTAAAAACTGCAATTACAGAGTTTTGTAAATAATGGTTTATGTTTCTCTCTTTCTCTGGTTGAGAGCTTAGGGAAGAGAAAGTGGAGGACATCTCCGGCTGCCTTCTTCTTCTTTTCTTTTATTTACTTTTTTAAGTTTTATTTATTTATTTTTATGAAGGTATCATTGATATACACTCTTATGGTTTCACATGAAAAACATTGCAATTACTACAATCACCCATATTATCGTGTTCCCCCGCAACACCCCACTGAAGTCACTGTCCATCAGTGTAGTAAAATGCCAGTCACTACTTGTCTTTGTGCTACACTGTCTTCCCCATGACACCCCCCACACCATGTGCACCAATCATAATACCCCTCAATCCCTTTCCCTCTCTCCCCTCCTACCCTCGCCCATCCCTCCCCTTTGGTAACCACTAGCCCCTTCTTGGAGTCAATGAGTCTGCTGCTGTTTTGTTCCTTCAGTTTTGCTTCGTTGTTATACTCCACAAATGAGGGAAATCATTTGGCACTTGTCTTTCTCTCTCTGGCTTATTTCACTGAGCATAATATCCTCCAACTCCATCCATGTTGTTGCAAAATGGTAGGATTTGTTTCTTTCTTATGGCTAAATAGTATTCCATTGTGTATATTTACCACCTCTTCTTTATCCATTCATCTACTGATGGACACTTAAGTTGCTTTCATATCTTGGCTATTGTTAATAGTGCTGTGATAAACATAGGGGTGCATATGTCTTTTTGAATCTGAGATCGTGCCTTCTTAGGGTAAATTCCTAGGAGTGGAATTCCTGGGTCAAATGGTATTTCCATTTTGACTTTTATGAGGAACCTCCATATTGCTTTCCACAATGATTGAACTAATTTACATGCCCACCAGCAGTGTAGGAGGGTTCCCCTTTGTCCACAGCCTCACCAGCATTTGTTGTTGCTTGTCTTTTGGTTGTTGGCCATCCTAACTGGTTTGAGGTGGTATCTTATTGTGGTTTTGATTTACATTTCCCTGATAATTAGTGATGTGGAGAGTCTTTTCACATGCCTGTTGGCCATCTGAATTTCTTCTTTGGAGAATTGTCTGTTTATATCTTCTGCCCATTTTTTAATAGGGTTATTTGCTTTTTGGGTGTTGAGTTGTGTGCCCATGTTCTTATTCTTCATCAGAGAACTCTATTATTTCTTACTCCCCGACCCACCCATTTCCTAAAAGAGAGAAATAGTAAATACATTAGACATATAAGAAAGGATAAGAGGACTTGATTAATATTGAGAGAGAAAACTCTTTATTTCCAATTTTTCCTATCTCAAACCTGTCAACACTACCTGTGTTAAAAATATATACTTGTATTTTCACTGCATCCTTTTGTATACGGTCTCTTTTTTTGCTTAGAGCAAAAAGCAAACCTCATCTAAGTTTCACAATGTTTCTATAAAAAACTGTATTTTCAGTACCATTGTTTAAACATGTCTTCAAATATTCCTAGGACTCCTAATGTAACTTTAGCCAGCAGTACCTCTAATTCTATGAAAATCAAGATTCTTTACCATCATTTGGAACATCAGAGGAGTAAAGATTCTGATAGTCAAATCTTGGCATAGCTTATCACACCAGCCTGATTGGCTTCCTCTCTTACTTTTTCTAATGCCCATGCGTACATCAGTATCTTTAAAACTGTAATAATGGCTTCAGCAGCAGCACTACAGTTAGGATGGAAAGAAAAGACCCCTTGCCTTGAAGTCAGCTCTGGTCTCGGATTTGAATTTCCACAACAAAACTAAGTATTTGCTCTTGAGTAAGTCGCTTCACTGTTTCTGCATGGCAGTTTTCATGTCAATAAGAATAAGTAAGAACCTACCTCATTAGATTGATGTGGTCACTAATATAAGATATTGTTAGCTATTTGACTCCAAAGAAATATCTAGGTAAGCTAGTATACTAGTTGTGTTTGAAACAGTATTTTCTCCTCAGAGTATCACAGCAAAGTATTCTCCCAAGCACTTGAAGGGATATAAATAAACATGGCATGGAAAAAAATGTACATATTATTCTTTTTTTCTTCTCTTTTTCCTTAGAATTTTCACCTAGATTTCTCATTGTTCATCCATTTCCTCTAAGGCCAATTCAACTCTGAAAGCAAGTGCTGCCAGAGGAAAAGGGAACTATAGGTTTTGTATCTAAAAGATCTAAACTCTCTTACCCTAGTAAAAACCCATGCTTACATATTTTTCTCAGACTATTTTACAAAAGAAAAAAAAATTCTTGGTTAACATATGTTTGCCTTGCAGTAGTTTTATGAATATCAAAGTATCTGCAAAGAGCAAGCAGCCTGGGCAGAAGTGACACTAGAACATCCTCTGATATTTGTTCATCCAGAAAAGTTCTGTTAGAATTTATTTTTGGCGAAGTGGTAAAATTTTTAAAGCAACAAAGTGTTTTCCAACAACACTGAGGAGGTCAAAAGAATACCTCAGAAAAAGTCTACACAGGTGATCTAACCTCCTGCCCTCCATGTATAATCCAAGTGGAAATTTGCTTAACAAGAACCAGGTATTTGAAGCTTGTATCTCTCAGCATTGGATGTAACACTCTTTCCACTGATCGTATTCAGTTAGTTTTATTTCTATTCTAGGAAATAATTCGACATGAAAAAAATGCTTGTAGACCAGAAACTTATTTTAGGAAACATTCTCATTTTTTACAGTTATCAAAGCATTAATCATTCTGAACTGTTTATCTGTTTAAGAAGTCCATCTAGGCTTGCATTATGACTCCATCATTTATGAACTGTGTGACTCTGGCAAGTTACTCAACTAAGATTTCATTTCTTCATCAATCAAGATGGAGTGACAATAGCACATAACTGTTTTATAGACTGAAAAGCATGTATGTAATAATACATAAAGAGAAATTAGGTATTTGGCTCACAGTAAGCACTTGAAAATATTAGCTACTACTATTACTAATATTATTAATTATTGCTAGTCTGACAACCCTTACCAACACTTACCCACTCCTAGATTACAAGCACCTTGAGGGAAAATTATGAGTCATCTTCATAAACCCAGAATTTGGCACAGTATCTAGTTCATTATGGAGTATGCTATTTCTACACACTCTTAATTCATCTCTAATTAATTTTTTTCCCTTTCCCTTCAATTTATACAGTGAATTCCTTATATTCTCCTGCATGATTGGCCTTCAAGGCATAATGGTCTGTACAATCTCAAACTCATAGAAAAAAAAATATATATCAAAAGTGCAGCTGAGAACAGAGAAGACAAGTAGGGACTCTGTGGCATCTTACTACACTGATGGACAGTGACTGCAGTCGGGTATGGGGGGACTCGATAATATGGGTGAATGTAGCAACCACATTGTTTTTCTTGTGAAACCTTTATAGGAATTGTATATCAATGAAACCTTAATAAAAAAGTAAAAAATAAAGTGCAGCTGAGAAAGACAATGTTTAAAAGGATTTTTGTTCTCTAGATATCTAGGTACCATTGAACAACAGAGAGCTGAGTATCTGGAATGTACTGTACTATAATCCTCCGACCCACAGAATTACTCCTACTGGACTTAGAAGTGGCACAGCATTGATTGAGGACCACATCACAAACAGTCCTAGCAAACATTTTTGCATCTAGCATAAGAATATGAAGATGTTGTCCACCAATTTACATAGTGGCGTCTCTACTAAGCCCCATCAGGATATATTTCTGTCTGTCCTAAAGCTAAAATTCATTCCTTTTTATGATATGAGACTTAAAGCCAAACTTGAAACTCTCTTACAGAAAAGCTTGCATTTTTGTATGAATTCCATTTTATATCTCTATTCTTACTTCATTTTGCTCTTCCATTCAAGTTATGCTCTTTTGTATTCTACTTATGCATGTGAGTGCTTTGTGGACATATAGCCCTGCTGAGAAGGGCTGTACAGGTTGTGCACTGCCCAAGTCCTGGGAGCCCCAGTCACATTATAGTTGTGTGTGTAATGCACAACTTATGATACCATATGTGGCAGCTCTGGGAATGAATGACTGAATAGGTACTATCTGAATATTCTAGTTGTATACACACACACACACACACACACACACACGCACATCTATGTATATGTAAACACATGTATGCAAAATGTATGGATATATATGTACGTATGTGTGGTTGTGTATATATATATATATATACACAACCACACATATATAATCTTCATGTTGCTATTTATTCCTGACATTCATAGAGCTTTGCACATATTAGATCCTCTCACACTGAATATACCTTCTCTCTGAGATTCACAGCACTGATTTCATTCTCTTACCCACCTTTGGCACACTAGTACTATGAGGTATTTTACAGGTCAACTTGACTGCGCTAAGAAATGACAGACACCTGATAAAACATTATTTTTGGGTGTGTCTGTGAGGGTGATTTGGAAAGACATGAGCACTGGAATCGCAGACTGAGTAAAGAAGATCCCCTCACCAATGCAGATGGGATCATCTAATCCCCTGAGAGCCTGAATAGCACAGAAAGGTGAAGGAAGAGTGAATTACTCCCCTTGATTGAGCTAACATACCCACCTTCTCCTGCCTCCAGACATCAGGGCCCCTGGTTCTTGGGCTTTTGGACCCAAACTTGGATTTACACTGCAGGCTCCCCTCTGCCCCTTCTCAGGCCTCTGGACTCAGACTGAATTATACCCCAGCTTTCCTAGTTCTCCATCTTACACATGGCACATGGGGGGATTTTTCAGCTGCCTCAACCGCATAAGCCAATTCCCATAACAAATCTTCTTTTTTATATATATTTGTATATGTCCTGTTTGTCCTGTTTCTCTGAAGTACAGAGTAATACAAAGTTATTTTACTTATTATTATTTGTTCAGTTACATACAAATTAGTGTTTAAAACTTCTCAGTTTTAATTTTACCTAATAGCTGCTTTTTCATAACTGAAAATTAGTAGTTTGTAAACACCCATTTCCTCACAAAGATGATCAGATACCTATAATTGGTACTTTACTAATAGGTACCTTATCAGATATATTAATAGGTACTAAAAGATGGCCCTCATTTCTAAAAGAGATATTAAGTAAGCTGCTCAGAAATACACTTAATAAAATAGTAGTATTATCTGGTTCCCAAGTCTGTATTCTTTCCACAAAACCATACTGTAATAAATCTTCTTTTGCCCTATTTCACTTCACTGTGCTGAATATATATGGTAGGTGCTTAATAAATACATGACTGGAGTGAAAATCAAAAAGGCCCCTAAATTATTGCCTAAGATCACAGCAAACAAAGGTGGGTCTAGAATTGGAACCCATTCCTTTGTTTCCTGGACCATTGCTCTGTTCACGATCTTTTGACCTGGGACACTTACAGTTAACCTCAACTATTTGTCCTCCAGCACCTGCTCTTTCAGTAACTCTATATGGGGTTGGGAATATTTAGGGATCTTCTTACTAAGCTATTTAACGAGTGAAACTTTTCATTGGTGGAATGCTGGAGAAGCATTTTGTGGACACGAGAAAAAAAAAAAGATGCTATTTTAAACACTGCTGAGAGAGTCTGGGCAAAATCCATCTGGCAGACAATTTCTTCCGTTCAAAAACTCATCAAGCACTCCAAACATGTAACCTGTAGGCAAGTTTAATCAAAGCTTGAGAAATCTCAAAATAACCTGACATTTAAATATGTTATTTCCATTCTGCTCTCACAGTCTGACACACACAGAGACATTCTCATGGCCAAATTAGCTCCCCAATGCCATCTAGCACTGCCTAACTACTGGATTACCTTTAGTTTAAGGTGACAGGAGTGTGAATGAAATGGGCTCATATCCCATCATTGTCCTTCAAATATCAACATCCATTTCATAGAGAAATAGGAAGATAAAAAGGAAGTAGTGACCAAAGAGATTATTTTAATGATAGATGATAGATATAGATAGATTAAATAGATAGACAGACAGACAGACAGACAGCTAGTGTAAAATTCACTTATCTTCCTTAATGCAAAAAAGGTAAAGGTAGAACTTGTCTTGGGGAGAATCTCAGGAAAGGACTGAAAGGTGTTTTTGCCATGGAGCAAGAAACATGGCCAGCATTTATGGATTTCAAGTATATACCTTTTGTCTTGGAGGAGTAAGTCCATTCTTAAGTGTCCTGGATAGTCCTGGACACAGGTTTAATGTGAAATACAGGTAAGATGCCATTTGGTGCCTGAAGGCGGCCTTATGTTAGGTTTTATTCCCTAACATTTTCTGCCTTTTCTGATTTTTAATTGAGCACTTAATGCGACTCTATTTTCTCTCCTTTCTTAGTATATTAATACTTCTTTTTTAAAAAAGTTAGTGGTTGCTCTAGAGTTTACAATATATATTTTAAACTAATCTAATTCTGCTTTCCCTGACGCTAAACCATTTCAAATGCTGTACAGCAAACAACACAGAATACTCCCAATTCTTTAACAGCTCTTAAAACATTGATGTCATGCATTTCACTTAACCACATGCTATTATCACCCAATGCCATTCATTGTTACTTTATTTTTTAGTTACCTTTTAGATCAATTAAGAATAAGAAAAATGAAAGATTTTTACCTTTAATTTACCTCTACTTATTCCTTCTGTTCTTCCATTCTTTTTGTAGATCTAATTTCTAACCTGTATCATTTTCCTTCTTCCAGAAGAACTTTCCAGCATTTCTTTTAGAGCAAATCTAATTTTGAAGTCCCTTAGTTTTTGTTTTTCTGAGAAATTCTTTGTCTCTCCCTCATTTTTGAAGGATAATTTCACTGTACAAAGAATTCTAGGTCAGTGACTTTGTTTCTTTCCGCACTCAGTCCACTCTCCTCTTACTTGCATGGTTTTTGATGAAAAGTCTGCTATAATTTTTATCCTTGTTCTTCTAGAGGTGTTTTATGCCATTCTTGGCCTATCAAAAGCCATTGTTGCATTCGGACTGGCTCAAGTACCAAGGGCATGTGAGCGACTATACCACAGATGTGTTCATGATGCTGAGGGATAAGATGATTTGGGAGTAAAGTAGGGAAAGAGATTGTTTTCACCAGATATGACCGTGGCATTAAGATTTGATGTCAGAGCTGTATCAATCAGAGGCCAGGCAGAAAACAGATGGCACACCCAAACATGGTAACTAAGATGACTTTCATAAAGGGATTACTGACAGCAGTCAACAGAAGGAAATCTCAAGAGTACCCAACAAGGGATGGAGATGCACCCAGAAGCCACCAACAGCAAGGGAGCTATTTCCACAGCTAGGCTGAAAGGGGACAAGGAGCAGGTATATTACTTGAATAGAGAAAGAGCTTTGGGATTATCTCCAGGAGATGGCCACAAGTCAGAAGCTATGGATTTTGGCAGAGAACTATAGCCACTGCTAACCTAAAGCAGGGAAAGAATGGGGCAATAAATGCTCCAATCCCACTTTCTTCCTGCTTTCTGACTTCCTACTGGTATTTCCCACTGACTGAGCTCAAATGAAAGTCAGGGGACAAGCCACAGAGGTCAGCCCCCTGCAGAGCAAAGAGGATGGGAAGGATGAAAAGTGGATCTGGAAAAGCAGATGGAGGAAACTCAATCCAAAAAGATTCTACACCTCTGGAAAGTGGGATGAAGAATCTCACAGAGCACTGGTGGCTGCAAGTCCCCGATTCGAGGTGTAAGTTAAGAGACAAAACATGTTGAAAACTGTTCTCACTTCTACTGCCACCACATCCAAACTCTCACCACACAACCACCTGAACTCTCACCTCCAGGGAATGACCTCTGAAACAGTATAAATGATTATAATACTTGGCATCTAATTTTTAAAAATATTTTGGTGGAAGAAAGAGTTAAACTGGTAGCAAGGATTCCCTGTTGTGTCTTACAGCCTACTGGCAGCAAGAGGAGGAAACCGTCGAACTGCCAATGTGGTGGCCCGTGGGTTTGCCAATCTTTTAACTCTGGACAAAAAGACTCTCCAAGAAATTCTAGTGCATTATCCAGATTCTGAAAAGCTCCTTATGAAGAAAGCCAGGTACAACCTTTAAAGCCCCATTAGAGAGAAGTTGGTTTTACTTTGTAAAATCTTAGAGAACTGGATTTTGATGGCCATGGTCAACTTTCTCCGTGAGATACACTTAACGAACAACTGTTTATGCAGTTATCCACTGAAAACTTCACAGCTTAGAAGAAATTACAGTATTTCTGATAGGTTTTTCCAGAACTTTCTCAGTGCTATCTAAAATAACTTTTCTTTTCTGTCCACAGAGTGCTTCTAAAGAGGAGGGCTCTGGGCACAGAGGCAACCCCTCCAAGAAAAGGCCTCGCCTTTCTCTTCCCACCCAAACAAAAGACACCCAAAATGTTTAAAGCTCTCCTGAGAGGCACAGGAAAAGCAGGTCTTGTAAGACAACTCAAACGGAGGAGAGAACAAACCGTTCAGGTAATAGGAGGGACTGAGCAGAGGGCTGTGACAGAGAGATCCCAGACAGGTTCCTATATGAATTCCATCTCAGACACTGGAATAACTTGAATTCACATAATGTGATTACGTATAGCATTTTTTATTATTTAAACTGTATCCCCATATATCATCAAATTTAATCCTCACAGGTTTAGCATAGATTGGCTTTAATATATATGTATATATAAATACAATTGATGCTCATTATTTGTGTATCCTATACTTGTGAATCTTCCTACTCACTAAAATTTATTTGTAACCCCAAAATCAATACTCAGTGGTTTTGTGGTCATTCACAGACATATGCATGCGCAGAGCAGTGAAAAAATTAAATTTCCCAATGCATATGTTCCCAGCTGGAGTTGAACAAGGAAACACTACCTTTTTTCAGTTCTCATCCTGTAAACAAGTGACCTTTTCATGGTCTATTTAAGTGCTATGTTTTTCACATTTGTTTTGTTTTGTTTTGTTTTGTTTGCTGTTAAAAATGGTCCCCAAGTATAGTGCTGAAGGGCTGTCTAGTGTTCCTAAGCATAAAAATGCTGATCTCTCTTATAGAGAAAATACTTATGTTTATGTTAATATAAGCTTGATTCAAACGTTATAGCACTGTTGGCCATGAGTTCAATGTAACGATTCAACAGTTTATATCAAGTAAGTTTCTAAACAGATATATAAAACGTGGTTATGTATTGATCAATTGACAAAAATGCTGCAGCCAGAGGTTCAAAGGAACCTAATCATGCATTACACCTAGGAGCAATTATTCAGAATTTGCTAATTCAGTGTTATGGCAGCTTTATAGAGCAAAACTACCATGAATAATGAGAATCAACTGTAAATGTATAAACATACATATACACTTATAAATATATAACACATTTTACTAACAAGCCAATAAACATTTTCACGAATATTCAATTATATATCACAAATGTTTAAGGCCAGAAATCATCTTGTAGATTTCATCCAAGCCCTTCATGTTATAACTAAAGAAACTGAGATCCAAATCAATTTGTGTAAGATCCCAGTCAGTGACTGAGCAAAAGCTATTACTTAAGTATTCAGACTTACAAGCCATACACTGAGCTGCCTCCCAATTCCTAGAAATGTCAATCAACAACCCAAAGACTTTTTTTCATATTTCTTTAATTTTCATAATAAACCACTGAGGACAGATACTGAAATACAGCAGGGATTCAGGTTTGCTGAATCCCATCATCATGTTATCTCTAACACAGTAAGAAATGGGTAGCTATGGATCTTTCAGAAAATTCATGGACAAACTTAAAGTCAGTCACACTCAAGAGACTAATAAAACTTGCCTCTTTCCTTCCCATACACACAACACCATGGTGAAAATCAGGGATACAGTGGAAACCAAATGCCTCATTACTCAGCATAAAAGTAACTTGTATACTTATGGGAATAAAGAAATATGTAAGTCAATGTGTTAAGTAAGGTTCTCAACTTTGTATGTCCACATTCATACATCATACAAGCCTCTCTCAAACTGATCCCAAGCATCACCAGTAAAAAGCATATTTTTTACTATGAAACTTCTACAGATGATACTAATAAACACGATAGGTTCTAACACCCTAGCTCAAGCACTCATGAGATGACTGGAGAAGACTATTGGGAAAAAGATGAATTTCTCCCTCAGGTTCTGCCATGAGCTTTTGCAAGAGGAAAACCATACTTTCTATAGTATTTTTATGCTATTTGGTTAAACTTTTTCATTAAAATATAAATACTTAAAATTTCATCTTCATAAAATAAATAAGCAAATATTTAAAAAGCAAAAGCAGAGTCCTGAACACTAAGTCTAAGAGTTCAGAGTGCATAAGGACCCACAGGAAGAGAATTCCTTGGCAAGGACAAAAATGTAATCTAGACTAACACCATTAAGTTAAATGTGACAGCTCAGCCCTTCTCCAGCATATCAGAAAACTAGTCAAATGACAGTCAAATGCAAGGCAGACATGATTCCCGTATTACCTTAATTCAGAGTCTTTGTTTTGGTGGTGACCTTAGCCATTGTTTACTAATCAAAAAGCTCCAATGTCCTTGATTGTGATTTCAATACCAATTCTCTCATTGTTGCTTCCAGAAAAAAAGTGGAAACTCCAAAGAAGGAGAGGGTAAAGGAAAAGAATATGAAGATAAAGCTAGAGAGCCAGCAGAGAAACCACTGAGCAGTAGAGCAGGTGCTGTTCTAGCAGAGGCAGTGCCCCAGTCAATGAGGGCAACTTCACCCACAGGAACTGGCTGCCACGCACTCATCATCGGCATGGCTCCTTCTGCACAGGCCGGGGACGAGGTTCTGACGATTGAAGTCAAAGAAAAGGCTAAGCAATAAATGTTTATCTTCAGATGTAATGTGGCTAGTTCCCAAAGAGAATGTACCCAGGATTGCAGCTTAACGAGGGGAAAGACCTTGGTGGGACCCTTGAGAAACTAGGCAAATCCCTAGCTTAGTTTCTTGGACTCACCTGAGTGTGATCTTCTGCAGTAGAAATAAGATTATTAAAAACCATCTCTATTCTCCATTGTCATTAGCTTTGTGTGATTGGTATTTCTCCTAATTGTACGTAGATCTTTTTTTCTTCTGTTCTTCCTTGATGTTTCTTCCCTCCATTTTGATTAGCTTGTTCCTAGCTCTGAAGGGATTCACTGGCCTTTTCTCTTAAAACTGTGTTGTGTGTGTGTGAAAGTCTTGTATGGCACTGTTAGTCTTTGTTAAATATTCTGTGTATATCAATACCACCTCTTACCTGTGGAGCATGAGATTTTAATAAAATGTCAAAAGTCAGGTGATTTTCATTCAAACGAGGGCAATGACTCATTCAAATATCAAACCAACCCAGCAACTGTGACTGAAGGGAAACAGAGATAACGGAGCCAAAGGACATGAAATCTGACTTGGGGAAGAGTGCCCTGAAAAGCAGTGTTGGTCCACAGTATTAACAAACCCACACTGCAGCAATGTGTTGATAAAATTGTCCCCTTTGCTAAAGAAACAAGTCTTCATATTCGTTATACTAGCTTCAACAAACTACCTACCTCACCTGGCTCAACAGACTCTACAGGATTCAGATGGTTCCCATCTTCACATAGGCTAACGTGATATTTATCAATCTTCCTCAAGCATTTGCTTCAAGAGGTGCCAGATCTGAGCTTATTGTTTTCAGTTTTAGTAAAAAGTGATGAGGTTAGGAAGACTGACTGTACACGTCAGACTGACGTATCCCTACAACTTGTGGAACCTACATGTTCAGCTGTTTATAAAATCTCCAAGTTAATTAAGTGCACTTTAGGAAATCGTCCTCTCAATCAGCTAGCATTAGCATAATTACCCAAGTTTCATGCTGTGAGGAGGCTAAAAAAGCCAGGCTGATATCAGAAGAAAACATAGAGAATTCCATTCTATAAATGCCATTAGTGTATAACATTAACTTCTGTATAATGAGGTTATTTCCAAGTCTCAGAAGATGGTCATTGCAGCAGCACTTTGCTGAGAGGGTTTTAGCAAATTATATTAGCTAAAAACCTACAACATAAATTCATTCAGCAAACCATGTATAAATCAATCACTGTAACAAAATGTATTATTTGGTACAGTCAGTTTTTGAATACAGTGTTCTGGTATCATAAAAACATTACAAGTTTTACAAAAGAATGGTTGTTATTTTTCATGACTTAAAACAATGGAGAGAAATTGTTAAATGGTGGATGACTACTTGATAATGGAAGTTTGTGTACAGAAAGTGATTAAAAAGCCAGAAAGAGAAAGTGGAAATTGGGCCTGAAAATTCTGATAATAGGAAAGAAACAAAAAAAATCCTGAACTTGTGACTATGTTCCCCCCTTACATCCTGTAATGAAATTAAAATATAACACTACTGTAATTTATGCTCTTCCGGTCACTTATTTCCCCTCCCAAATTATTTTAGGATATCATCTTCATTTTTCCAACTTCTCCAGACTAAAATCTAAGAATAATCAGTAACTCTTCTATTATTCATATAGTGTCACCAAATCCTTTCTTTCTTAAATCTGATTATCCATTCTTTTTCAGTTTCAGCGCTAACCCCACAGTACATATTTTCTGTTCAATTCAAATAAACATTCACTTTTTACCTACCATCTACTCTAATCACTGGTCTATCTTCTCAATCCTTTTGCCCTGGGAAAAATCAGATCTCTCTAAAATACGACTGTCTTGGTTCATTTAGGCCACTATAACACCATAGACTGGGTAGCTTATAAAAAAGACATTACTTCTCACCTTTCTAGAGGCTGGGAAGTCCAAGATCACAGCCCAGCATGGTCAGGCAAGGGCCCTCTTGGTTCACAGCAGGCTCCTTCTCATGACCATGTCCTCATATAGTGCAATGGGGAAGGGATCCCTCTGGAGACTTTTTACAAAGGTACCATCACATTTGTGAGCGCAGTGTACCTCCCAAAGAACTTGCCACAGCCTCCAGCTCCTAATACAGTCATCTTTGGAGGTTAGGATTTCAATAAATCAATCTGAGTAGTGGTGGGGGACGCCAACATTCAAATCATAATAACCACTTTTGACCATTTTACTTCTTCTCTGCTCAGGGACCTACTAGTCCTTCCTACTGATCTATTTATCCAAATTTAATTATTACTACCCCAGCCATTCCTCCAGTGAAGTTGGTCCTGCTTTTCCTGGAAAACCACCTGCCTTTCTTCCTCTGGCATTTGCCCATGATGTCTAGAACATTCTCTCTCCTCCATCACTTACCTCTCTCCTGTGCTTCCAAATCTCTCCCAACAGCCTCTGAAAACATCAACCCATGATGGTTCTAATCACAAAGGATTATCTTTTGCACTTTCAGAAAGTACCACAGCACTCCATGGTTCTCTAATTTATGCTTATCTCTAAGTCATTTCTGCTTAGTTGTAAATTATAACAAAGCAAAGACTAGTTCTTATGCTTTATTTATATAAAGACAGCCCAGTTTTTAAAAGGAAAGAGAATATTAATAGGCAATTCATGGAAGCAAAATAGGTGATCAACATAAAAAATATGCTTGACTTCAGTAGTGCTCAAATAAATAGAAATCAGAACAAAAATAGAATACATTGCACATCAGTTAGGAAAAAGTTGAAAATACCAAATGCTGGCAAGTACGTATATTGGAGCTACTATTCTGGCAGGACTTAGCAGAATTCAGGCAGTACCCCTTAGAATTCAGTAGTATTACTTCAGATACACGTCCCAGAAAGTTCTCAAGCAGGTCCATAAGAGAAAATACAAGAGAAAATGCATGGCTTGTAGTACAAAAGAACTGAATTCTAGTGTCTACACTAGGATAATGTATTAAAAATATGGTGTGTGGCAAAATCTCAATCATAATATAAATTAGTCACAGGGATGTAAGTACAGCATAGAGAACATAGTAAATAGTTGTAACATCTTTCTATGATGACAGTAACTATACTAGTTGGGGTGAGCATTTAATAATGTAGGTAACTGTTGAATCACTATGTTGTATACTTGAAACCAATATAATATTGTATAGCAAGTATACTTCAATGAAAAAATATGTCAAGAAGAAAAAAGAAAAAAATATGCTGTGTAGGAGTGTGGACCTGTTTTTAAGATGAAATTCTATCCAGTATATTTTTAATAAAGCCTATCTGATAAATTCTGTCAGGGGCAAACCTGTAGCCCAACAAAACCAAGTTTATTAACTTTCTTCTAACAAGGAAGACCATTCACCAGAAGGAACATGGGTGTCCCACCAAACAGGAAAGGACCAGGTTATTATAGGATATTGGGGAAAGGTAGAATTTAAATGAAGTGATGTTTGAGGGGCTCAAATTAAAGCAAGACTGTATGTAAATGAGTTAACATCTGGCCCAGGCCAACAAGGAGACTCAGGGCTCTGTTTCCTCGGAAACTACTCAGTTAAGATAAACATAGACTGTCCAGAAACCCCATATCTGAAGCTGTATACCTGGCTGCTTCTCTGGGTCAAAATGACTCATCCTCTGGGCAAAAGTGGAATGTTTCAGTCGTACTGATAAGTTTTCAAACAGCAAAGTTTCTGACAATCTATGATTTCAGAGAACAAAGATTCTTACCACCGTGTACTTTTGTTGATTAACAAAAGCAGTGTTTACAGGTTCCCAATATACAAAACACTGTATGTCTTTCAAAAGTATATACATGTCTAAGGAAGTATGTTAAATGCATTAAAGACAGTGACTGTGGAGGGAGGGGAAATGAAAGTGGTAATATGAATACAAGATGTGAGAAAAAAATAATTAGGAGCATCAACTAAGGAGAACAGTGTGCCATAAAATGAAAAGTATTATTAACTCAATTCTGTCCTTGGGTTTCAGTGTTGTGTCTAGTAACAAGCTAGTGGAGAAGTGAGGACCCCATCAGCATGAGGATCTTTCCTTTAGCCTGTTTTCCATGAGCCACAAAGGCAGCCACCATAGGCCCAGCCACTACTCCATCTGCTAACTGGGCCTGACCGACCAACGAGGCTTTTCTTCCACACGTGGGCAGGTCTCCACATGACCACTACAGAGACTACTAAGCATGCTTACTGCTATGGACTGAACGGTGCCTCCTCAAATTCACAGGTTGAAGCCGTCACCCCAATGTGAATATACTTAGAGCTAGCACCTTCAAGGAGGTGATTAAGATTAAATGTGGTCCTAAGGTAGGGGCAGGGGGTCTTAATCCAACAGGAGTGGTGACCTCGTCCTTAAAAGAAGAGGAAGAGAAAAGGCCACATGAGGACACAGAGAGAAGACAGATGTCTGAAAGCCAAAGAGGGAGGCCTCAGGAGAAACCAACGCTTCAGGCATCTAGACCTTGGATTTCCAGCCTTCAGAACTGTAAGAAAATAAATGCCCAGCTCTGATTTACACTGTTAGACTATATCAACTTGCTTTTGCCAACTAAAATGTAGTGACTTAAAATGACAATCAAGATTCCGTAGGTTGCCGGTTTGGGCTGGGTTCAGCGGACGGCTCCTCTGGTCTTAGCTGAGCTAATTCGTGCTCTTTGGTCAGCTGCCAGATTGGCTGGGGGGCTGCTGATCAAGAAGTCTCAGATGGGACAGCTTGTCTCTAATCCATGTGGTCTCCCATCTTCCAAAACAGCTAGTCTGGGCTTGGAGGCTACACAAGGTCCAAGAGAGGGAAAGCAGAGTGAGAAAGGTCTAGGCTTGGAACTGGCACATCACTACTTGTCCCACCATTTGAATAGCCAAGTCACAAGACCAACCTAAATGCAAAGGGTGGAGAAATGAAATCTACCTCTTGGAGGACTACAAAGTCACATTGCAAGAAGAGTGGATACACAGAGGGAAAAGCTTGCAGCCATTTTTGCAATCTACCACCCAGACAGGACTGACAGATAAAATACAGGATACCCAGTTAATGAATAATTTTTTTTGTAGAGGTTATGTCCCATGCCATATATAGGACATGACTACATTAAAAAAATGTATTATTTATCTAAAATTCAAATTCAACTAGATGTTCCACATATTTGTTGCTAAATCTGGCAACTCTAGACACAGACCATGTCAAAAATAAAACCTTTATCTAAAAGAGAGAACTTTGAACTTAAAATTACTTTTAAAGTGTGTAACTATACCAAATGTTGTTTTAGAAAAAGCCAAAAGCTCAAAGTACATCCACAGGAAGGAGTAACTTGAACCCCTCTCCACACTCTAGGAACCATCTACGGCTTAACATTGGTATTAAAAAACCTAAAATAATATATAACAGACTCTGTTTCATTTCAGTTATGTTAGATGAAAAACTGCTACATAAAACACCAAGAGAAGAGTCTGTTTACGTAATTTGGGCCTATTCTATCCTGTATTTACAGTAATTCTCTTACCTTCCTATGAGGAATTTTTTAAATCTTTGGAAGATATTAATCATTATGCTGTTCTGGGATTATTATCTAATCAGACTAAAGATACTTGAAATTTATGTTTTAAGTACTTTACCCATACACTGTAGCAAAATTTAATGTTTTTCTCTTGAGTTTTTATGACTGTCTATATTTTTCCTACTATAACTTTTGTGACTGGAAGTACAGTGCAAAGGTCAAGTAAATGTGCATCATTAAGCAATACGACCTGACATTTCTAGACAGTACCTCCCTCCGGTGAGGATCAGGAAGCATACCTGAAAGGTCACAGCCCCACTTACCATCCCTTCGTGTCTTCAGTCATCTCTGCCTGCTACACACAATGGTGCTGCTACAAATTTATAAGGTCCCTTCCTGCAGGAAATCCTAAGTAATACAGAATCCAGCAAACAGTGCATGCTAAGAGTTATTAAGCAGACTCATGATGCAGTTTCTCATATCTGGCTTTAAGTAAATCAAGCTCTGTTGTTTATACCAGAATTTTTGATTTGAAAGGGAATTTGGAGATTCCTACTCCAAGCCCACATTATACAAAACACAAAAGAAGGGTTATTAGGCAGGCTCGTGATGCACTTTCTTATATCGGCTTTGAATAAATCAGGCTTTGTTGTTTATACCAGAATTTTAGACTTGAAAGGGAATTTAGAGATTCCTACTCCTAGACCCCATTATACAAAACACAAAACAAAATCCTGTGGCTAAGATCACACCAGAGTGTGACAGAACCCAAGGACAAAGACAACATATTGTTTTTCAAACATTAAGATCATGGACTAACTTGATAAAAGCAGCCCAACAAAAAAATAAGTACATTTCCCCAAGATTTCATGTAGCAAAATGATGATAAAGTCTGCCACATTAGGATCATATTTATATTCTAAATCTGAGAGGAAAGTTTCACATTCAGCTTGTCCACCAGAAAAGGACTAACCACGGATTTCACTAATAATAAGAATGTGAAAGAGTAATACAGTTTAAATTTTGATACCCATTTGTAAAAGTGAGTAGAGAGACTGTTATGAAATAAAAGGGTTATTACAAATACATATTCATCTCCTTGTACCATCAATGTCCCCAAGCCACCTTACTTTCTGACCTTAAGCCGTGGACAATGATGATTTCTGCCTGGAGGATCTTTTGCTTTCTCTACATTAGAAAACTTTATATAGCCTTCAAATCCCAGATGAAATGCCAAGCCACCCATGAAGCCCTCCTGACCTCCCCATTGTTCTGAGGATTCCACACACTGCAACTGTCCCACCCTACACTTCAGTATTTTCTCATATAAACTAACTTCTATCCTCAACACCTTATTCATTCATTCTGCCAGCATCTATTAGGGAGTGCCTACTAAATGCCAAATTCTTCTAGGCTCTGGGATGCAGCAGTAAACAAAATAAACAAAAATCTGATTTCTTGGAACTTACATACTAATGGGAGAAGAAGACAAGACACAAAAGAAGTAAAACCTAAACAAAGGAGAGGAGTAAAAGGTAGGGGAAAGAGGCACAAATTTAAACAGGGTGATGAGCAAAGGCCTCTCTGGGTGATGCTGGAATGAAGACCTGAAGGAGGTAAGGAACAAGCTCACCAGTGACGAGGGAGAGCTCTTCAGGAAGGGTAACAATTGCAAACACCAAGCCAGGAGTACCAGGCACATTCACGTAAGGGCAAGAAAGCTCATGTGGTTGGAGCAGAACGGCCAAGGCAAAGACTAGTTAGTAGGCAGTAAGTCTAGCGAAGGAGCAGGAAGGGCTGCACCATGATGGCCAGTGAGTGGGGTGAAGGTACTGAGAGAGATGGATTCGTAGTTCCAGCACCAGAGGGAGCAAGCTGGGAAGTGGGCTGTCATTGGAACATGGGATACTTGAAACAGGTTACGGAGGGGTTTGCCATCAATAATATGGTCTAGGAGTGAGGGCTGAGGTGAGATAGTGATCTAATCTGACAAGAAAGTCAAGGCTGAAAGTTTTAAAGATGAGGAAAAGTTATATGAAAGCAGAAAGGAGAGCCAAAGAGCATGTTCTCCCTGCCTCTAAGACCAGTGGTAGATGAGGGAGAGAAAATCACCCCTTAAGAGGACTGCAGAAGAAGCAAGGTTCTTCAGAAGAGCCAGTTTTTTAATTAGAATAAAAACATGAAGGGATTGTTCAGAAAAAGCATGTATATAAAGGATGTTGCTAACCAATGACTCAGTTCCCATGGACAGAGGGGAGAGATCTGGGCAGTTAGAAACAAGTAGAATCCATGTGGTCAGAACATGGATTTTACAGAGAAGCCTGACAGGGTTAGGGTGAGGAAGCTCATGATTTGAGCTTGTGAAGACTAGCAGATCAGGCCTAGTGCTCATAGGACAGCGATGGGGAACAATGACTGTTGAAAGGAGTGGAGGAACATCTTGCCAGAAGCAGTGTCCAGGGGCTTCCTCTGTACTCACTCTGCAGATTGCCTTAAGGCATGAGAAGCGACAGTCTTGCTCTAAGCACAAAAGGCTGGCCCATCCTACTTATTACTTTTCTGTCTTAGCATCACATACTGTCTTCTTTTCCATATTATATCATAAGCTCTTTGACATTAGTAAGAAATTTCACTCCTTTGACTTGGACTGTTGATTGCCAGTACTAAGATACTTGATAAACATTCAAAAGTAACTGACTACTTCTCACTAGATGGAAGGGTTAGTTGAAAAAGATAAATTACTACCTACTCAGTCTTTTCTCTGGGAACTCTCTCTAGTCTCCAGTTCCTGAAATTCTTCTGAGTTTAGTCCTAGAAGACCAGGTGCTATTATAAAACCTAGTGTGTTATGTGTCTGCTTGTGAAAAGATCAAAGATACTATGGCCCTCCTTTCTCTATTGTTAAGAAGTAAAAATTCTGCTTATGATATTTTCATTTCTCTTTGGGGAAGATAGAATTAATAACCAAGTATAATACCCCAAGGACACTGCAGTCTCCTGTGAGTTTTCTGGGGAAATTGGCCAAACACAGCCATTCATGCTTGGTGACAAGTGACAAAGGTCATGATCTTGCTACAAGCAAGCATTTGGCAATTCTGGAGATCTGTGTCATCACCAGATGTGAGCCAGCCTCTGCCCTGTTAAGGAACTGATGAGGTACAGGCCTCACAGATGATTTGACATGGAGGCAGGGCTGTGGCAGGGAAGCACAGAATTCAGAAACTGACCTTGAATTAGCCACTTAGCAAGTGTGTTGTGTGATCAACAGCTGACTCTCCACCATACGGTAACCACCACTAACTCCCTTACCAGGACCTCACCAAGGCAAAGCCTTTGTGGCCAGACTCAAGTTTGGCAACAGGGTTCCATCTGTCTTAAAATGTACGGCATTCCAGTTTTTCAAAAAATACAAAATGTGATCACATCATCCCTTTGCTTAAGTTCATTCAGTGGCAACCCATTACCTTTAGCCTAGGTCTGAACTCACCTGCACACCCCAACAGGCCCAGCAGGATGCAGACCCCACCAGGAACACCACCACCTCATTTCTCCACTCTTCTATTAAACACTGGCCTTCTCACGCTTTATATTCCAGCAAACTTACATTTCTTTCCATTCCTAAAACATTCAACTCCATACCTGCTGCCGACCCGACACCTTCATAAATGCTTTTAACCCTCCTCACCCAGTTAACTCAGGTCTTGGCTTACATGGAACACCCTCAGAGAAGTGCTCCTTGCCAGCCAGATGGGCCAGGTCTCCCTCTACATATCACACACTGACCTCATGTTTCTGTAATTACTCAGGTAATGACTTCTCTCCCCCAAGTACATTATTTATTTGGAGGCAGCAACTGTGACTGCCTACATCACCATTGTACCTCCAAGGCCCTGGCCAATGAATGCAACATAACAAAAGCAATTTTAAAAAAACAAAAAACAGTAGATGAATATATTATCCTGCTTAAATACATTTCTCAGGCCATCCTAGCTATAAGCCAAGCTTTCCCTTACTGTACCCAGCAAAATATCTTGAATGCATTCAACACCTTCTAAATGAGTAAATCTCAAAAATTAATAAAATCCCCCAAGCTGATTAGTTCAGAAAAATATGGAATACAGGCCACCTAAAATACTATGTTCACTTTATTTCTAACTTTTCTACTGGTTTTGATAACATTTAGAACAAGAAAAAATTGAAAACAAGACACTATTATATCTCATCAGGAACTTTATCTACAGGTAATTTGAATGGAAGATACATTTAACATCAGTTCATATATTATTAGTAACTTACACACTTGCTCTCAAGTATGACATCCATAAAAGCACAGTCTCTCACAATCTCAACCAAACTTCTGGCCTACCTCATGTCACTTCCATGACTGTCAATCACACACATAAAGAGACTAGGAGAAATTTACTGAAGATGGCTTTCTAGGAAATTTACAAAATGAAAAAGGGCAAAGTATGTCAAATCAAGCATAAGGTGTAATGGAGCCTTGAATTTACTCTGGAAAGGCTGCCTGAGGCACTACCAAAATGAACAGTTGTGAATCCCTCATCTGATTTAAAATTTTTATGATCTTATAAGTTTCAATGCTACGCACAAGGTGACATGACCATGCTAACTGGTGTGCCATTTTCTCAGTACAGGCACATGTGAGAAATACTGTGTCTATCTAGGACACTGTCACTCCAATGTTTGTAATATACCTGATTAGATGAGGGTGAAAGTGGACTTGTTTCTTCTTTCCTTAAATGCATTTTAAGGACTAATGGCACTTGAATGAATGGTAGCACAACAGGGAAAAGGACTATTTTAATATAAAACAGTATTAAATCAGCACATGGTAAGGAGAAATGTGGAAATTAAAAATTTCATAAAATGATAATTTAGACATTTAAATGCTTTTATTCAAAACTGAAAAAAAAACACCAATTACCTTAATTTGCTGGAATCACATTATGAATAACAGCTATCTACTGATGAACCTGATCCGGAACGAAAAAAATCAAATTCTAAAAAGGGAACAATTCTGGTTAAACCCAGAATATGAAATTATGAAGACTAAATCAATTTGACAGCGGTGACCGAAGTGCCAGTGCAAACAATGACTGCTCCTGGCGAGTGGTTCCCAAGTGCCCCGAGCGGACCATACAGGGGCTTCGAGGAGCTGGTTCGCGACCGTGAGGACGAGGCCCAGTGAGTGGAGCTCTGGGCCCTACCTGGCTTCACAGAAGTTCTACTTCTGTTTTACCATACATTGAGATTGTGTCAAAAAAAGAAAATTCTGAAATCCACAGCAAGATAGATACTATGTGCTGTTTTGAAGCACACAGAGAGAACTGAAATCACGACCTCTGAGACAACAAAGGCTCCAACTATTATTAGCAGACTGATTAGTTCTTCCTCCCCTACCTGATGTCAAAATGACTTCCAGCTGAGACATAATACAGATTACTAGATGGCCACAGAGGTACCTTCAAGTTAACAGCACACATCCAGAGGCCAGCAAGCCAAGTGGGAAGGTGCTAGCGGCTTGCCTCGCAGGCAACCAGGCAGCAAGCAGGTCCCCTTTAAGTCTGACCTGGGTATTGGGCCGTTTCTGAGAAGCCGAAACTGTTCATGGCTGAGACCTGACTTCCTTCAGACATTTCAGAGAACAAGAGACATGAGCTGAGGTACAGGTTTTCAGTAAGACTGAAAGGTATGTCAGCAAGGCACTGGGTGCATCTACTTAGGGTATGTGATAAACACGCAATTTTAATGCTACATTGTCAAAGATGATTGGCCAATATATGAATATGCATAGTACTTGGCACCAGAGGTCCTCAATAAACCCCTACTGAATCTATTCTGAAAATGTAAAGTTTGCTAAGTAATATGTTCTGAAGGGTAAAAACCAGGAAAAAATTTCTACTCTAAAAAAAAGTTTATAAAGTCCACTCTATCCAATGCAGCAGGTGGAACTTTTTTTAAAGCTACAACAGGTTTTATGCTTAACACAACACATTCTGGTCTTATTATTAAAATGTAAAATATGATTTTTATTAATAGATAACACCATCATGAGTTTAGAAATCAAACTAAAAGTGTTACTAAAAAAAGGTGAATATGTCTAAATGAATCTGTGCAAAGGCACGATTCAATGTATGGGAACTTAGCAAGGGAAGTATAAAAATTGTCTTTTTTTAATAAGTCAAATCTTTCATTAGTTAAAAGGAAATGGAATTCTATATTTCCCCTTATATGTTTGGTCCTCATAGCTTACCTGGACAAAGCAGTCCTAACCATTCTAGCAAATTCCAATTAAAGTAAGCTAACAGTGTTGAATCTAGGACAACCTATTGTCTATACTTATATAGAATCCTGAGTGTCACATACAGTCAATGCAAAGGTCGAATCTGACCATGTTTACAGTATTCCACAATGAAAATAAAAGATCTAGAAAGACAAGTAATTGCTTACTTACGTAAGGTTCCATTTACTTACTTACTGAGTGAGTATACATTTAAGAATTAAATATGTGCTTTCCCTTCTCATTTGGTACTTTTCATGAAGTCCTATGTGAATAAATGCTGTTTTGTAAACGGTGCAGCATCTAAACTGCAACAAAATTCAGGCACAAAGGCAGTCTTATCCCATTGGAAAGCACTGAAAATAGGAACAAATTTGGTATCTAATTTAAGAAGTTCCTGTTATCTGATACGGACATTGTCTCATAAGACACATATTGCCTAGAGCAAACAAAGTACAGCAACTTATAAATCACATCATCCCAACAATTTTTCTCTTTCTATTTGGCAAACATTTAAAAACAGCATTTTCATGATATGAAAGTAAACCACCACTGAATTAGGCTTTTCCCACACAAGTTTCTAATCCAAACAGCTTCACTGTAATTACTATAAATCACTAGCAAATCACTGAACTGATTAGGCAAAGATTAACTTAGCACTTTCCTCCAAAAAATAGTATAAAAAGAATGCCTTAAATTGATAAAATCCATAGAGGTTTACAACATAAATGCTAAGGTAAAAGCATGTATAATGACAGATTCATGATATGGGGTGGGAGAGGAATCCATTGCTCCACGTGGCACAAAAGAATTCTGCCCAGCCAGCCACAGCTTCTTTCATTTCTTAGCGGGGTTCTTGGGAGGAAGGAGTTTGTATGTGTTGAAGTAGCCCACCACCTGCTGGGGGATCTCCGCCAAGACAGACTGAGCAAGCGCTTCTTTAGGAGCCTTGTGAAAAACAAAACCAAAGTGACTTTATTAGCAACCAAATTTTCCTAGCATTTTAATAAAAGACTATAAATACCTGGCCAGTGAGTAAAAAGCAGTATTCCCAATCTGAATTTGTATCTTGTCTTTGGAACAGTCCATGAAACATGGAATAAAGTTAAGTAACAATGTTACTTAGGAATGCTTTATTACACTGCTAACATTTATCAAGTCCTTTCTTGGTGCTTGCATTTTGGCATTTGATGATTTTTTGTTGTTCTTTAACTTTTAAATGTGGGTCTTTCCCTCACTTGGTATTACTTTTCTTAAACCTTTTACTCTAAAGTAGTTATAGATTCATGGAAGTTGCAAACATAATACAGAGAGGTTCCATGAATCCTTCACCCACTTAACTTTTAAATGTGGGTCTTTCCCTCACTTGGTATTACTTTTCTTAAATCTTTTACTCTAAAGTAGTTATAGATTCATGGAAGTTGCAAACATAATACAGAGAGGTTCCATGAATCCTTCACCCACTTTCCTTGAAAGGTAGCATTTTATAGAACTATAGGTACAATATCAAAACCAGGAAACTGACATTGGTACAGTGCACAGACCTTATTCAGATTTCACCAATTTTATATGCATTAATTGCTGTGTAAACAGTGGGTGTCTATATGTATGTGTAGTTCTATGTAATTTTTTCATCTGGGTAGATTTGTGTAACCACCACAACAATCAAGATATAGAACTGTTTCACCACCATAAAGAACCCTAACATGACCATTTTTTATTCACACACTGTCTCCTTCTCTGCCTACCACTTATACACTGACTAGTAGGAATGGCCTAACCATTCTGGAAAAGTTGGACAGTTTCTTTAACAATTAAACATGCAACAATCATACGACCTTAGCAACTAAACGTCTGGGTATTTATCCCAGAGAAATAAAAACATATGCTCACAAGGGAAATGGTACAAGGATGTTTAGAGCAGCTTTGTATGTAACAGACAAAAACTGGAAACAATCGAAGATGTTCTTCAATGGGTGAAATGCTGATCAAACTATCATGCCCATGCCATGGAGTACTACTCAGCAATAAAAAGGAACATGTGCAACAACTAGGGTGACTCTCCAGAGAATTGTACTAAATGAAAAAAAGCCAATCCCCAAGGTTACACATGGTATGATTCCATTTATAATATTCTTGAAATGACAAAATTACAGAAATGGAGAACAAATTAGTAGTTGCCAGGGGTTAACAAGGCGATGAAGGTAGGAGGGAAGTGAGTGTGGCTATACAAGGACAAGAGGATCCTGCAGTGATGGACCTTGACTGTACAACATCAATACCTTGGTTTTGATTCTGTGCTATAGTTTTACAAGATGTTACCACTAGAATACACTGGGTGAAAGTCTCCTAAAAGGTTTTCATCAAATCAATACCAGTTTGGTAAATTCATCACATACTTTGGCGTAGAGTTTTTCTGTGGTTACACAGGTAAACGTGAAATGTATTTTAAGATATTCACAGTATCACCATGTTTAACAGTTTATCATACTGACTATGAAAGGCATACAATTACACAATCTGAAGTGGAAGTGCCAAATCTAATTAGGGCTCTTCAAAAGGAAAACTCATACATCCTCTAACCCCAGAAACCTACTCAACTACTTGGTTATATATCAGCAAAGGTCTGTGTTCAAACGTCTTAGTGTGCACAAAGAACAGGGAGGAGTGGTACTCACATTCTGGAACTGCCTGAAGGGCACAAACTGGACGATATCTCTGATGGTGACCTCGCCTGATGGGGAGCGGAGACCTCCACCATCGCCATCCAGAAACTCCATGGCAGTGAAGTCAGCCCCTCCAACCCCAACAATGATGATGGACATAGGCAGCTTGGCAGCGTTAACTATAGCCTGTCTCGTCTCATCAAGGTCTGTGATCACACCATCAGTAATAATTAAGAGCACAAAATATTGCTGCCAAAAAAGAAAATAACATCCACTGAGCAAGTCAAGCTCCCAAACAATGAAAGCAATGGTTAATGACACTTCAGCTTGATGAGTCATTTGGTCTCTTTCCTGCTCATTTTCCTTTCCAGTCTCTACACAGGATATCATTTACATAAGATTCTCTAGTGACAAAGACATTTACTGATAGAATAACTGCAGATTCATTAAAAGTGCAATAGCCCACAAAATAGGGTTACACAGATACATGGAAGCAAGACATCTAAATGGCAAAGAGTAGACTTTTAGTAAGCATAGGAATAAACATTTTGCTTTAACTGAAATATTAAATATGTCAAAGTAGCAATCAAGGGAGCAAGTGACAACTATGTTCTTAAAAGATCAAATATAGGAGAAGTAGAATTGTTTATGAAACTAAAGTACACTTAAAAAATAGATATGGTTTAAGGTGGGCTGTAAATCTTTCAATTCTGTCTTCCAATAAAACTTTTTAGAGAGTGGTAAAATGTTATATAAGGTCATGACTCCATGTTTTGGGTCCTTTAAAGTCTAGAATGTGAAAAAGATTTATACTACCAGCTAACATATGCTGAGTAATTACTCATGTACTTTATATGACTTATATTATTTCATCCTTTCAACATCTGTGTGTGGCAGTCATCGCTGACTTACTTTTGAGTATACTGAAGCTCAGAGAGATTTGGTATCCAAGGTCTAACAGATGATGGCTATCTGATTCAAAACTTTTTAGTACAGTAAGTAATTCTGCAATACCAACTGAAGTGGTAAGTCTCCTCAAGCCTTAATCTTTAAGTTTTCCCTCAAAAAGGTAGACAGCCATTTTTTAAATAGGAACTATCTAAGAAAATTAATTCAAAAAACAGAAAAGATTTCTGAGTCTAAGGGTTGTTTTATTATTGTCTTTTGTTTTTAAGGGTCACGAATTTAACAACAACAGATGTTACTCTCAAACCAAGAATGACCCTATCACTACTCCATGCTATGTCCGTATACTCTGACAGACCGAATAAGTAGAAGAACGGCACTGAGAACAACCACAGCCCACACCGTCCCATCCCCCATGACACAGCACTTACAGAAGCTGTCTGCTGCTGTGTGGCTGTGGCAGCAAACCTGGCCACATGATTTATGATTGGAGAAAAATTAGTTGGTCCATAGAGTTTTATCTGGGGAAGGCAAATCCGATATGCTTCTATGATGCCTTGGATTCCTAGACAAAGAAAGTAGTTATTAAAAATTCTCAAGTACAATTTCATCATTCATTAATCACCATACTGGCTAATTTTATTATATGTATACATATACTGCTTCAAATAGTCGGAAGTTCTTTATTCAGGGGTTGCTCTTAAGCTATACATTACAAAACCTCATAGCTACGCTCTATCGCAAAAGCCTATGAACTCTACCCTCTCTCAGAAGGCATTTATTTCCAACTCAGCCAAATTATTCATTCGCCTGCGGTATGGTTATTACATTGCCTAATTTTGATGTGTTTTAGGAATGAAATGCTGATGGAAAAAGAACCATGAAAAGGTGCTGCATCATAACAAATGACAATGAGAGGTAAGAAAACAACTGAATGAGAAAACTTGCACATATGGTTAAAGGTTCTACAAAAATACCAGGTGGCTATAAACTTAATGTTAATTGTACTCAAGGGTTTACTCAACAATTTTAAGATTAAGCATGGTATGGTAGACTATAAGTTCCAAATAATTCACTTGCAGGTTATTTATCATCTTTTGCTGCAGAAATACTAATCTGTTTGCTTATGGGGTACTTACTGCCTGGGCCTGCTGGGATGTTATATAGTGGAAAACTGAGCAGAGCCATTTGACTAGCTTTGACCAATGGCATCCCTGTCTGAGTAGATACTTTAAGAACCACTGCCTGTTTTCACCAGCAAACTTGCTCTTTCCTTCAGCCATGAGGGCAGCACACCCCAGACGGAGGCTGCTCCTTCAGCCAAAGCCCCAGAATGAGGAGAAAGAGTCAAGCTGTAGCCTGATGACATATAAAGTGATATGTAAAGTGAACAAGAAAAAACTACTGTCATTGTAAGTCACCAAGGTTTGGAGATTGTTTATTATAACAGCACAGTGTAGTGAAAGGTAAATGACATTCCTGGTAAAGCACACTGATCAAACTTTAATGGCACATATGCATCTGCTGAATTGGCCCCTAATATTAGAACAAATAAAAGGTTTTATGAACAACCTTTGGGAATATAACTAATTCATATGCAGAGGTGATTTTACATGTATGACATGAAGCTGTTCACTAGTGGTCAGTCAGTCCAGTAGTAACAAAAATAATATTAACATAGGCCAGCAGCAGGATCTTACTGCAATGACATAAGCTGTAGAAAAACTGAGTCCAAACTATAGGAATAATACTTTCTTCCATTTCTATCAGCTTGCTTTTCAATCTGAAGGTATGCAACTCTTAAATTTCCTCACATGTATCAGTTGCCTTCAATTCTTCCACTAAAACTGAATTATGCCAAAACCCTTCCTTTGCATCAAAGGAACAAGTGAGACATGTTATTTCTGGACAATAAAGTTTAATGATTAACTAGGAAAAGGATTTTAGCTTCACTGCCTTAAAATAAGACACTGTTTTTTTCGGTACAGTATCTCCTCTAAAACCAAACTGATTCTTTTTTCCAGACTATAAACCCAAAGTAGAAAAGCTGTACTTGATGGTACCCCAAAGATGGGCTCATATTGCCCATATATGAAACAAATCATTACATGACATGCAATCCGTATTTACTGGCAGTAAATGAAACCTAATTATAATAAATTCCAAAAATTGTTCCAATTCTTTCTCAAGAACAGGACACATTTCTTGAAAAGAAAAATATTCCAAGTTTCAGGTGGCTAAATAAAATTTAAAAGGCCAAACCAGCTATAGAAAGTGCATCAAAGAAACATCGAATTAGTATGGAAAAGGTATTCTGGGAAAAAGGAAAAAACTCCAAAACTGCTTCCAACCAAAACGATCATGCTCTTCTACCTTACGAATACTGTTTAGGAAAAGAAGGAAAGAACACCCTCTTCTATTAGAAACCTGTGCATTTTGTAATTGTCAAAGCTTATTGTCTACAATTTTATGCCCTGTCCCTACCTCCTTTTCCTCCTCCAAACTGTTCAGTGTTAATAATTTTGAGAGATTTGGCATTTAAGGATGACTGTTCAGTGGTATAAAAAGGAGAAAGCTCTTGGATATTTGAGGTATAAAGAAAAAAATGAAATGAAACACAAAAGTCAGTCTTCTGTTTTCTACACAGAGGAAAGCCACTATGGGAGCTTAATTCTTCATTCTGTTAGCCCAGCCCATCTCCTTAGAGAATATTGTAGCTAGTTACTCAATGCTGGACACTTTTTCCTTGTAGAGTAAATAACTGCTACTCTGAGAAAAGCTTCCATATATCTGTATACTGAATTACCATTTTACTGAAGGTTTATTTTAAAATCAACTTATATGTGAAAATAATATTATTTTTATTAATCTCTTCCCAAAACTGGTAATTATTTTGTTCTATTAAACCTCTCTCTCAGAAGAACTTAGCCTGCAATCTTCATCATCATAACAGTGACTTACACCATTATCATCACTACCTCTCTAACTGCCAACTTGGTGCAATTCTTCCACTTTATACAATAGAAACTTGTGTATGTCATGGAAGAAGCCTAGAGAGGGAATCTGAGTAGCTTTAAATCACAAAGAAAAGAACAAGTAACAAATACTGTGAAGTTTGCAGTTTAAAATCTTCATGTTTTTTTTTTTAACTTACCATTACAGTAGGGATTGGATAGATTAAAGTTCATTGGAAATTCATGCGAAACCTGTCGAAAGGTAAAAGAAGGACAGGTGAGGCCTGTTTTGCTTTTCTAAGAAGCAAATCTTAAAAATGAGATTTCCTCTTACCTGCCACTGAGGAGGTATCTGAGCTCCAAAACCAAAAGCTGGAAACATCTTATCACTAAAAACAAATGAGAAAAAAACTGAAAGATCACCTTCTCAAATTAGAGTTTTATCTTTATGCATAATAAAACCAATATGAACTTATTTTTTAAAAACTCAAAATCTTAGAATAATATAAAGATTAAAAAAAAAGATTACCCGTAATAACCACCAGAGAGAACCAATGTTAATATTTGGCAGCTCTTATTTTTCTGTGCACTGAGGAAGAAAGATGTCTCTCTATATAGACTTACAAATGTGGTTTATATTCATATTTTATAACATACTCTTTTCTACATAAATACTGCATATCATTTCATTGAATAAATATGTGGATAAATCTGTAAAGCCCTCAAAACAAGTTTTTTCATTCAAAAGCAAACTCATTTGACAGCAAAACCTGGCTTCAACTGATATGACATTATTTTGACCATAGAAACACGGTGCTAATGCCACATATAAAAGAGTCACATTTTTGCAGCAAAATGTATGAATAACTGGCCCCAATGGTTTAGGAATAAGGGATTATGGACGTGAATATACAACATCATGTAAATGGCTGCTAATTATTCCACTGTATGGATATTCTCCCCCTACTGATAGACATCCAGTGTTCCACCATTATAAAACACTGTAATGAACATACTAATTTTCTTCTAGGAATACTCTTTTTTAATATTAATTATTAATGGTTTTTACATTGAGAATAGAACACATAGTATTTTTCAGGAATATTTTTCCTGATTTATGGTCTGTCTTTAGCTCTGTTTAGAATATCTTTAATAGTCTCTAATATTAATGAATGGGATCAAATAAGAATTGTTTAGTGATTTCTGCCTCTGCTGTCTTGCTTAAAGGCCTTCCTCAATGCAAGATTATAAACAATTCACATGTACTTTCTCCTAGAACCTTCAAGGTTTGTTTTTGATATTAAACTTGGAATTCATCTGGAAAAGTGTTTTGTAGAACACTATGAAACAGAAACTGCTGCTCTCTATGAGCATCCATGCACTTTCCGTTTAATAACAGAACATCCAAGTGAGACCACAGTAGCTCTGCTCCAGATTCCCTGGACTGCATGCGGGCAGGGGGCTGCATTCTGGCCATGGAGATGTAAGCAGAAGCAATCTGCTGGATGCTTCTGAAGCACATTCCTGGGAAGGATGCACTTGCACTCCCAGTGCCTTTTTCCTCTTCACACTGGCTGGAGAAGATGAGACCCAGGGTGGAAGCTATGAGCTGAGAAGGGAGAACTGCCCCCCATCAGCCCTGAACTACTTACTTCTAGACATGCAACATGACAAGGAAATAAACCTCTATTTTGTCAAAACCACTGTTTGGGGTGTCCATTTTGGTAGCTTTGTCTATACGCTAATTTATTCAGGATAGTTTCCTAACATACAGAGGTATGAGTCAGGGATCCAATTCAGTTCTTGTCCACTTTGACAGCTGTTATAACCATCCTCTAAAATGCCATCTCTACCACATACTAAAGTGATATACACACTTGAGTCTATTTCAACACTTTTTGCTTTGTTCTACTGGTCACGTACTAGTTCCATAATCTTAATTAATACAGCTTTAAAGTAAGTTTTAATATCTGCTAGAACAAACTCCCCTTCATTTCTTTTTTTTTTTTTCCTGAAAAACTTCTTGGCTGTTCTGATTCATTTTTCCCTCTAGAAAATTTTAAGAATCATTTTTTTCAGGGTTCCACTGCATTTTGATTAAAATTGTTTAATTCAGGGAGGACTATTATATCTTATATCACTATCACTATGACATCTTCCTATCTAGATCATGGTATAGTTTTCCATTTAAACAAGTTTTTTTCTCTGTCCCTCAGTACAATTCTGTACTTTACTCTCACTAAAGCTTCTAGACTTCTTACTAAATTCATTCTCATTTTTATTGCATTATGAATTATAATCCTTTATTCACTATAATTTCTTGAATTGGTTATTGCTGGTTAATGAGAAATTGTTGATTTTTTAATTTTATGCTGTATTTGACCACCTTCTGAACTCTATTTTTATTTTTTAAAATTATCTTAAGTTTCAATTAGTTCCTTATAGGTTTACTAGCATTTATGTATAAAACTGCCTTGGCCTGCTGCCTTTTTGAGGAGTAGCTCTGTGACTTGCTGTTTCATTTCTTCCACACCTCCTGGTCTATTCAAGCTTCCTGCCTCCTTGAGTCAACTTTGGTAATTGAAAGCTTCCTAAAAAACAAAAATCATCCTTTAATCCAGATTTTCCAATGTAATAACAAAGTTCCACAGAGTTTTAACTTAAACAATTTTTAATTTTTTCCCCTGAATTTATGCATATGATCTGTCTCATCACTAATATTCTAGGCAAAACATCTCTCTTTCTTGGGCTCAGTGTTGGCAAAGGTTCGCCTAAGTTTTGTTGAACTTGCAAAGAATCATCTCTTCATTTAATTTATTAATTTGATGGGCTTTTTTTAAAGCTTTCCAAGTCATTACTTCCTGTGTTTAGGGGAAGTACAGCATTGCACAGCTCTGAAAGCATGTCTCTGGAGCCAGACAGCCCAGGCTCAATCCTGTGTCTGCTAGTTACCAGTTGAGTGACCCTGACCAGGTGACTTAGCCCCAATGCTCTGGTTTTCTTATCTGAACAGTGCAGATGATCACAGTAACTACCTCTACCTCACAGCTAAGGATGAGAATTAGGCACATATCATGTAGAAAGTACTTTAAATTGTCCCTGACATGTAACAGATAACACCAATATGTAATTTGCTAATATTATTATATTTTCATTTTTTCTTCCTATTCTTTAATTTTATTTTGTTGAAAAGCTAGATCATTTATATTCAATTCTTGTTTAAACATAAAAGCATGTAAGCAAGAAATTTTGTCTATAAAGTCAGGACCACACATAAAGTCTCATTACCCTTTAATTCTAGAAAGTCTATTATAACAGTTCAATTTCCTCTCTTTGATCTAATAACTACTTAAGAATTTTTTTATTTCCACATGGTAAATTTTTGTTAGTTATCCCTTTGTTATTAACTTCCAGGTGGTAGTCTGAGAAAGTAACCCTGTACATCTTTTACTTTTTATATGAGAACTATTGTAATTGTGTTACATTGAAATTTTTATTATATTTCTATCAATTTTCAATTTTTTTATTATATTTAATGAGTTTCACCTTAAATTCTGCTAGGTTGATACTGGAATTGCTACTTTTGTTTTAGATTTGTTTGTATTTGCCTGAAAGTTTTGCCTCTTTAAACATCACAACAGATTAATGAAAAGCTCCCTCACTATGTAAGGGCTTTTATCATAAAATAATAGGCAAAAACAAGATTTAGAACAAAAAATTATTAATGTGGGTTTTTTTTCTACTGTTCAGTAAACCTTCAGCAGAATCTACTTAAATCTAAGTATCTGTTCAATGAGAATCCATTCAAAGTATTTTATAGCAATTCGGTCAATTCATCCTTCAGCATTTGTTCAACATCACCATTAAGAAAATAATTTGACAGTGACTGTCAAGGAAATATATATGGTAAGAAATAATATCTATGAGTGTTGACAAAATATGTCATCTGGACTTAAATCACAGGTACTTTACCCCTAATGAGTAAACCCCAAGGAACTACAGCCGAGAAACAAGAGCCTTGCTGACTTTAGTCAGCTATTAAATAAGCACAATATAAATAATACATTAGAACTGGTCATAGCCAGAGAATACAGGTCAAAGGTAAATACTAATACTGCCACAAAGAGAAAAACAGAAAAAACAAGAAATTTTAGGGAGAAACCTACTTCTCATAGCAGCCTTATCCCCACCAACTATACTGAAATCCTAGTAGATGAAACAGAAACTGCCCTTTATGGGGAGTTAGGAAAACAAGTATTTTAGTCATACTCACGCATCATAATCTTGAATGACCAGTCCCACAGACCAGATAGCAGTCAAATACTCGTTCGTGCCACTGGGGCTGATGTAATGAAGAGAGTCAGGAGACCTTGGATCACCATTGGAGCCAGTGAAATCCACTCCCACCTGCCAAATAATAATCACAGCCCTTATGAAGGAGAAGGCATGGACACCTAGGCTCGATGCCTAGAAAAACTTCAGGAGATGAGACACAAACATTTGTCCCAGAGCCTGCTGCTGCCATTTCCTAACAAATGCCTACCGGTATTTCCACAGACAATTAAGCAATGAAAGTTCCAGCATCAAACAACCTATTTCTATTTTTCTAGATGCCTTAAGGTATGAGTTATCACACCCATGACTTTAGACTTAGGGCTTATTTTTGTATGTTTGTTTGACTAATGCTTTTTACTATTTAAATTACTACAGGTCAGTCACTGGATTGTACACATCTGCTGTCTGTCAGAGGAACAGATCTTATCAGCAAAGCGGCAAGCTTCATGATGAACCTCCACATCTTCCTGAGACCATACAAAAACAGATTGTGTAAGTTTCACTGCAAAGTCAGTTTTGCAGGAAAAGAAAGCAGCATGTTCCAGCCTACTTGAAAAAATGCAGTATGTTACTTACAGTAAAATTCAGCTGACATCCTCCCATGACATAGTCAAGGAATGTGCATTCCACTGTAATCTAAAAACAAATGCCAAACAGTTGAAATTAAAACTCTTCTACTATTATGAAAGAAACAAACAGCTCTCTGGCATATATTAACTTATAAACTGAACAGAACATGATATAAACATGCGGAAACCACCCCTGCCTTTGAGTTTAAGGCACCCCTGCACTGAATGTCATGAATCTCTAAGGTTTTACTTCATGATAATTATAGCAAGGTTAAGATTTGAATATTAATGGCCAAAGATGAAATATACTCTCTTTAAGTTTTAAGAAGCTAGTAATGAGTCCAACAACATTGAAAGCTTTAATATTCTAAGAAAACAAAAATAAAAAACCCCACTTGTCTGTTTTAAGAAATCTTTTGGATTTTTCCCTCTACCCATAACATCTCATCATTAAATTATGACCAAGTGAGATGCGTGGCAGGCAGGCCGTTTCTACCAATGCACTGGGAAAATACAGTGATGCCTCATATTTCCTAAGATGATGAAAAACTTGAAAATTCTTTGTCCTTTGTTGAAAAGTCATCAAACCTTGAAAGCAAACTTACTTGAAATATTTTACTATTTCCTACTCTCTTCTTCTCCCTTAAAGTGCCCAGATGCTCAGATGATTTTCAACTCCCCCAAATTCAAGCGTTTATTTGATATATACCACACTGAGAGAGGAATTTAAAATGTGATTTTGTTACACTACAAATGGTCAAGTTCAACTAACCTCACACTGTTTCACACTGATAACACCTGAATTCTTGTAGCTTTTCTTCTTTTGCCTCTTTTTTTCATTTATGCATTCAAATTCAATCTGTAGGAAGAAAAATGTTAATTCTCATTAGCAGTATTAGAAATGCCAATATGAATTTAAAGGAATGACTTTTTTCTCTTGGAATCAAACTACCTGATGTAGGTCTGCTACAAAGTACAACTCTGAAACAATTACTGAATACGTTAACTATGTGAAATACGTACCACTGAAATTTCCAAAAGGCACTCCTAAAATTGTATACTTTTTAAATGACTCCTAAGTATAAATTTTGCCTCTGTAGATAATTTTCTTACAAATGTTCAAAGTAATAATCTTTCTTCTTTACAATAAAGGAAATAAAACATTACAACTAGCTGTTACTTTTTAAATTTTTTATTAAGGTATGATTGATATACACTCTTACAAAGGTTTCACATGACAAAACAATGTGGTTCTACATTTACCCATATTATCGAGTCCCCACCCATACCCCAATGCAGCCACTGTCCATCAGTGCAACAAGTTGCCACAGATCCACTATGTGCCTTCTCTGTGCACCACTGTTATCCCTGTGATCCCCCACACCATGTGTACTAAACATAATACCCCTCAATCCCCTTCTCACTCCCTCCCCACTCGCCCTCCCACACCCCTCCCCTTTGGTAACCACTAGTTCATTCTTGGAGTCTCTGAGTTTGCTGCTATTTTGTTCCTTCAATTTTGCTTCATTGTTATACTCCACGAATGAGGGAAATCATTTGGCACTTGTCTTTCTCTCCCTGGCTTATTTCACTGAGCATAATATCCTCCAGCTCCATCCATGTTGTTGCAAAATGGTAGGATGTTTCTTTCTTATGGCTAAATAGTATTCCATTGTGTATATGTACCACCTCTTTATCCATTCATCTACTGATGGACACTTAAGTTGCTTTCATATCTTGGCTATTGTTAATAGTGCTGTGATAAACATAGGGGTGCATATGTCTTTTTGAATCTGAGATCTTGCCTTCTTAGGGTAAATTCCTAGGAGTGGAATTCCTGGGTCAAATGGTATTTCCATTTTGAGTTTTATGAGGAACCTCCATATTGCTTTCCACAATGGTTGAACTAATTTACATGCCCACCAGCAGTGTAGGAGGGTTCCCCTTTGTCCACAGCCTCACCAGCATTTGTTGTTGCTTGTCTTTTGGCTGTTGGCCATCCTAACTGGTGTGAGGTGGTATCTCATTGTGGTTTTGATTTGTATTTCCCTGATGATTAGTGAAGTGGAGCATCTTTTCACATGCCTGTTGGCCATCTGAATTTCTTCTTTGGAGAACTGTCTCTTCATATCCTCTGCCCACTTTTTAATCAGGTTATTTGCTTTTTGGGTGTTGAGGCGTGTAAGTTCTTTATATATTTTGGATGTTAACCCCTTGTCGGATATGTCATTTACAAATATATATCCCATACTGTAGGATGCCTTTTTGTTCGTTGATGGTGTCCTTCGCTGTACAGAAAGTTTTTAGTTTGATGTAGTCCCATGAGTTCATTTTTGCTTTTGTTTCCCTTTCTCGAGTAGATGCATTCAGGAAGAAGTTGCTCATGCTTATATTCAGGAGATCTTTGCCTATGTTGTCTTCTAAGAGTTTTATGGTTTCATGACTTACATTCAAGTCTTTGATCAATTTCGAGTTTACGTTTGTGTATGGGGTTAAACAATAATCCAGTTTCATTGTCTTGCATGTAGCTGTCCAGTTTTGCCAACACCAGCTGTTGAAGAGGCTGTCTTTTCCCCATTGTATGCCCATGGCTCCTTTATCATACATTAATTGACCATACATGGTTGGGTTAATATCAGGGCTCTCTAGTCTGTTCCATTGGTCTCTGGGTCTGTTCTTTGCCAGTACCAAATTGTCTTGATTACTATGCCTTTGTAGTAGAGCTTGAAGTTGGGGAGCATAATGCCCCCAGCTTTATTCTTCCTTCTCAGAATTGCTTTGGCTATTCAAAGTCTTTCATGGTTCCATATGAATTTTACCTACCTGTTACTTTCACAAATAAAAATATGCTTCTTAGGAAAGAAGGATACTTTTGGCCCTACCATCTGAAAACAGAAATATATGAAGCCCAACTCTATGATAACTTATGCAAAGATCATCTCTTTCCACTGGGAATATGTGTTAGAAATAGATCTAATATCTTACAGGTCCTCAGTATAGCTCCTTCCCCAAACAGAATAATCTTCCTTCCCATCTCCTATCTACTTATCCCTCTGCCAAGTGTGGCTCAAGTTGTCTTCCTCTATAACACAACTCTTGTTCTAGTCTTCTCCAGTCTCCAACCAACTCCTTCAACTTCGACAACCATATAAGATTCAGTTACATACTTGGTATTACTCTCAATTGTTTCATTTCATTAATTTTTTTCAGAGCTAAGGTATAATCATCTCCATATTACACCTCAAATTTCCTGTTTTGGCCTAATCATAAGAACATAACAGATAATAAATGGAAACATGATAAGCCACCTCTTCTAGCTAACAGAAAGCAATTTAAATACTTTAGACAGAGTTGTTACTAATTTTCTAAGAATTAAACTTTAAAATGTACATTTGATACAATGATATGAAACAAAAATACCTTAAATGAAAGCTTATATAGTTCAAGATCCTTCCAGAGTCTTAGTCATCATCATAAATATTAATTACTGAATATTTGAGAGTCAGAAATACCCTAAACAGAATTCTTACTGGCAAAATGCTGCTTCTACAGAGTGTCTACCAAGGAGCAAGCACTGTTTTAGGTACTGAGAACACAGAGAAGACAAGATACAGCCCTGCATTTGAAGAACAAGAGTGGGTAAACCTTGTCACTGCAGCAGCATTAAACACCTCATTCTGTCACGGGGGACGGAAGGTTCAGGTTAGCTGGATTTAGGGAAACTACATGATCCATAAAGAATTATACAATAGTTGTTAGTTCCTTATCTTCTAAAAGCAGATATTTTGCTGACTCTAGAAAATCATGACAAAGTGAAATCAGTGAAACAATAATCCTAGACCACTCCTTACATTTAGTTTTTTAGGAAGTTTGCTTTATTTGAAGTATTCAGATTTTCACCATTTTCCATTAGTTCTGCCTTTAAAAAAAATTTAAACAATATATAGCTGAATTTTGCTGCTGTTTTAATTCAAAGAGTGTTAACTCAAAGTCAATTCAATCTTTGCATTTAAACCACTAGGTGTGATTTGAAAATCCTTTCCTACTTCACACAAGCATTTCTGTACAGGCTACTTGTAGTCCCTGGGCTTTGTGACCAGGGAGTAGGGACAGGACAGGACATTTCTCTGTGACCTACTAAAATTTCTAGTCCCACTATGTTTGTTTAAAACTTATTTCTCCCAATTATTTAAATCAAATGGCTCATGGTTTCATTTACTCATTTAGTATTTAAGTTTTGACCTAAAACTATCAGTATCTTCTTTTAGGTCAACTCACTTGCATGACCAGGTTAAAAAAAACCTTCTCATTCAATCATAACCTCCTACCTTTTAAACCCCATATTTGCATTTTCAAAAGCAAATGTTATATACATGGGCATTATTCAGGTCCCTAAGCAGGTAATAAACAATTCTTATTATTCTGTTTTAAGTAAATTATAAAGAGAGTTAACTCATCTCATTCAAACTAGAAAGGTAAATAAGATGAAAGCAAGTTAATAAATTTTACTTATAAAATAAAATGCTCTGGAATTGCTTTCAGCCACTTTGGCTTAGAGAAAGGTAAGTTTCACAAGCACTCTTAGAAATATGTTGGGATGATAAATAATAAACTGACTGTAGTTAAGATAGATAAGTGATCTTATCAAAATTAGTACCATTAAATGGCAGCTTGATATTATATAATTTGAAGTACCAGAATTATGCTATTATCCTTCCCTAGGGTTAAGACAAGTCAGAGATCCAGTAGCAAACTGTAAAACCCTGTCCAAAAAGAACCACAAATATACACAAGTCAAGCCCAGGTATTTGTCTAGTTGCAGATATTAATTATTGTGACCAATGAAAGAAATGCCCAAAGCTTTAAAACTAAGGATTTTCAATCAAACCATATATGTTGTCTGAAGCCCAAGGAAACCAAACCTCTAAACTTAAATGTACACTAATACCCCAAGTATTCATTTAGGATGATCTGATTACTAAAGAAATAAAATCCACAGACTTCAAAGCATTATTAGCATTATGTGATATAGAATAAAAACACAGTAAACTGTTTGCTATACCAAAGAAAAAAGTGAAATAATAAATATATGGCTGAACTGCAAAGTATATTCAAATGATAAAGAAACAACTTACAGGTGAGTTTCTGGAGGCTTCTTTCAGTTTTGTCATGGTGGTTTGAAATGTTCCAATGAGATCATGTGACCCATCGTTATCATAATCATAGCACTCTACCTAGAAAAAAGTTCAATAAAAATATATAAAAATCAACATAATTTTGTTTAAAAAGATCAGCTGCAATAAATGGGGCTTAATAAGAAGTGCCCTTTTAATTAAAATAAGTGAAAATGCTTAATATACAGTCCTACTTGAAGAAGAAGGAACTAATTTCCTGGAAGAGCAATAATGAAACGCTTTCAAACCATAACTATGCTTGGAATGGGGTTAAAGCACAAGTCACAGGCAGATGAAAAACAGTACTGTTGAAATTCACATTTTGCGTCTCCGGTTCCTCTAACATGTCCTTTATAAGTGCTGATAAAATCAAACCAGAATGACACCTTCTCATCCATTTCTTTAGCTTGTTATCACTGTATGGCTAAAAGTCATTATCTGGACGAAGAAAGGAAGTCAGTATCCTAGGCAGTTAAATATTGTATAATTAAATTCTAGATGATCTAGAATGATGGATGTATTTCATTAGCCACAATCTGATAAGGCTAGGCTTTAATTAGCAGTTGGATACGCTGAAGTAAGATCTGCATCATTCTGAACATCATAACTCTTACAATGAAAAAGAAAATTACAGGAAAAAGAGCACAGACAGTCCCAGACTTACAATGGTTTGTCTTAGAATTTTTCAACTTTGCGATGGTGAGAAAGCAGCACGAATTCAGTAGAAAACTATACTTTAAATTTGGAATTTGGAACTTCTCTCAGGCTAGCAAAATGCAGTACTATCCTGTTTGTGACGCTGGGGCAGCAAGCCACAGCTCTCGATCAGTCATGTGATCATGAGGGTGAACAACTGACACACTGACCACCATTCTACACCCACACAACTGTGTTGGTTTTCATTTTCAGTACAGCAGTCAATAAATTGAGATATCCTGCACTTCACCATAAAAGAGGCTTTGTGCAAGGTGATTTTGCCCATCTGTAGACTAATGTAAGTGCTCTGAGTATATTTAAGGTAGGCCAGGCTAAGCTATGATATTTAGTAGGTTAGGCTTATTAAACGCATTTTGACTTACAGTATTTTCAATTTACAATGAGTTTATCAGGACATAGGCCCATTGTAAAGTGAGGAAGATCTATACTTAATTCACTAGGAAAATGTTTACACTGAGTCATTTTTACTCTGTTTCCATGTAAGGCAGTGTGAATTCTAGTCTTAGCTATGACTCCAATTAAGTGGTCACTCTTCTTAAAGCAGACAGAAGACAGTTCAAAGTATTTGATTTGCATGTAGTTTTGTGCCAAGCTGACAGATGTAGCCAAACAGCAATATTCACAAGAATACCTGATACTCATTGCAATGAGAAAATGAAGGTGGTGTGAAGTGTTAGCATGCAGAGGTGTTCCTGTGATCACTGAATAATCAACATTTTTATAGTGCTTTAACATTTCAAATGAGATTATTTCGTTTCTGAAAACATTTATTATGTGCACTACACACATTATTTACTTAGGCTTGTGAGGCAGGCAGAGGAATTAAATAGTCTTAGAAGATGATATGTCTTGTATGGTAACCAACATAGCAGATGTAAGGACATTTTTGAATTCTTCTAAAGCCTACAATTTAAAATAAAAGCCCATAACTGAAAAGCATTTTTTATTTACCCTACGCCAACAGGATATCCTTTACAAAGTTGTATTAATCACCAAGTTAAAATACTCAGGATTTATACATGTTCACCTGGCTAAGTGATTCATTTTCTTCTCAGTTCTATGAGAAGTGATGAGTGCTTATCATAACAGGAAATCTTTCATTCTTCACTAATATTTTCATTATTACTTAGAAAGATTAAAAATCTATCAACTAATAAAAACAAGAAAAGTCTAGAATTGCAATTTTGAGTTACAGTAAGCATTTTTATTTGTTCTAAGTACTTTGGTCACTGATCAATTTCGACAGTTTGACTCTTGTCCTATAAAGATAATCAATTTTTAAACCCAAAGTACTTCATCTGATTCTTCAAAGTATCAGGAAAAAATTAATATCCTACTGATCTTTTTCTAGAGGAAGTAAAATTCAGATAAAGCCAAAAAATACCTTAATATATTTTAATGACTTCACTTTTTAATAGTTTTTTTTTTAATTATGGAAACCAGAAACTTTACATTTCAGATTTGCATTCAGGAAACTCCAATTTATATCTAAGAAAAGCTCAAGCTTTGTTAAGGACAAGAAGCTTATGAAGGCCTAAAACTGTCCTTATGTTTTAGACAGACTGAAACTTCACAGAATGCAAAAATATTTCTAAACTGCAATTTCTGATAAAGCACTATAATTAATACATAGGAAAATCTCACTGTTGCCCCACTGAAGGCAAATCTTTGGTGCTAAAGAAAGATGGGACATTTATAATGTTGGCCTATGTTCAAATATAACTTGATGCAAATGATGTAATGATTTGTTTCATTTAATCTCTCTTCTTAAGAATTCAAAACCAGTACAATTGGCGGTTTTAAATATCGGAATCAGCAGTGCTTGTGAACTTGAAATATATGCATACATACATACATATGTGCATATGTATATATGTAAAAAGTGCACACACCACACAATACTACATTCACAAAGGCATTCGCATTTTAGGCAACGTGGCAGCATGCATGATTATTCTCTTACTTACTTGATCTTATGAAAACAGTAATACATGCTAGAGTGGTAACACTGACATGTTCACACTGCAGCCAAGAAATTACCAATCATTCTGACTCTATGCTCTGTAACTCTTTACACATCTAAGCAATTTCCAAACACCAAGAGAATCACAAATGCATGACTTTCTGATATTGGAAAGAAATACAGAACTAAAGAAATACAGTGATGATGTGGCAAACCAAATTGTTATAGTTAAAACAAACTGAGAAACTTTTAAGAATGGAAGACATTCATCACAGAAAGCTCAGAAAATCAGTTTACTTACTATAATAAAATACCCCTGTAGGCATGCCACTGTGTGCAAAGAGAGTTTAAAAAATATTGTTTCATTGTTAACGTATTACTACAAACAATATTACTACGGCTTAGGCATATTTCCCCCCAGTCTTTCCTGCTTCTCAGATTACTAATGCCTTATCTTACTATTTTTAGTGTGAAAAACTAAAGTTAAGTTTTAGTGTGAAAATAGAAAGTAATTTTTAAAGCTACTTTCCTACTCTTTTTTCATGTAGATTTTCAGGGCTGTTTGAAATAGCACACAAACTATATTTATATTGATTTTTAAAGTTCTCTGCAAAGTGAGGACAAATTTTATGGATCTAAGAATAGTTTTCAATAATAACAGCATCTATACCTTGTAAAAACAGCTTATAAAACCTTCATTTTCATTAATCTAATGCTTACTTTTCTTCTGTAATATAGACACTCTTTCCTATATTTAGTAAGTAAATTTGATAATTTGCCCAAGATTCCTTAGGTGACTAAAGGCCTAAGACTGACTATAGTCTGACTCTAAATCTCTGCTTGTTCCATTAATCACCTTTCCTACTTTCACTCTATTCATTACCAAATGAATGAAAACATAACAAAAACAAACAAAAAGCCCATCTCAGTTTGCTGAAATCTGAACACAAGAAAAGGCTTCTATCTGAAATCTTATGTAAAATGACTCTAGTATAAAGTGTCTTAAAAATAATACATCTTTTTTAATAAATGACTATAGATGAAAACACTTTCTAAAAAATTATTAGCCATCTGTGTTATTCCCTGTCCCCACTCTGCTTTTCTAACACTCTAAACTAAAGCCATCTAAAAGTTTTCAATGAATTATATCTTACTCTGAAAATAAGTGACAGAAAATGCCACCACTATTCATTGCTGCTAAGGGTTGGAGGAAGCTCTGGTTTTTAGTTGAGTAACATCTGCTTTTATGGGCAAGGGACACACCAAAGGCAAAGAATGTAGTTAAAGATTCCTATCTGCAGAGCAAAGTAATCTTATCAAAAGGAAAAAAAGTTTAAATTGGACATTTTATTTTTCAAAATGAAGAGTAAAATAAAAATCGCTGTCTGATTAAGCATTAGGTCAACAGATCAAACATGTATGTCTACTCCCTCAAACCGACTATCTACTTACCAGAAGAATTTCTATTTTAGTATTCATAAATATAAATAAAACTTAATCCTACAGGTATCTGTGATATCAATTACTTTCTTTAAATACTACTGAAATCAGTTTTCTTTATAAAAGAGGTAAATATGTGTATATGTATATACATATGAAATAGATGTAATTTCAAATTACCTTTATAGTTTTGTCCATATCTCCATAGCAGAGGGAGTTAAGAGAGATTTTAAAAGGCCTCCAAACAGGATTCAAGTTGTTTTTAATAACCTATAAATATGAAGATTCAAAGACCAATCAGAAAAATATTCATTAGCATTTTATTCTGACCTTTCCTAGATTCTTGCTACATTCTCACCATCACTTCACCTCTTCACCCAGTCAACGTTTTCAATGAAAAATTAGCTATGACAGTATTATATAACTGTTATATGAAACACATGAGATTGTCTAGTTGTGTTACAATCTAAGGAAAGAAAAAAAAAGAAAAACTACTGGAGAAATCTATCTAACCATGATAAGAGACACTTAGAAACTACATATTATTCATTTTGTTGGAAACCAGGATTTTCACTGCAGGACACAGAAGATTCAAACATAGAATAAAAAAGGATGATAGAGAACCCTCCTGGATTGGACTTGAAGAAATATCTTAAATTATATTAAGAACTCAAGAGCTATTTGAAGGCCTAGCCCCGGAGAAATTTGGATTAATCCAAGCAACAAAAATAATGACAGTAGTAATTAATACACAATGAATACACTGTATTATAAAAACCCATAAGTCTATAATGACACAAAATAAAAAAAGATAAAGTGAGAAAGGAGGGATGGAAGAGGAGTATTTCCTAATGTATGTGAGTAAATGAAAGATTTATTTTTAAAAATCATTATTTTATACCAATATAAAAATTGATTCAGGTGTGGCTCAGCAATTGATCTCACCATTGGGTGAAATACTAAAGAACTGGCTATTCTTGCAGTTTCAAAGTATCACACCAGATCATTTATTAATTACAAAGGAAAAAAATGGACTTTATCATTTTTGATATGGCATCATCAATATTTTGCAGCTTGAAACCACAGATCCTTGATGGTGCACAGCAAAGTACAAACATAATGTTCTTGATAGAAATGTTTGATCTGGATCTAACTGCAAGGAAACAGAGGACTCCAGAGTGTTGGCCATACCAGTCTTGATTATTCAAGAGAGTCAATGGCATGGAAGTAGAAGGGAGGTAAGGAGAGGAGTCTTACATATTAGGAACATAACTACCAAATGCAAAATGTGAACTTCCAATTGATTTTGGACAAAACAAAACTATATATAACGTGTGTAGGACAACTAGGGAAATCTGAAGATTAATGGTATATTGGATGTTGTCAATCAATGTTAACTCTCTCAGGTGTAGTTGAATAGATAGAATGCTCTTGTTTTTGAGAAATACCTGGCTTTAGTATTGAAAGGTAAAGAATCATGAAGTCTGCAGCCTACATGAGGATGGTTTTGCAAGAGGGAAGTGTATGTGTTCATGTGTCTGTATGTGGTGTATAAATGAATGTGTGTTTGTGTGTGCGTGTGAGAGAGAGAGAGAACATATGTGCAAAGGTATGATCAGTTGAGAAATACAATGAAGGAAATGCAGGTATACATTTTACTGTTCTTTAACAGGTTTTTAACTTTTAAAAATAAAAATTTTACTAATAATTTGGCATGGTAGCATCTCCTCATTAAAAGAAAAAAGTGAGTATGTTGACCTTGTGTCTCTGGCCATATATATATCTGCACTCAGACTTGTATTTTTATAAATACATATATATATATTTTTAAATTCAGATCACTACAATTCCAAAAGAAATGTCAACTCTACTTTTCAAGTTCAGATATTCACCTCTGTTCGATGAACCATTAGCCAGTTTCCATCAGATGTCTGCTTATAGAATTCCAGGTATGGATCTGACTTTCCAAAGAGATCCTACATTTAGAAAAAAAGAAATCATTCTCCTCTGAAACCATATGCAAACATACTTTATGTATGTTACACATTAATAATACCTGAAGTCTAACTCCACAGTATAGATTATATAGTACAGCACAGTAGTAAATACAAACCCCCATCACCTTCCTCACAAACTCACAAACTTGCTGAAGTCTACTAGGAGAACTATTAAGGCATTTGTAATAAATGCTCATAATCCTGTGTATCACCCTTACTTCTCAGAAACATGATGGCTTTAAAATACAATCATCAATAGGACTCATAATCAATAAAATGTGCTTTTGGCTTTTTTTCATTATTAACATGATTTTTGCATGCAGCATTGAGTTTATATTAACAATATCCCAAACTTTAGACATAGAAACTGTGTGAGGGGCAGAGCAGTTATCAGCAATAAAACAGACTCAGGGGGTTAAGTGACTTTGCCAAGAGGACAACCTAATTAATTGATGGACCTGAAATTTGACTTCATATCATATTCTTCTATATCCAAAACTCTTTTCACCAATTCCATACATTTCTTTACACATACAATGAGTGGAGGTAAATAAGTGGAGTGCACAACATAATTATCTCAAGGGCACAAAGCACACCTTCTCTTGCCTCTGGAATTCAGCACAGCACTCACGTACAATGCTCAAGCAAGGTGAGTGCTCAAAATACCCTTACCACCACCCTCACCAGAAAAGCACACACATTCACAGAGAGCAAATTCTGGAAGGATGAATAAATCACACCCAGAGCTTAAACTTGAGGAGTGAGATTATGGCTATTTTATTTTCTCATTTTATTCATCTTTTGAAATTTCCATACTCCTTAGAATATACTCATGTTATCTGTCAAAACAGAAGGACTCCTCTTAACTCCACAGTATACGCAGCTATGTTCCTGAACTGAAGAGTGAGTCTTGGAATAACCTTAGTCTTAAATTAAAAACTAAGGTAATATTTCTTTCCTCAGCAGTTTTATGTTAAGTAACATATTTGGTACAGTCAAAAATATAAACACAAAGATTATTCAGAACTTTAAAAATTTAACCTTATCTCTAAGAAAAATCTTAAGTAAATGTAACAAGCCTCTCTGTGCCCCATTTTATAAAACTAATAACAGGATTATACATAGAGACGTTAGCTTTATATAAGCACATCAACATGCCCTGTCTGGCTCATCTTAGAAATAACCCTATGAGAAAGGCAGAATATCATTATTACCATTTTGAAGATCAGAAAAGCAGACCTGTTTGAAAGTTCATTAAGTTGCAGTAGAACTAAAGTAAGAATTAAAAGTCCCTTACTCAGACCTCCAGAATACGTTAAGTGAATGTTAAGTGAAAAAAAGCAAGGTGGAGGAAAGTGTGTATATCGAATGCTGCACTTAATTAAGGCCTAGAGATGGGGAATATAAATACAAATTCACAAATATACACCCACACACACATAGTATAGATATACACACACACATACATATATACATACAAATGCACACATGTGTACATACATATACACACACACAAAAAAACCCTTAGATTTTCTAGGAAACTGAAAGATTAAACTATAAAATATAAATTTCAAAACATTATTACCTACAGGGAGGAAAGAAGAAAAAACAGAACAGACAAGAGAAGAAGCTGAACTTCTTGAATATACCTTATTTTGTAGATTTGACTTTGGAATCATTTATATCTTTTACATGATTATAAAACCCAATTTAAGGAATTTTTAAAAAGCAATCCCTAAACATCAAAAGCAGAAGTGAATTATGTGTCAATGAGACATCATAAACACCCAGAGATTTCTTTAAAACACAAGAACTTGAGTCTTCAACTCAAGTGAAATATACAGCCCAATGACAAAAAAGAACTTCAAAGAAAGCTCAAACTGTTTTCAGTAAAAATATTGTTAATTGTAACATGGATATTTTTTGTTGTTGTTGTTATCATTAATCTACAATTACATGAAGAACATTATGTTCACTAGGCTACCCCCTTCACCAAGTCCCCCGCACAAACCCCATTACAGTCACTGTCCATCAGCATAGTAAGATGCTGTAGAATCACTACTTGTCTTCTCTGTGTTGCACAGCCCTCCCCATGCCCCCCCTACATTATACATGCTAAATTGTAGGCCCCCTTTCTTTTTCCCTGCCCTTATGCCTCCCTTCCCACTCATCCTCCCTAGTCCCTTTCCCTTTGGTAACTATTAGTCCATTCTTGGGTTCTGTGATTCTGCTGCTGTTTTGTTCCTTCAGTTTTTTTTTGTTCTTATAGTCCACATATGAGTGAAATCATTTGGTACTTGTCTTTCTCTGCCTGGCTTCTTTCACCGAACATAATACCCTCTAGCTCCATCCATGTTGTTGTAAACGGTAGGATATGTTTTCTTCTTATGGCTGAATAATATTCCAGTGTGTATATGTACCACCTCTTCTTTATCTGTTCATCTACTGATGGACACTTAGGTTGCTTCCATTTCTTGGCTATTGTAAATAGTGCTGCGATAAACACAGGTGTGCATCTGTCTTTTTCAAACTGGGCTGCTGCATTCTTAGGGTAAATTCCTAGAAGTGGAATTCCTGGGTCAAATGGTATGTCTATTTTGAGCTTTTAGAGGAACCTCCATACTGCTTTCCACAATGGTTGACTAATTTACATTCCCAACAGCAGTGTAGGAAGGTTCCCCTTTCTCCACAACCTCGCCAACATTTGTTGCTGTTTGTCTTTTGGATGGTGGTGATCCTTACTGGTGTGAGGTGATATCTCATTTTGGTTTTAATTTGCATTTCTCTGATGACTAGCGATGTGGAGCATCTTTTCATGTGTCTGTTGGCCATCTGAATTTCTTCTCTGGAGAACTGTCTGTTCAGCTCCTCTCCTCTGCCCATTTTTTAATTGGATTATTTACTTTTTGTTTGTTGAGGTGTAGTAACATGGATATTTTTATTCCAAAACTGTTAGACATTACATGAGGCACAACAGATAAGCAATTATATTAATGGTTTTAGGAATCAGATTTTCAGCATAAAAGAAGTACAAATACAGAATTACATAAAGCCCTGTTAATTCTTTATCTGAACTGGAAATAGTTGTGTAAATTTATGATTTAGTTTTTCTTAAAAAAAAGTCTTTCCTACTCTGTCTACTGAAAAGCCTTAGAAACCATAAGCAGTAACAATCAACAAATAAAGTGCCCCTAGCACCAGACTGCCATCTCTAAAAACAATTTCCACAAAAATATACTAAGGTTCCTTTTAATCTTCCAGGCTGGGGCAGAAGTTAGATAAACTAAGCCTAGAACACCTTCTCCTGCCACAGAGCAAGGAAGCTATCCAAAAGCCCCCGGGGTTACACCACGGGTCTTAGGACAAACTTAAACAGGTTCCCCTAGGCAACACTGGGAAAATATGGGTATCAATAAGAGTTCATTGATAGAGTTCATAGCAATATCAAAAATAAAAGCAACAAATAAACAAAAACCTCATCAGTCACAATTAGAGGATAGTGGGGAACCAACTTATTATTTAGAAAAATGGCAAATATGGAGAGAAAAAAGTCGAACATTTTAACTTGCCTTTCCTGTACAAATAATACCTTAGAATAAATAAATACCTAATGTGGGGAAGAATACTCCTCTCTACAGAAATATTCTCATTACTAAATGAAGAAACAAGGTGGACAGAACATGTTCAATTACATAAGTATTTAATCAGCATCATGCAGAGTATGGAAACCTCTACAAAGGAGTCAGGTTCTTTACTGAATAAATTTCATGGATGGGAGGGAGGGAGACAGTGAGAAAGGAGAGCAGGAGGAAATAAAAGGAAGGGAGACTACTGTGTGTCAACTACCCTTCAATAAAAAATAATTATTTAAAAAAAAAAAAAGGAAGGGAGACATTTAAAGATTTAAAAAGACTTGAGACATATTAACCAATTTTATTTTTAAAAGAGTCTTTAGAGATACATCAAAATATTTATGGATGAAATGATATGATATCTGAGAAGACAGAAAGTAGAGAGGAGTAGAGATAAAACAAAATTGGCCATGAGCTACACCTGTTGAAGATGGGTGATAGGGACATGGAATTTTTAAAAAATACAATTCTAATTTTGTATATTTAAATTTTTCCAAAAAAAACCCAAAACAAGGCCCTGGCTACTAATAGAAGATATTTGCAAAGTGAATTATAAGGTAAATGTAAATGATAAAGATTACTGATTGGATTACAGAATTAAGTACAAAAATCAAAGAGTTATTCCAATCCGTAATATATATATTAAATAGTTTTATTATACACTGGTACTCATCCTTCATAAAAAGTATTGACTTTTGGTTGCAAAGAGGAATCTATAATTAATAAAGCCTGGTATTTTTGCTTTTTCCCTTAAGGTAATCCAACTATACTCTCTTGAATGCCTTTTACAGTAACATTAATGCATGTATTATCTCCTCTTTTAATCCAGACAAATCCCTTGATTACATCTAGAGGAAAGAGGTAAAGGGAAATGGGTTCTGCTTTAACACACAGAAAAACAGAATTTGAAAATAACTAGTACTCTAAGTGACGCTCAGATGATGGAGTTCATAATACTAACTGCATCATTATTTTTTCAAAAAGGAATCAATGTGAGGCAAAACATGATATCCTTATGGAAATTTTTGTCAACTACCCACCTTATTATCCAGTTTTCTTGCTTCCATTTCAAACAAGACCACCCTGTTATCCTTTATTTCTTCAGCTGAAATCTATGAGTAAATAAGGTAAGTGAAAGAAAGTATGTTTTAGGGATTCTGATAAACTACAGAAATATTGATTTATTCTGTTAGCTAATAGTATAGAAAGTCTATACTAATATAAATGCATTTTAAAATGTTTGCTAAGAAAATGGTACCATTCAGAAAGATTTGTCACTAACTTTTTTACATGGGTAAAATAAATATTTTCCCAAAATATACTAAATCTGTATAACGCAACTTCCTTTTTCAATGCCGTTGCCCAAACTGGATCTCACCCATTCCAGCGGAAAAACCAAAGCCTTGGAAGACTGCACAACACTAAAGCTCCCCAAACATTGAGAAGCATGAACAAATCTTATCTAGAGAACACTGTAACTGAAATACCACATCAATATTTTTCATCCAATGTTAACTGAAAGATGTTTTCTACTTGAGAACAATTTCCAGGCTACCATGGCCTCTGAAGCAATAAAGCGAACTACTGATAATGTTCTCTGCCTCATGGAAGTCAACACCCCAAACAGACAACATTCTTATGCCTCAAGAAATTTAAGCTAGACCGAAACAGCTACTTAGAGAAATGTTTTAATGAGTAATAACCCTCAGGCATGGATGGCTCTCTCTCAGGAAACCAACCTTCCACTTTCAGACAGAGCTGAAGTTAGAAAACTATTGGTCCAGGCAGTGATTAGCTGGACAGAAACTCTAGAAGATATTTAATAGTGTGTCATTATATAATCTGAAATCTAACAGTATAAAGCATATATTCATTTGTGCAGAACTAATAATCAGCAATGGAAAAATCTAAGTGGAAGGATAGGTAAGCACAAAAAAGATGGATAAGAATTGAGAGAGCATGTCATAATATAAGATCCACCTGGAAAAAAAAATCCATTATGGAAAGTTTCTCATGTTGAGGGGATTATGTCTGCTTTGTAGAGAGCAAATTGTATCCATCCAGATTATTTAGTGGTTTTTCTCTAATTTAAGAATTGACGTTTCCATGCGGGAGAGGCAAACATCACCCAGGTGCCCCTGACTATCAACAACGTAAACTCAAAGAAAGGATCCTCACACTTCATTTTTCTCCTTCCATTTCTGGCATAACACATTTCCCATTTGTGATCACTATAAGGCAAGAATGGATGAAAGGAGACATTAAGGATCAAATGATAAAGCAGGACTGTAGAATATTTGCCTGATAGTTACAGTTTCAGTACATCCAATTGTGTTAAGTCTTTGAGACAAAAGATAAAGATCTTATTGTTACCGTAATGCTCCCTTTCCCGGCAGGTCTGCCATTTTTAAGCACCAGTGGTCGAGTCAGCTTCTTACTGGAAACAATCTGTTAAAATTGGCAAATGATACGAAGAGCTATTTCAGTTCAGCATGTGAATTTTTAAAACTGAACTATTTCAAAAACAGATTGGATAGAAACTTCACTTAAAGTCATTAGAAATGGAAACACTGAATCTATTCCTTAAATATTTAGAGATTATAAAACACACCTATATATTTTTAAACCACTGGAAAAAATTTTCAAGGAAATCCTGACAGATACAATCTCCCCATGCACTAGTTTCTTTATCAAGTACTTTAAAGTTTAACTTCTTCCCTGCAATGCAAAACAAGGGCCAGATTGTCAATACAAACACAAATCACTGAGCTGAAACCTCTGTAGGTAAGAGGTGGGCCTCAGAACACTCAAAAAATAGTATTCAATTTTTAAATTGACACATAACTTCAACATATAACCGCACAAAATATCATTTTGATTAAATTAATACAGTGGGCCTAGGTGCTCTCAGATACCTCTCTCAAATTCATCATAGATTTAGCTACACTGTGATTTTTTCCAAAAAATAAATACTTCTTTAATATTTTGATCAGCAAAGTTCTAGAAAATTGATCAGTTCTATATTGTCCCTGAAACATAGGAAATATTATGATATCCAAACAATTCAACAAGAAATATAAACTCATAAATGACAAATCTGAGCAACAAAAGTCACCCACTAACAAAAAAATAACTCCTAGGTCCTTGAGCCTTCCCCATTCCATTACAAATAGCGATGATCTCTCCTTAGAAGTCAGAGACTGAGCAAGGAGCAAAATGGGGAGCCCCAAGACATACCCCTGCCCTGACAGAACCTGTCCTATACTGGAAAGATAATTAAGCAACTACAATCAAATATGATGAATGTTAAGGTAGAAGCAGTAGGAATACCAAGTGAGCGCAGGGCAGCACTCCAAAACAGGGGCAGACAAGGCTTTCTAGGGGGGGTAAGGTTTAAACTGATTATACCTAAAGTTCAGGACAAGCAAGCCAGGTAAAGACAGGGAGCTGGGGCATCAGGAGTCAAGAGAAACCACTGTGGTGGTTAGCACATCAAAGAAGTTGCTGTTATGGACAGCACTGGCGACTTAAACATAACAAAACTCTACTGAAATATGTAAACAGCACACAAAGCAGCTAGAGCAATACTTGCTGAAATGTTGAATGAAACACCCTAACCCAAAGGAATTAACAGTTTTGCCAAAAACACATGGTCCCTACGTTCATAAAAAATAAGTTCTATAATGTTCATCAACCACATGAATATGTGAATTTGGTCTTTAAAGTGATTAAATGTTTTCACCTTTAAAAAATAAACTAATGAGCACTTATCAAAAACACCTAATTCTTTGGTTAAAATAGACACAACACAGTATTGCAGCTATATACTTACTTGTCCAAGGGTACATTCACATTCTCCTAAGAAGTCATCATCACTCAGCGAGATAGTTTTGTTGTCGATATCATAAATCCCAAATTTCAATTTCTGAACTACTTCAAAATAGTAATCAATAATAAAGGTCTTGGAAAATGCAGGATTCAAGCAATTCTTAATCCTCTCTGTGCGCTCAACCTATATCCACCCCCAAAACAAAGAAGTTTCTTCAGATCAAAGGTACACTTGCATACTAACACCTTTATGTATTACATGTAACTAGAGTCATGATAGCTAAAGCAAGTTCCTATAAATGTACGAAAGATCGACCATCAAGGACAAACTTGCTCAAAAACTGCATTAACAAATAAGATGGTTTTATTATTCTTCACATTTTTAACAAACTCTCCAAATTGTCAAAGAGCAATTCAGATCACTTTTCACCTGCATAATTTGTATTACCTCATACCACTGTTGACCAGTTGTATTCACAAATAACACACATAAAGGGTCCGACTTTGACCCTACATCTTTATCCAAAAGATTGTCACAGGAAATATTCAGCTCCACCTTCGTTACACACTGGGCAGCCATTTCTTGAAGCTGTGCAGAAACCAAAGAAATGAGAAAGCCTGAAATGGTGCCTTTAAGAAGCACTTGCATTCCTAATGAAATAGCTGAATTCTTAGGACAAACTGTCAGAATAGGATTACAGAGTGAACTTGTTAGAATAAGACTATTAACATGTGCCTCCTGGCAATTCAGATATCTATTAGTTCACCCAGTGATATTGCTCCTGTCAGGTACTCTGGCTGGGAATAAACTAATTCACTGTGACAACAAAATGTAGCTTTTAAGATGGCAAAAAAAAAAAAATTAACCTTCTTTTCACTTGACTACATAAATTTTACCATTCGGAAAAAGTCCAAATAAAATCTTGATCCTTCACTTAAAGGTAAACATTGCATTCAGGTACAAAGCAAAACGGGTTAAACTACAACTTGAATTTTATTTTTATTTATCTAATGAGATAACTGAGTGAGATACTGTTCTTTTTTCAACGAATTTCAAAGAATTGTCTCTTTCCAAAAAATTACGCAAAGCTGTGGAATAAACCCTAAATCCCCACTCTTTCCCCAAACAGTACATTTTACAGCGGTGACTGTAAACTTGGCTGCTTATTGGAATCACCTGAGGAGTTTAATTTAATGGGTTTAGGGTGTAATCTAGGCATTGGCTCTTTGGATGATTCCACTGTTTTCAGAGAACATCCAGGAAATAGGCATGCCTCATGTTTCCTCAACCCTTGCCAAGTAATACCAGAATTAGCCTAACTTTCATCAATCCCTCCTCATCCTAATGCCCATTCAATATAAGAGGACTGGGGTCAGGAGTACTTGGGGGCTGGCCTTTAGAGGTGATGTGGTGCTGAAGGTAAAATGCTTTCCTCCCTGAAACCAGGAAAAGAAAGGGACTGTGGGTGACACCAGAAGAGGAACAGACATGGCATTCAGGGCTGCAAGTCCACTTGGCCAGCTGGTTAGATGAGTGCAGGGGAAGTTAGCGGTGGTCAAGAAGGCTCTGGAGGTAGGGAGGTACCTCCTCCAGAGAGCTGCTGGTTACATTCTTACAAAACTGAGTATTTAATGCCCTTGCCCTCTACTTCGAGATTAGGTGAAATTCTGGGACAACAGGAACAGATCCACACACCATCCCCTTATATTTAAACAGGATTTCTGTGCAAAAATTACACATCCCTAATCAGGTCTGAAAGAAAAAAGATTACTATTAGAAGAGCCCTTTGGCAATGTCAAAACAACCCATGTCTTATGGAAATGCCTTCATTACTTCAATGAACTCTCTCAAAACAGTAGCAATCCTCAATGTTTGTCAGAAATAAATACTAGCATTTAATACTTCTAAATTAAAAGAGGCTGATGATAATGATGTAGGTTTCATAGTCCTAATAGCTAGAAATGCCTTTTAAAAGCAATGCTATATGTATGTACCTTCACTTGGGAAGAGAGTTATTCCTTAACAAGGGAGAAAATTCACAAATCCCCATTTGCCTCCTAAATCCCCCATATAAGAATTTTGTAAAACTAAAACTATTAAGGCACATTTCTTTTTTTGCCACATTACATGTGGCAAAATTATTAAGTGTTGAAATACACACGACTGACAATATGTGCCAAAGATATTAAGGTCACAGAGAAATTAATAAAGCAGACAGGGGAGGAATTAATAGTATTAATAACATGGGTGGGATGGCCATCCTGCCTAAAGCAATCTACAGACTCCGTGCAATCCCTATCAAAATACCAACAGCATTCTTCAACGAACTGGAACAAATAGTTCTAAAATTCATATAGAAACACAAAAGACCCCAAATAGCTAAAGCAAACCTGAGAAGGAAGAATAATGCAGGGGGGAATCTCGCTTCCTAACTTCAAGCTCTACTACAAAGCCACAGTAATCAAAACAATTTGGTACTGGCACAAGCATACACCCATAGACCAGTGGAACAGAATAGAGTGTCCAGATATTAACCCAAGCATATATGGTCAGTTAACATACGATAAAGGAGCCAAGCTATACAATGGGGAAATGACAGCCTCTTCAACAATTGGTGTTGGCAAAACTGGAGAGCTACATGTAAGAGAATGAAACTAGATTACTGTCTAACTCCATACACAAAAGTAAAGTCGAAATGGATCAAAGACTTAAATAAAAGCCATGAAACCATAAAACTCTTAGAAAAAAACATAGGCAAAAATCTCTTGAATTATAAACATAAACAACTTCTTCATAAACATATCTCAATGGGCAAGGGAAACAAAAGCAAAAATGAACAAGTGGGACTATATCAAGCTGAAAAGCTTCTGTAGGGCAAAGGACACCATCAATAGAACAAAAAGGTACCCTACCGTATGGGAGAATATATTCATAAATGACAGATCTGATAAAGCGTTGACATCCAAAGTATATAAAGCGCTCATGCACCTCAACAAACAAAAAGCAAATAATCCAATTAAAAAATGGGCAGAGGATCTGAACAGACAATTCTCTGAAGAAGAAATTCAGATAACCAACAGGCACATGAAAAGATGTTCCACATCACTAATCATCAGAAAAATGCAAATTAAAACCACAATGAGATATCACCTCACACCAGTTAGGATGGCCAACATCCAAAAGACAAACAACAACAAATGCTGGCGAGGATGTGGAGAAAGGGGAACCCTCCTACACTGCTGGTGGGAATGTAAATTAGTTCAAGCATTGTAGAAAGCAGTATGGAGGTTCCTCTAAAAGCTAAAAATAGAAATACCATTTGAGCCAGGATTCCACTCCTAGCAATTTACCTTAAGAATGCAGAAGCCCAGTTTGAAAATGACATATGCACCCCCATGTTTATAGCAGCACTATTTACAATAGCCAACATATGGAAGCAACCTAAGTGTCCATCAGTAGATGAACAGATAAAGAAGAGGTGGTACATATACACACTGGAATATTATTCAGCCATAAGAAGAAAACAGATCCCACCATTTACAACAACATGGATGGCGCTAGAGGGTAGTATGCTCAGTGAAATAAGCCAGGCAGAGAAAGACAAGTATCATATTATTTCACTCATCTGTGGAGTATAAGCACAAAGCAAAAACTGAAGGAACAAAACAGCAGCAGACTCACAGAACCCAAGAATGGACTAACAGTTACCAAAGGGAAAGGGACTGGGAAGGATGGGTGGGAAGGGAGGGATAAGGGGAAAGGGGAGAAAAGGGGCATTACAATTAGCACACATAACATGGGGGGCAGGCATGGGGAAGGCAGTGTAGCACAGAGAAGACAAGTGACTCTACAGCATCTTACTAAGCTGATGGACAGTGACTGTAATGGGGTATGCAGTCGGGACTTGATAATGGGGGGAATCTAATAACCACAATGTTGCTCATGTAACTGTATATTAAAGATACCAATATAAAATAAATAAATAGAAAATAACATGGGTGGAATCCAGACACTGTGTGGAATTTGAAAGATTCTAACAGGTGAAGAGGGAGAGAGCAGAGGTGGGAAAGAAACAGACCTGAGAAGGCACAGGGAGGACCCCTCGCCGTGTGTGATGTGAAGGAGCATCTGTGTCGGGGAAGCTGACCTACACTGGGGTGGGGGATGGGGGTGCGGGGAGGGTGCTGAGAGCCAGGCTGACATACTCAGTGTGTAACCAGATGCGGCCTCAAGTTCTCCAACTAGAGGTAATAGGATGAAATGGCTCATTTTAAAATGTCACTTGTGTCAAATCTCTTCAAATTCTATAGTGTCTTGGAATTCAGAACACTCTAACATGACACCAACAGGGTTTTTTTATCCAGGAATACACAAGATACAGAATTCAGCATCAAAATTAGCATGTCTTCATACCATCTAAGTCAGAAGGCTAGCTCTTTGTTTTCTGAAGTGCATGTAATATTAGAGGGCATTTGCAATTATAGTGTGAAGACAATCATTCCTTTCCACTTTCATTTATGAGAAAAGAAAAATCCCTAAGAACATGAACATAGTAAGAGGCAAAAAGAAACTGACAGGAGAAGAGAGATACCACAAAACACAAAAGCACAGAGACGATGGTCTAGTTACTTCAAAACTGCATCAAGTCCAGCTGCATAAAGTCTGTCATACTGACTCTGGGGCCTTATCCTCAGCCTCTTCTTCCTTGGAGTTTCCATCCCTGACTCTCCTCTTCTCCTCCCATCTGAGGAAGCATGAGCACCCCATCAGGGTCTGTCACTCCTGACTGCTGTCTACCTTTACTTCTTTTCTCTTGTGAGACTTCAGGCATCCACATGGCACTCAGTTCTCCCCAAATCTACATCCTCTACCCTCATCCTATGCACAATTACCTTTTCCCTATCTCACACCTACTGTATTCAGCCCTGATCTGTCCCTTCCTCTTACTGACCTGTACCACAGGCTCTGGAATCAGGTGCCCATCTGGATCCCACCATGACTGAATGCATGACCTTAGGCAAGAGGCTTGACCTGTTTCCTCTGGGTCTCCTCATCTGCAAAATGGAAAGGTAAAACTGTCTCTAGCCCATAGGGTTGTTGGGAGGACTGAATGAGTTATATTTAAACAATGCTTAGTAAGTTGTTCAAAAATTGTTTATTATTAATATTATTATCTTTTTTAGGCCTCTTGCCTTCAGGGTCTGATCTTCTCCTATCTAGCCCACATTTCATAATTTTTCATTATTCCATTCCATGATGATTCCCCTAATTATTTTGACCTACACCAAGTCCTTTGATGAATTCCTGCTGCGCTAACAATGACAGATTACTACAGTACATGAACAAGATCAAATTTGGAACAATGCATACCTGGCTTGAATCCTACATCCCCTGCTAGCTATGTGACCTCATAAAAATTACTTCAACTCTTTGAACCTACATTTCCTCATCACTGAAAATGGAGATATGGTAAGTAACCTTGTAAATATGGCATGTACCAGAAATCTTCGTTCTCATATCTAAAACAAAATTTATGAAATAAATGTTAGTTGTAAAACTTTTATCTTTTATATAAGGTAGTTTAGAATCTTCTAAGTTGTATGTTAGCAGTACCCAGGATAATGCAGTACCCTGTGGAGAGACTCAGAATAAGCAAGGATTTTTAAAGCTCTTGAAGAACATGTAGAGTTTTCTCTACCAACCACCAGAAAGCTCTCAAATTTCCAACACTGGGGAGATGTCAATAGAAAACGCACATAATATCTTACGTGTTTAGTCAGTCTCATAGCAGAGACACAACATATTAGAAGAGCATAATTTTTTTCCCTAGCAATGCTCATACAAGAGCTACAAAAACAACATTCCAGGCCCCCCTGATTATTTAGTAAATTGCTGACAGTTACATTATTGCACTGCTGCCAGGACACAATTAGCAGCATTTTCCCCTGAAAATGACTCTGAAATACAGACTCATTTTTATCTAGAAACCCATTACGACTGAATGGCAAATGGAAAAAATTACGTAAACACACAGGTCTGGAACCTTGTTAACAAACAGCAACACTCATGAAGAAGCTCTTCTCATTCTATGTAATTATCTAGCACGTGATATGCAATATTAAAAAGAGCAATTGGGTATTCTCTTATGATGGAAGAAAATAAATGTTTTGTATCATTAGAGTATGGAAAACAGGAGATTTGGCTGGGATAATTGACCAGGCAAAGGAATGCCTGTGCAACTTTGGAGTGATTCTATGTATTTTATTCCCAAAGAGCAGGGAGAAAGAGAGAAAAGACAGAAGAAGCCCCTAGGATTAGACAATAGCTTCTCTACTGTACAATTACTTATTGGAGACTCACTTGGTTTAACTGTTTAATTTCTGAAATGAAAATAATCCCTAGAAATACTAAACAGATATCAACCATTCTCCCAGGCACCCACCTTTCCTGAAGCAACATTATATAACATAGATAATTCAAAGGAGTTGAAAATTAGGACCTAATATTTGAAGTACAGTCTGATATGTGAAACTTAATGCATAAGTCACTCCCATTTAAGGCATAACTGAAAATCTGTTAAGTCTTTTCTTCTTCTTTCTCATCTTCCCTTAGACCCACTCCTTAGATCTATTTAGTAAAGCAGATTCTGTCGACTACAACCCCAAATCTCTTTCTACTCCTATAGTCACAATACATCAGGTCTTCTGTAGTGATCACCTGACTACTGTAATGGTCTCCTAACGGGTATTCCCATCACCACCCTTTTTTCATTCATATCAGGATTTTATCACTTCTGATTAAAAACAACCAAGAACAACAAAAATCATTACTGGCTGTCAGGGCCTACCTTAGTCCAGTTAGCTATGCCTGGAGATCATGGCTCTGTTCACATCTGCCCCCAGCCTGCCCAACCAAGCTCTTAAAGATCTACTTCAAATGACACTTCCTCTTTAAAGCTGTTCCTGATACCCCCAATGCAGTTATGGCACTCATCTTATTTTCTTTCCACTATTGTTACTCGTATGCATGGCTCATTACCCGTTCTCTCTACTGTGAGCTGGGGACAGAGACTGTGTTTTACCGCTTTCTCTTTATTCTGAAGCACAGCATCTGGCACAGGTTATTCATAGCAGAAACAAAATGTAACTCTGGAGTTAGTAGGCTTGATTCAAATTTCTTTCCACCATATATTTGGGAGCATTAGCTTTGCCAAATTATCTATCTGAACCTAAATTTCCCTATATATAAAATGAGGATTTTACATGACAATTGTAGGTTTGTAGCATGCTCATCATATATCACTCTATGAATTATAGTAATTATTTTATTAACTACTCAATTATTTTAATTGCCTCACCATTGATGGTTTATTATTAAGAGTAAGACATAAAGCCACTTTCTCGTCCTTGTTTAGGGAGCTTCTTGGAATAATAATAAAAGAATCTCTGGAATTTACACAAAATTAATTTGCTAAAGCAGCTGCCTTACAATAGATGTGGTAATTTTCAGAAGTCTGTTTATCTGAACTACAGCATAGTTGCATGGCCCAGGGCCCATGACCCATTATTTGTTCTAAAACAATTGGGAGGAAGATGTCAGTGATCACCCACGGATGTCTTTAGTAAACTTCTGTCTTTAGCTACCAAATGAGACTAGCAACCTTCAAAAGTTCTCCAAGTACTTCTTTCTCAAAGTTTAAATGTTGAGCAAGGGCTGTTGAGATGTTATGCATTTCCTGATTTCAAAATACTCAGTTTATGGTTACTGAGCACATACATTTATTTCAGCTGGTTCTAACTTCCCAGCAAATCTCTTTACATTTCCCAATCATGAGCAGTTTAAAACTATTATTCATTTACTCAAAACTCATTCAACAAATATTTATAGAGCACCTACTGTGTGTCAGACACTGTTCTAAGCTGTTGGGAGACAGCAATAAACAAAACAAATATTCCTGCCCTTGTGAGGTTACACTGGAGGGAGACAGACAATAAGGTAAGTAAATATATAGTATGCTACATGATGGTTGTGTGCTGAAGAGGAAAATAACGCAGGGAAGGGAAGGAAGTACTGAAAGTGGGTTTAGATATTTTACAAACTACTTTTGACACCACCACCAGGAAATACTTGTTTTGAGTTTCCCTTCATTTTAAGAAATCCTGACCCCTAACCAGATGAAAGTGTGGACAGACAGGTTCCTCTTTACACTTGCAGATATCTGTTTTAACATTTACTGTCACCTTAGAGTCTACAGGCATGGTAAACTAAAAGCTAAAAAAATTGAAGTAACCTGATAACAATGCTTATTTCAACCACACTGTTCCTCTGGTAATTTTCATATAACCAGAAGGATATCCACTTGGTTAGAGGACATTTCAAAATGATTTGCTAAAATATAAAAATATGTAGTATTTCCTTCTATATTTCATGGGGTAACTGTATTGATATGCTATCCATTTAATTTATGTTGGTAAATTTGATGACTAAACTGACTAATATCTTTTTTAAAATTATGACTGCATACTAGCTGATATGTATTAAAAGAATGAACAGCCTCTCCAAAAGAATCCCAATACCACCACCCCCAGCTTCTTCAAATACATTTAAGGCAGCATAATCTCCTTAAATATAGTTATCATAACCTTATCAAACTGTATACATAATATCTGCTTTTGGTTATCATATCAGACTTAAATAATAAAGTTAAATAAAATTTATGATACTTTATTTCTGGGTGTTAACTTAAATCTCCTCAGCCAGTCTTTCAGCAAATCTTCTACCAAATACCCTGCCTAATTGTTTGGGCTTTAACTTGATTAGCAATCCTGAGAAGAGAAGAAAAAGGGAAAAATATTGATGGGAAGGAAGCTAGCCCGTAGGGTGAAGGTTAACAGTGAGTGCTTTAAAGGAATACCTCAGTTTGGACTCCTCAAACTGGCTGACTGCCACCAGTGAAAGTGGCATTGGTCCTTGCTAAAAGATCCACCTCACCTCAAAGATCATGATTTGACGAGTAGTGGTGGCTCATTACAAATCTTTGAAGGTCAAAGTGTTTTTTAATCCTATTTCACATCCAACACTAACTTTCTTACTTTTGCTAACAGGCATACGTTCTAGCATAATAAATTACTGACTAAAGAAAGTTTTGAAAAGGAAAGGAAAACTCTAACAATAGTAGGAAAAAAAACCAACAATAATACTGAAGAAAGAAGGCAAGGGAGACTATGTCTAAAGCTATCCCAAGAACTCACAGGAGCTGGGATCCCACGTGAACTGGGTATCTGAACAGACACTGTAAACGAAATACTTAGGGCAGTAGTGATACCATTGTGAAGAGTATTAAAAAAAAATCTAAAATTTAATGTGCAACATTTAAATTGCCTTAAATTTATGTAAGCAGGAAGATCATTGTTTACAAAGTGTACACAGTTTATAGGTAAATTAGGAGAGGTGTCCAGTCATTAACCAACCCTTCAAAGGAAAAGACCGTTTGTTTCTCCTATCCTGAAACCTCCTCCCTGTCTCTGTTCTCCAGACCAAATATAAATCCTGAAAGAGAACTGCACACTTCATTGTGGGGTTTGTGCCAGGCACTTTTTAGTCTGTGCAGTGTTGAAATTCAGCTTCCCCTCACATCCAGAAAGTCTCAGCATGGCCAGTGTCAGATATTTGCCCCTTTGAATTTTTTCAGCCCAGAGTGGGATGTATTTTTCCAATTCATCAGCCAAAAGGAATTGACTTTTAAAAGATTCTCACAAAGGCAAAATGTGGCCTGGGTACCACAGAATAATCTCCCGGTGTTGCTGTCGTTGCCGTCATACATGTGATCCGTTCTCAGTTCTCCTTTCTTTTCTTATCCTTTCCTGCTTCCCTCTACCTACACTTTAGGCCCATACAGCATCTGCCTGGCTCTGGCTGACAGCACCCAGAGCTGGAGGATGCTAGCCCCAATTAATGACAACGGCAGGATGTATGTAGCTTTATATAGCTTACCACTAACTATGTGCCAGGCACTTTTTTAAATGTATTACAAATATGATCTTATTTAATCCTCATAACAACCCTATGACATAGAAGGAAGGCACTTTATCTCTGTTTTACAAATGTAGAAACATACCCTGAAAGGTTAAATAACCTGCCCAAAGTCAGTTAACAAACCTCACAGCATAGACTTCAAACTTACCTATCCATCTTATCCCAAAGAGCAATGATCTTTACATTAAGCCATAAGAGCTGCATTCTGAAATCATATAGGCCTGAATTCCAACCCCAATGTTGCCACTCAGTGGTAATGTAATTTGGCAAATTATTCAGTTTCCTCGAATATGACACATTACAACAATACCACTTAAGCCTGTGGCTGTGAGCATTAAATGAGCCAACATACATAAAAACTGTCTAGGCACAGTGTTTGTGGGGCACTGATATCAGTAATTGCTATATTCAGTCCCAGCCTTCTATCTGATTATCGTTACTGAGGCACCAAGGAAAAGCAAAAATTCTGGATCATCAAGAGCAACCTTAATGGTCGTTTTGCTCTGTCTCAGGTTCCGGTGACGCAAAACGAATGAAGGTGCACTTTCTCCACGCCCCTGCTTGTAGGGAGCACAAAACACTAAACAGAAGAATGTCAAAGCTGGAGCCGAATGGGAGCTGCTGGGATAGCCCTTCTCACCATCTCCTGCTTTACTCTGAAATCAAGAGTCACCATTTTGCATTCCACCTGGCAGTTTCTCCTGGAACCCTCAACTGCTCTGACACGCACCTCGTTTCCATGGGCATTCGCTGCATCCTAAGCGCGGCACAGCGACCCCGTCCCAGCCCCGGATAGGCGCTGCGGCGATATGGGGGCCTGTCAACCTGCCCTGGGACGCAGGCCCCACCCTCCCCGCCCGGGAGGCAGGCGGATACCGGCCACCGCCAGCCCAGGTGCACGAGCGCCAGGCCCAGAAGGCGCCTCGCGGCCCAGAGCTAAGCCCCGAACTCCGGCTTCTCTGGGAGACCGCAGCCACTCCCGGGCCTCGCCAGGCCGCGGCCCGAGAGCCCCCGCGAGTCGCGGACGGTCCGCGGAGGGACGGAGGCCAGGGTGTGTTTCAGCGCCAGGGCCCAGAGGACCACGCCACACGGAGCCTGCGGGCCCGACTCTCGCGACCCGGACTCTCCTCCTCCACCCCCCCATCATCCCCAGGGATCGGTAGGTTGAGGGGGCCCCTCCACACCGGCCGCCCCAAAGCGGAGAGAGGCCCGCACTCACATTCCGGGCCCAGAGGTGGAAGGCAGCTAGAGGAGGAACTCCAAGGAACCACAAACCGCAGGGTCGCCGTAGCTGCCCGGGATTCACAGGAACCTGGGGGGAAAACGGGCCGAGGGGCGGTGCCAAGGGCGGCTCCGCCCACCACAGGCCCTGCCCAACCATCCTTAGTCTAGACTGTAAGCGAAGGCTTCAAGGCTCCTTGGGAGATTAGACGTTACAATTAATTGTTTGCTGAAGCAAAATAAATTCTTGAAGGGTAACAGAATAAAAATAGTTGAGAAAATTTATATCACTGTCTGAACTAGGTAAACATCATCATGAAAGTAGTGACTTGCTAGCACCTAACCATTCGTATTTACAGCGCTTTTAATGTACACACTCCCGGAGTCATTTTACATCCTTACTTTGAGTTCATGCTCGCAATTTTGTAACGTTTTTAGTGCCATTATCTCCATTTCGCAAATGAGAAAAATGCGATTGAATAGTTTGAGGTTTGGTAGTCAAATAATTTGACTTCTTGCCTAAAGTCACAGAATCTAAGCAAACTAGCAAACGCCCCGCTTGCGGCTACTTTATGCTGCCTACAGCTAAACAAACTACTGTGGAAAATATGGCTACATTTCAATGCTTGAAATTTAGAACTTCTGCCCAAGAAAAACAGAGACAAAAATTACTAGGTAAACACAATGAAAAAAATATTCGCTACAAACGTGACAGTCGAAGAAAGGGTTATTATCTTAAGTAAAAGTTGACTTAAAAAAAATGGACAAAGGATACTTTTTTAAATTACAGAAGAAAAGGATAATGAAACATGAAATACAGTCTTTCCTAAGTAAAAACTTTTAACCCAAGAGATGCAAACTAAACACAAATAATGATATAAACACAAGTAAGGATTCATTTATTCATTCAACACCTCATGGGTGCCTACTATATGCCAAGCATTGATGTAGATTTATGATAAACTAGTGACAGACAAGAAGCTTCAGTCGTGGAGGACAAATAATACTTAAGTTATTAAAAACAAGATGATTCCAGATAGTTCTAAGTACCACGAGAAAAGTAATACAGGATGATGCGACAGAGGGACTTGGGCATGTTGGGGATTTATTTAGACTGAGGATCAGGGAAGGTTTCTCCAAGGTGGTGATACTTGAACTGAGACCTCAAAAATAAAAAAAATACAGTCATGCAAAGATGTGAGGTTAGCAGAATGATAGCAGGGGCAAAGGCAGGACTTTAGCAAATTACAGGAACAGAAACAAGGCCTCGGTAGTTGAAGCATAGTAGAGAGGAAAGAGAAGTGTTTTGTTTTTACTAAAGGTTGGTAAGAACACCTTTTTATTTTACTTTTGCTACTGTTTTTTACATTTAAGTGATGAGCCTCAAGCACCACTAATTTAAAGGCAAGTTTCAAAATTTCCAAAATACATACTTCCCATACCTAACCTTCATGACTTTTGGCTCTGCTAAAATAGGAGGTAATAGAGAGCAGAGAATGGTTTTATATTTTTAATACCCAATAAGCAATCTGTCATTGTTACTTCATCTAGTCTTACAGCTTTGAAATCCCTCTATATTCTGAGGGCTACCAAACACCCAGACCCTGAAACTCCAGATTCCAACTCCCTGCTCTGTATTGGGATGCTGTATGAGTTATTTATTGCTCTGTAACAGATTATACCAAAGCCAGTGGCTTCAAACTAATAGTCATTTAGTATCTCTCACAGCTTCTATGGTTCAGGAAATTAGGAATGACTTAGCTGGGCAGTTGTGGCTCATCATCCCTCAGGACTCCACAGTTAGCTCTTAGGCAGGGTTGCAGTTACACCAGACTGGAAGATTGACTTCAACATGGCTTACTTGCATGTAACAGTGGTGCTGCTTGTCAGGGGGAGACCTCAGTTCCTCTCCCTGTGGACCTCTCAATCGGACTGCTTGAGTGTCCTAAATGGCATCACTGCTGGCTTCCCGCAGGGCAAACCATCCAAGAGATCAACACAGAAGCTCAAAGACTTTTATGACTTAGCTTCAAAAGTCACACACCATCACCCTTGCATTATTCTATTGGCCAAGCAGATCAGCCTTTTTATAATGTAGGAGGGGATTCCAGAAAGGGAGTAAACCCAGGAGGTAAGGATCATTGGGGACCACCTTGGAGGCTTGCTACCACAGATGACTAGTAAGCTTCTCAAATCTAAATGTACAAGTAAAACCTCCTGATTTTCCTCCCCAAAGTCCTCCACAGGCTTCACTATCTCAAGTAATGGCAAAGCATTCTTCCGGTTGTTTGGGCCAAAACACATGGAGTCATCTTTGACTCTCTCCTCTCATACCCCATCCCCATCTGCTCTGGTCTGTCAGCTAATCCTGTCAACTCAACCTTCAAAATATATCCACAGTATGACCATTCATATCTTCCAGCATATTTCAAGCCACCATTTCCTTCTAGATTATTGTAACACCCTAGTAACTGCTTCCCTATTTGCTCCACTTCAGTCTATTTTCAAAACAGAAGGATCTAATTAAAATGTAAATTAGATTATGTTGCACATAATCAAACAAAAAGAAAAAATCAAAATTCTTAAAATTGCCTACAAGGTCCTACACTATGTGGTCCCCATTTCCCCTCTGAAGTGTTCCAGGCCCTGTAATAAGGAAAAAATCAGACCTGGCATTGAGTTGACGGTATAGTGAAGACACACATGACCAGTTCTTATCAACTTTACCTCTAATATATACTTGAGATTAACAAATAATCAGAAATATAAATATGAAATTACAAAATGTGCTTAGAGCTATAAAGGACATCAAAGTCTACTAGTGGGAATCAAGAAAAGTTCTCTGAGGAAGAGACATTTGGGCTGACAACTGAAAGGTGAACAGGAATTAGCTAAGTAAGTAGTGGAGTGGAGGATGGGGGAGAGTACCAAGGTAGTGGAATGGGGAGGAATCCTGACAGAATACCATGTAGAGAGATCTGAGGCTTACTGTAGAAAAAAGATAGTGTGCCTGGAGCCAAGACATTATAAGACTTAAAGAGATCAAAGAAATACGAATTAAATAACACAAAATCAGGATTTGATCCTGACTTGGGAAAAAAATATTTGCTATCAAGGATGGCATTGGGACAATAAGCAATATTCTATCAATTTTAATTTCCTCAATTTGATAATTGTACTGGGACTAAATTATTTCCAGGCATGAAGAAATATTTATAATCTGTTCTCAAAAGGTTCAACAGAAAATAATAGGAATTATAACATGCATAATGTTTTACAGAAAAAAGGAAAGATAATATATATATATATATAAAGAAAGATAAAGCAAATGTGACAAAATGTTAATATTAGGAAGAAATTCTGTTCAGAGACACAGGAAAGTCAGAGTGAAAGGTGAGGAAGGAATTCATTCATTAAAGCGAGAATAGCAGGGAATGACAGCTGCCTTGCAGGCAATAGAGAGCAAGGAAGAACAGAGGAAGGACTGGAAGGAAGCTTTCCTGCTTGGCATAGGGCAAATCCCTTGTGAACTCCTAAAGCCAGGGTCATCTGGCTTTGTCCAGTGTCTGCTAGAATCTGCACAGCATGGGAACTAAGTCCCTACCACCCCAGGATATGGGGGAGCCACAGAATACTGGATGGAGTGAGAATATGTTCTGGAACTTTTCAAAGACAAAGGAGATTTTTAGGCAGCCTTCTCAAGAGCATGACTGCACAGCTGCAGTCCTGTCTGGGTCACCCAGACAATAGGAACTTGCAAGCCCAAATCAGAGCTCTCAGTAGTCCCTCCCTACTTATCTGGAGTAGAACAGAGAGGGAGTGAAGGCTTTTGTGCTTAAGTCTAGAAAACAGAATGAAATAGCAGATTAACAACGATGCTAATCACTGGAAGAGCACAGAGACAAAATGTAATAAATTGAACAGCAAGAAGCTTTTATTTAAGGCAAAGAGGGCACATTTGAAGAAAGGGGAGTGTGGGCAACCTCAGAGAGGAAGAGCGCTTAAGGGTTTAGGGTTTGGGGTTTTATAAGGCCTTTTGGGCAAGGGTCAGCATAAAACATGATGTATACAAGTGATTCATAATTCCTTTGAAGTTTTCTTAATTCCTTTGAAGTCTTGTCTTAAGAACAGGGTTATTTAGGTGACTGTGTTGGTCCAGATCTCAGCATTCTTTGTCCACATAGGTTTATTTATACTTGGGAGGTTTATCTCCTGTGCTGGTTACAAAGTTACTCAATTGATTTGGGGCTCGAAGAAGAGGAAGAACAGAGTATGGATTAAGTTAAAGAATAAACTGGGCCTTTTTCATAGGCTAAATAGATTTACAATGGCATTATCTAATTGGCAGAATGAAGACATGGGCTGCACTCTGATACTTTCCCTTATTGGGGGAATTGTTTATCTGGGGAATATCTGGACATTCCAAGTCACTCCTGGCCTTCGAAACTTCAACTAATTAATTCTGTGAGTCCTTTCTGGCTCTCTGGTTGTATCTGGTTAACTCTTGAGACTCTTTAGTGGGCTTTACTGGATTTATTCACTCTCCACCCCATTTATGTCAGTCTTTCTAACATTAACAATGAATGTTGGTGAAAAATATGGGGAGTGGGGAGTTTTTGCAACTTATTCTAAGAATCCACAATTTTTTCAAAATGAACAAATTTTCAAATTTCACTCTGGCTGAAATAACGGAAACTCAATTTCAGGTTTATCATGCATCAGTGGTATGAACTTATTATTTAGCACTATTGGGGTAGCTACCAGTGGAAATATGTAAAAATGGTTCCCTCTGGGAGTAAAGACTAAGGTTCAGAAATTGGAAAGAGGCTGTGTTTTCCAAAGTATACTTTAAAAACAAAGAAAATAGAGATATCACTGGCTTATCCTAAAGAAATACGGCAGATTTAACAGGAAGTGGTGCAGGCAGCAATCATACATAGAAGCATTGTACCTGAAGTTAGAAGACATGATTCCAGTCTTCTAATAATACGTACCAGCTATGTGTCCTTGGATAATAAATCTCTTTGAACTACAGTTCTCCTTAATTCACTTGGGATACCAATTACTTCACGGGAAGCAATTCACAAGATCAAAAGAAATAAAATCTATGTGTTAATTCACTATGTAGTATTAAAAGTACTTTAAAAATGAAACTAATTAAAAAAACTATGATTGTCTTCCCATATTGCCTATAAAAATTTTTCATGTAATCCAGATAGTAGTTACTCCATTTGCAGTTTGTGCTTTCACCCGTATCAGTTAAGTAGGATTCAGAGCCTCTTCATTCTCTCCAAAAGAATCGCATGCTGGAGAGAAACAGCATTCTTACCAAGGATTTTGAGGGGAATCCAGAGGTTTTATACCACAAATCCCATAGCGAACAATGGCATCAACTTCCTGTCGAGATGCATCTCCCTAGTCTTAACTAAGATCAGCTTGAGCTTCTCATTCTTTATCTTCTCTAGCTTCTCTCTTCTCCCCCAGAAACTCTTCTGTCTCTCAACCTCTTCCTCTCTCTTCTTACATGAATTAGTTCAATTCTTCCAAGCATTTATTTGAAAATGTCCCCTTTAGTACTAGTTCTCTCCCTGCTTTTGAAGGCAGCAGAGAATCACAAATAACAAATCGTTTTTAATGACAAATCATAAATAACAAATCTTGCATAGGTAACTACCGAGGTCTATTTCTGAGCTTTCAACTTTGTTCTGGTAATTTTTCCTTGCATCAAAACCAGTACAGATACCTCCTAAACAGACCCACAAGCAAATCCTCAGGCAGCAAGCCACCACCTCGTGGTCCCAGCCCACTGGGCGCAGGCGCGTCAGGGTCACCAAGTCCCACCCAATCGCGGTATTTCTCTCCCCCGGAACCCGTGGACCGGAAGCTGAGGAGCGGAAGAGGCGCGGGCGGGGAAGAAGGCGGCCGCGTTGTTCTCGCGAAAGACTGGGGCGCCCTTCGCTCCTCCCGCTCGGCCGCGGCGGGAGGGGTGGGGCGTGGTTCCCACGAGCAGTAGGTGATGGCGCTCGCCGCGAGGCTGTGGTGCTTCCTCCCTTTGGGCCGTGGCGCCGCCGCGGGACCTGGGCTAGCGAGAGGTGTCGCTGGCAAACGCAGGTGGTGCTGTACATGGCGACTCCGCGGCCCTAAGGTATCCCGGCCCTTCTGGCTCCCGCTGCCCACTGCCGGCAGGGCTCCGGCGGCCCTTCCTTCAGGCCTGGCCGCCCCGCGCCACCTTAGGGACTGTGTTGAAGTGAAGAAGAAACTGGGCCAGGTGTGCCTGGAGCGCGCTCGGGACCAAGGGGGACAGGCCCACACCTTTTCGAAAGCCTCCTTTCCTTTGCGAAAATTGGGGTCGGAAAAGGAGTGAGTGCCCCCACTTCATCTTCCCCGAGAATCTGTCTTTTGCCTGCCCATTTTCTGTGAAAATACAAAAATGTACATCCTGTGGGGGGAAAACCTTGGCTGCTGTGAAAATTTTCGTTTTCGTTGATGCCATTTACAGGTACACCTGAGGCTGTCAGTCTACCAGACTGAAAAGTTTGTGGTGTGGTTTTGAGCTATTTAGGTTAAAAAAATTACTTTTGAGTACTTTGTTTTATCTGCACAACCCTGAGGAATAATATTAGGATGTTGGATTGTCGTTCCAATTTCGGTATTTCTGCGTTCGTGGGCATTGGTTTATCTCTGAGAGGGAATTGAAGGGTGAGTGGGCGCTGGTCCATATGCTGTATATCATTTGAACTAAGTATTTCATTATTTTAAACTCTAAAATTCACGTTCTGACCGCCCGCTATGTTCAGTTAATGGGATAAAGGAGCGGAGATAGTAAAGCTTGCAAAGCCAGAACCGTTTCCTCTGACGAGCTTATAGCCAGATGGGGAGGTGTTAGGTGTTAACAAGGCAGAAGGATGGGAGGAGTACTAAGTATGAATTTAGCCTAAAGTTTTTAAAAACTCCATTTTGATAGAGTGATCATAGTTTAGGTAATAATAATAGCTAACATTTATTCAAGGCTTACTACAGAACCTGTATTGTGTTACACATTACCTCATTTAATCTTCATTTACACCGTATGACATAGGAACTGTTATTTTAACCATTTTTTAGAAGAGGAAACTGATATAAGGTTAAATTATGTGCCTAAGTTAAACAGATAGAGATACTGGATATGATGGCAGGAAGGGTATCTCTAGAGCCCATGAGCTGCATATAGCCACTGTGCTAAAATACTGAGAACTAGAGAAACAAGGTAGAAAAGGATAGAAAAATACTAAGATTAGGAGGGAGAAGAAAGACATGTAAACAGTAAAATTCCACTCTGAGCCAATGGCAATAATGAAAATTCATTCCTCCCTCTAGGTACATTGAATTTTTAGGAAGGTGGGAACTATTACCGATTTGGCAGTTATTCACATGTTTTCATAGCCCTTACCATTTCTGTTTTTCTTTTTTCTAGACATTTTTCTTAGCATGTTGTTAATAAATTGAATTGGAGGTATTTATACCCCAGGAGTTTGCAGAGATTAGGCTCTACTTTTGTGTGGCTGAGGAGATTTCATTTTTCTCTTTTTCTGTTTGTAATCTGTATTACAAAACATCCATCTCTGAATGTGAATTTTTCAACAGATTTGTACTGAATGCTTACTGTCAGCAAGGCTCTGTTATTTTAAGCTTTGTGGATATAATGAACATGAGAAACAAACCCTTTTCTCATTGATCTAATAAATTAGAAGGAAGGGTAATTGACTGAGTGAATGTAATGCATGCCAAATGTTAGGAAAAGGGAAGCAAAGTGACACCGACATGACCTTGAAGGGAGGGAGGGGAAAGGGGAGGAATAATTAAGGGGAAGATGAGGACAAAAGGATATTCCAGTAGAGAGTAGTATGATAATAGGCCTTGAGGTAAGAAAAGGTGATGTTTTTGAGCAACTGAAAAGTGTGACTGAAGTGGGGAGTGGGAGAATACTAAGGCTGAAAAGCGAGTACCAGTTTATTGTTTATCTATTACTGCGTAACAAATTTCGCAAAATTTGATGGCTTGAACAAAAAATGTTAATTTTTTTGCTTAAGATATTTTTTATTGAAGTATAGTTGATATACAATGTTATATTTGTTTCAAGTATACAAAATAGTGATTGGACAGTTATAAACATCACTAAATCCTCACCCTAACTAGTGTAGTTACTGTCAACATAGAAAGATGTTGCAGAGCTATTGACTATATTCTCTGTGCTATATTAACAAATTTTATCATCTCATGGTTTTTCTTGTGTAGAAATCAGGTTAAGGCTGAGCTGGGTGCCTCTAGCTGAAGGTCTCTCATAACGTTGAATCAAACTTCAGCTGCTGAGGTCTCTTTTGAAGGATCAAGTTAGAAGTAGAGGGAAAGTTCTGCTTCCCAGCTCACCATGTGGGCAGGTCTTTGTCTCTTAACAGGAAGGCTTTTTAACAGTGCTGTCCCAAGACAGAGCTGCTAAATTCCTCCAGAACTGGCACGCAAGGAGAAAACCACAGTTTGTCAAATATGGAGGTCATAGTCTTTTTATAACTTAATCTCAGAAATGAATAACACCTCTTAATTTTTGCATGTTCTGTTTCTTACAAGGAGGTCTGTAAGTCCAGCCTACATCTAAGGGAAGGAGATTACACAAGGGAGTGAATATCAGAAGGCAAGGATCATTGGGGGCCATTTTATTTATTTATAACTTGAGATATAATTTACATAACATTAGTTTCAGTTGTACAACATAATAATTCAATATTGCTATATGTTGTGAAATGATCACCACAATAAGTCGATCCATCTCCACACAGCTACAAAATTTTTTTACTTGTGATGATATTTAAGATTTTGAGACTTAAGATATTATTTGTATGTCTTTCTCTGTCTGATTTCACTTAGCATAATGCCCTCAGGGACAATCCATGTTGTCACAAATGGCAAGATTTCCTTCTCTTTTATAAAAGGCTGAATAGCAATCCTTTGCTTACATACACACACCACTTTTTTTTTAATCGAATTATTGATGGACATGTAGGTTGCTTCTAAACTTTGGCTGTTGTAAATAATAACCTTCAACATGAGAGTGCATATATCCTTTTTAATTAGTATTTTTGTTTCCTTTTCCAGAAACAGAATTGCTGGATCATATGGTAATTCTATTCTTAATTTTTTGAATAACCTCCATACTATTTTCCATAGTGGCTGCACCAATTTACATTCCCACCAAGAGGGCACAACAGTTACCTTTTCTCTACATCCTTGCCAACACTTGCTATTGCTTGTCTTTTTCATAGTAGCCATTCTAACAAGTGTGAGGTGATAGCTCATGCATTTTTTAAATTAAGGTATCATTTATATACACTCTTGTGAAGGTTTCACATGAAAAACAATGTGGTTACTACATTCACCCATATTATTGAGTCTCCCCATGCAGTCACTGTCCATCAGTGTAGTAAGAAGCCACAGAGTCACTACTTGTCCTCTGTGCTACACTGTCTTCCCCATGATTCCCACCATACCATGTGTACTAATCATAATACCCCTCAATCCCCTTCTCCCTCCCTCCCCACCTGCCTTCCTCCACCTCTCTCCTTTGGTAACTGCTAGGCCCTTGGAGTCTGAGTATGCCTCTGTTTTGCTCCTTCAGTTTTGCTTCATCTATACTCCACAAATGAGGGAAATCATTTGATACTTGTCTTTCTCCGCCTGGCTTATTTCACTGAGCATAATGCTCTCCAGCTCCATCCATGTTGTTGCACATGATAGGATTTGTTTGTTTCTTATAGCTGAATAATATTCCATTGCTTATATGTACCACATCATCTTTATCCATTCATCTTCTGATGGACACTGAGGTTGCTTCCATATCTTGGCTATTGTAAAAAGTGCTGCAATAAACATAGGGGTGCATATATCTTTTTTAATCTGAAAATTTGAGTATATTCCTAGGAGTTGAATTCCCGGGTCAAATGGTACTTCTACTTTTAGTTTTCTGAGGAACCTCTGTACTGCGCTCTATAATGGTTGAACTAGTTTACATTCCCACCAGCAGTGTAGGAGGGTTCCCCTTTCTCCGCATCCTCCAGCATTTTTTGTTTCTAGTCTTTTGGATGTTGGCCATCCTAACTGATGTGAGGTGATATCTCACTGTGGTTTTAATTTGCAGTTATTTCCCTGATAATTAGCGATGTGGAGCATCTTTTTATGTGCCTGTTGGCCATTTGAATTTCTTTGGAGAACTGTCTGTATATCCTCTGCCCATATTTTTTTTCCTCTGCCCATTTTTTAATCGGGTTATTTGCTTTTTGGTTGTTGAGGTGCGTGAGCTCTTTATATATTTTGGATGTCAATGCCTTGTCAGGTACGTCATTTATGAATATATTCTCTCATACTGTAGGATGCCTTTTTGTTCTACTGATGGTGCCCTTTGCTGTACAGAAGCTTTTTAGTTTGATATCGTCCCACTTGTTCATTTTTGCTTTTGTTTCCATTGCCTGAGGAGATATGTTCATGAAAAAGTTGCTCATGTTTATATTCAAGAGAGTTGTGTCGATGTTTTCTTCTAAGAATTTTATGGTTTCATGACTTACATTCAGGTCTTTGATCCATTTCGAGTTTACTTTTAGGTATGGAGTTAGACAGTAATCCAGTTTCATTCTCTTATATATAGCTGTCCAGTTTTGCCAACACCAGCTGTTGAAGAGGCTGTCATTTCCCCATTGTATGTCCATGGCACCTTTATATCATATATTAATTGGCCATATATGTGTGGTTTTATATCTAGGCTATTTTGTTTCATTGATGTGTGGCGCTCTGTTCTTGTGCCAGTGCCAAATTTTCTTGAATACTGTGGCTTTGTAATAGAGCTCAGAGTTAGGTAGCATAATCCCTCCAGCTTTATTCTTCCTTCTCAGGATTGCTTTGGCTGGCTATTTGAGGTCTTTTGTAGTTTCATATGAATTTTAGAACTATTTCTTCAAGTTCATTGGAGAATGCTGTCAGTATTTTGATAGTGATTGCATTAAATCTGTAGATTGTTTTAGGCAGGATGGCCATTTTGACAATATTAATTCTTCCTATCCAAGAGCATGGGATGAATTTCCATTTTTTAGTGTGCTCTGTAATTTTTCTTAAGAGTGTCTTGTAGTTTCCAGGGTATAGGTCTTTCACTTCCTTGCTGAGGTTTATTCCTAGGTATTTTATTCTTTTTGAAGCAACTGTGAATGCAATTGTTTTCCTGATTTCTCTTTCTGCTAGTTCATCATTAGTGTATAGGAAAGCAACAGATTTCTGTGTATTAATTTTGTATCCTGCAACTTTGCTGAATTCATATATTAGTTCTAGTAGTTTTGGAGTGGATTCTTTATAGATTTTTCAGTACAATACTGCAAATAGTGACAGTTTGACTTATTCTTTACCAATCTAGATGCCTTGTATTTCTTTTTTTTGTCTGATTGCTGTGGCCAGGACCTCCAGTACTATGTTGAATAATAGTTGGGAGAGTGGGCATCCCTGTCTTGTTCCCAATCTTAGAGGAAAAGGTTTCAGTTTCGTGCTGTTAAGTATGATGTTGGCTGTGGGTTTGTTGTATATGGCCTTTCTTATGTTGAGGTATTTGCTTTCTATACCCATTTTGTTGAGAATTTTTATCATGAATGGATGTTGAATTTTGTCAGATGCTTTTCAGCATCTGTGGAGATCATGTGATTTTTGCCCTTTTTATTGATGTAGTGGATGATGTTTATGGACTTTCGAATGTTGTACCATCCTTGCATCCCGGGATGAATCCCACTTGGTAATGATGTATGATCCTCTTGATGTACTTTTGAAATTGGTTTGCTAATATGTTGTTGAATATTTTTGCATCTATGCTTATCAGGGATATTGGTCTGTAATTTTTTTTGTGTGTAGTGTCTTTGCCTGGTTTGGTATTAGAGTGATGCTGGATTAATAGAATACGTTTGGAAGTATTCTTTCCTCTTCTATTTTTTGGAAAACTTTAAGGAGAATGGGTATTATGTCTTCTCTAAATGTCTGATAAAATTCAGTGGTGAAGCCATCTGGTCCGGTGGTTTTGTTCTTGGGTAGTTTTACATATATTCTTGTATGTGATTCAATTTAATTGATGGTGATTGGTCTGTTGAAATTTTCTGTTTCTTCCTGGGTCAGTCTTGGAAGGTTGTATTTTTCTAGAAAGTTGTTTATTTCTTCTTGGTTATCCAGTAGCATATAATCTTTCATAGTATTCTCTAATAATTCTTTGTATTTCTGTGGTGTTCGTTGTGATTTTTCCATTCTCATTTCCGATTCTGTTTATGTGTGTAGATTCTCTTTTTCTTGATAAGTCTGGCTAGGTTTTATCTATTTTGTTTATTTTCTCAAAGAACCAGCTTTTGGTTTCATTGATTCTATTGTTTTTTTCTTCTCAATTTTGTTTATTTCTTCTCTGATCTTTATTATGTCCCTCCATCTACTGACTTTGGGCCTCATTTGTTCTTCTTTTTCTTGTTTCACTAATTGTGAATTTAGACTGGTCCTTTGGGATTGTTCTTCCTTCTTTAAATAGGCCTGAACTGCTATATATTTTCCTCTTAGAACTGCCTTTGCTGTGTCCCACAGAAGTTGGGGCATTGCACTGTTATTTTTATTTGTCTCCATATATTGCTTGATCTGTGTTTTAATTTCGTCATTGATCCATTGATTATTTAGGACCACGTTGTTAAGCCTCCATGTGTTTGTGAACCTTTTTGTTTTCTTTGTACAATTTATTTCTAGTTTCATACCTTTGTAATCTGAGAAGTTGGTTGGTACAATTTCAGTCTTTTGAATTTGCTGAGGCTCTTTTTGTGGCCTTGTATGTGATCTCTTCTGCAAAATGTTCCATGTGCACTTGAGAAGAATGTGTATCCTGCTGCTTTTGGGTGGAGTGTTCTAGAGATGTCTGTTCTAATGTGTTGTTCAGTGCCTCTGTCTCCTTACTTATTTTCTGTCTGGTTAATCTGTCCTTTGGAGAGAGTGGTGTGTTGAAGTCTCCTAAAATGAAAGTATTGCATTCGATTTCCCCATTTAATTCTATTAGTATTTGTTGTGCATATTTGGGTACTCCTATGTTGGGTGCATAGATATTTATAATGCTTATATCTTCTGGTTGAACTAACTCCTTTATTATTATATAATGTCCTTCTTTGTCTCTTGTTACTTTCTTTCTTTTGAAATCTGTTTTATCTTATACAAGTATTGCAACTCCTGCTTTTTTCTCCCTCTTTTTGCATGAAATATCTTTTTCCATCCTTTCACTTTTAGTCTATGTATGTCTTTGGGTTTGAAGTGTGTCTCTTGTAGGCAGTATGTGGATGGGTCTACAACAGTCTGTTTTAAGGTGATAACGTAAATTCAAATGCCTTCTAAAGCTCAACATTTTTATACCCCTTCCTCCAGATTTTATGTTCTTGGTGTCATTATTTATTTTTATCCTGTAAATCTGTTATTTATGGTACTGACAGTTACTTTTACTTTTGTATTTTAACCTTCATGCTACTTTTTACAGTATTATCTCACCACAACATCATTCTTATTTTACTATATATTCATCTTTTCTAATGAGATGTATACTTTCATATGTTTTCCTGTTACTGTTAATACCTTTCATTTCGATTAAAGAATTCCCTTTAATATTTCTTGTAAGGCTGTTGAAGTGATGTTGAACTCTGTTAGATTTTTTTTGGAAAGTGCCTTATCTCTCTTTAAAATCTGAAGGTCAACTTTGCCAGGTAGAATATTCTTGAATGGAAGTTTTTTCTTTCAGCCCTTTGAATATATCATGCAACTCCATTCTGGCTTGCAAAGTTTCTTCTGAAATATGTGCTGATAGTCTTGTTGGGGGTTGGGGGATTCCCTTGTACATAAGTTGATTTTCTCTTGCTGCTTTTAAGATTCTCTCCTGTCTTTAACTTTTGACACTTTAACTGTAATGTTTCTTGGTGTACATCTCATCTTTTTTTGAACTCTCTGGGCTTCCTGGTTCTGGCTGTCTTTGTTTTTCTGGTTAGGGAAGTTTTCACCCATTGTTCAAGTAGGTATTCTGACCATTTTTCTCTCTCTTCCTCTGGGACACCTCTGTTAGAAATGTTGGTCTGCTTGATGTTGTCCTGGAAATCCCTTAAGCTATCTGCAGTTTTTTTCATTCTTTTGTTTCTTTTTGCTGCTCTCATTGGATGAGTTCCAGTACCCCTGGCTGAGTTTACTGATACTTTCTTCCACTCCATCTGATCTGCTTTTAAATCTGTTTGGTATTTTCTTGTATTTTCTCTTTGTTGAAATTCTTTGTTTATCCATTCTAGCTAAGTGAGCATTGTTATGACCATTATTTTGAACTGCTTAGGTAAGTCAGTTATCATTAGGATCTTTTTCTGAGGTTTTATTATGTTCTTTCATTTGTAGTGTGTTCCTCTGTTTCTTCATTTTCCTTGATTTTCTGTGTTGATTTCTATGCATTAGATAAAAATCCACAGTTCCCAGTCTTGAATGGGTGGCTTCATGAAAGAGATGACTTACCATTCAGCCTTGCACTAGCTTTTGGTGTCTCTCTAACCTTTTTCATTGTTAAAGCAGCCTACTTTATCCTTGACTCCCAATATTTGAGTGTGTGTCAGGAGATGTCAGTGTTGCAAAGGGGAGGATTTCAGTCAGCAGTAAAACTGAGACTGATTGGAAGCCAGGCCCTCAGCTTTTAAAATATGCAGCAGCTTTTAAAGTATGCAGATCTCTTTTTCAGGGAAGATGGGAGATGGGTATTTCTGTCTACTCCCTTTGCATTGAGCCCTGGGATGACAGCCAGTTATGCACTGTTTCATTGTTTGTTTCCACTCCATTAAACACAAGCCCTGCTTGCCCCCAGAGCAGCCTAAGGATGTTTTCTCTGTGGCAGCCCCCAAAACCAGTGAGCCAAATGCATATACAAGCTCCATTTTTGGAGACACTGTCAGCCTGGGGCAGGGTAGAGGAAGAATACAAAAGTGGCACCCACCAGCCTCCCCAGTCTCTGGAGAGGAGTGTAATTATTCCCTAGTTGTGTTTTTAATTAGAAACCTGCCCTTCTGGCCATAACTGTGAAGATAAGTAATAGTCCTCTTTCACAGAAAGTCTGGGGTGCATTTTCATCTGCTCTCTCTATACAGTGTGCTGGTTGGCTGGGAGTGGAGCTGAGTGCTGGTTAAAAACTGTTTTAGTTTTTGTTAGAACCCTATAGGACCCATGAATGTAAGCCATTTGCAACAAGCGCTAGGTGATCAAGGGATGTCCCTTGGTGACCGCTGCAAAAACCAGGACATCAGAAGTGTGCATAAGGTCCTTTTCGGGAGATACTAGTGACCTGGAGTATTGCAGAGGCAGAGTGTGATAGTACCCCCACTCTAAAATATCTGGAGAAGGTCTCGAGGCCCTGTAATTCTAGGCTGGAGGAGGTTCCTAGCTTCAGAGAAGTTCACTCTGGAATTGGTGATACTGAAAAATGATAGTAGACTATTTTGGGGTAAAAGGTCTTAACACCAAGCTTTAGTCTTATGGCAAGTTGAGTGCTAGAATCCCATCTGCATCCAGCAAGTCTGAATGCAGCACGTCCGTCTGTCTCTGCCTGTGCTCCAGTCTCTGTCCTGAGCATGGGGCAGAGCTCTATATAGCAATACAGGTAGTAATGGCTTATTTCCAGCACATGTGCAAGCATGCACCTGTGCAGTAGGCTAAGTTTTGCATCATTGCCTATGCATAGTGGGCAAGTAGATTAGGATCAGGTGAGGATCTTCACCATGGAACTTCCATTTTCCCTACAGGCCCCTGGATGTGTGTTAAATTAGATGCCTGGCCATCAGGCTGAAATTTTAAGATAAGCAAATGAGCCTCTTTCACAGAAAGTTTGGACACTTTTCAGTTGGCTGCCTTTGTGCTGGGCTCTGGGGTGGATGAATCTGCACAAGTTCTTTAAGAGTTAAAGCTTTCAAGGTCTCATTGATGTAAGACCTATTTGGCTTCCTGAGCTAGATGTTTTGGGGGCTTTTTGCTCAGGTGTAGGTCTTAAAAAAGTCAGAATACTCAATACGGGGTTCAGACTCTTTGCTTCTCAGGGAGAAGCTTGGGGCTGTGAGTTCTTTCCCCACTGTGGGTTGCCACACCAGGATGAAGTTTATGGCAAGATTTGTCTCATTTGCTCCTCCCTATTTTGATGTGGGTTTTTTCTTGTTTGCCTGATGTACAGAATCAGTTTTTAGGTTTTCTTTCAGAGTTTGATACGTAGCTGTAGATTTATTGTGTCTGTGTGATGAAGTGTGTTCAGACCCTTGATCACCATCTTGAGCTGGAGCCTATTGCAGGAGGTGGGGAGTACATTTTAGAGGCTGCCTACCACAGTCAGATTCTGAAAACCTTGTAAACCATGTTAAATATTTCTGATTTTATTCAAAAGATACTAGTAAGCCATGAGAGAATTTCAAACAGGGAAGTCATTTGATCATATTTGTGTAAAAAATTACTTTGTCTGGTGTCAGAATGGGTAGGCTAGAGTGGATGGTGGAGACCAGATAAGAGATTATTGCTGCCAGGCGGAGAATGACAACTACCAAATGATTTTCCTCATTTGTGGAGTATAACAACAAAGCAAAACTGAAGGAACAAAACAGCAGCAGACTGACTCCAAGAAGGGACTAGCGGTTACCAAAGGGGAGGGGTGGGGGAGCGTGGGTGGGGAGGGAGAGAGAAGGGGATTTGGAGGCATATTATGATTGGTACACATGGTATGGGGGGGATCACAGGGAAGACAGTGTAGCACAGAGAAGACAAGTAGTGACTCTGTGCCATTTTACTATGCTGATGGACAGAGACTGTAATGGGGTATGGGTGGAGGGACTTGATAATATGGGTGAATGTAGTAACCACAGTGTTTTTCATGTGAAACCTTCATAAGAGTGTGTATCAATGATAATTCAATAAAAAAATTAAAAATATATATTTTAATGGCACAGTCAAGCCCCATTTCTTGGACTGTATCTTAGCTTTCTTCCCCCACTGTATGTATATAAGGCAAGCCACATACCCAGTTTTAAGTATTTTAGAAGTGGGATTTAAGAAAGGAAAAGGAAACAGGTGAAATTAATTTATTAATATATTTTATTTGATCTAACATGCCCAAACATTATCATTTAAGTTTGCAATCAATATAAAAAGTATTAACCAGTTATTTTAAATACTTTGTTGTTGGTGGTGGTCTAAGTGTTTGAAATCCACTTATGGCACATCTCTATTCAGACTAGCCACATTTCAAGCACTCAAAAGCCAAATGTGGCTGGTGGCCTCCATACTAAATAGCACACACCTAGACAGTAAGGATGTTTACCGTTTACCCTTTTTTATAAATTTCAAGAGAGAGATTGGACAAGACTCACCAGTGACCCAGTGACTATTACAATATGAAGTAAGTATGTCAAAAAGTTATCTCTTACAATTTGTCTGAGTTTGTCTCTTAAAAATTTGTTAGTTTTCAGAAATTTTTCTTTTTTCTGCTGTCTGTGAGACTCCACCTCCTGTTTCATCTTGTCGGATTTCTGCCCCCTCTGCCTTCCACAAACTCATGCTTTGTCTTTATACAGTCCATTTGCAGTGTGGACTCCTTTAGTCTTTTTAGTGTCCTGTTCCTTTTCCCTATGTATGGAATAGGCTAACTTCAAATCTGTAAACTGAACAGCCCCATTTCTTGGACTGTATCTTGGCTTTCTTCCCCCACTGTATAATCCTATTAATTTTCTTTCTTTTTTCAAGTCAGTCTTCCTACTCTCTTGGGGTGCTCTTGGAAATGTTCTGTGTCCTGTTCAGAGTCAAGCCTTCCTTTTAATTTTGTCCATCAGAAATAGAAGAAAATATAAACAACCTAAAAAGTGGAAAGCACATTAAATAATGTCTTTTAAAGTGTTATTATCTTTCCTTTAAATTTTTTAAAAATCCTTTATTCCAAAATGATTATTCTTTGTAGTTTTCTCCAGTGCTACATTTTGCATTCCAAGCATAGTATATACACATTGAGATATTATTTCACACCTCACTTATTGAACAAAAGCAGTATTTTAAAAGTTTACCTTTTTCAAGCTTCCAAAGTTATGCACCCAAAAATGTTAGTGATTATGAAATTCCAAACCACACTGCAAGGATACCAGTTAAAAGTACCAAAGGAAATGGCAGCTGATGATCCTTCCACCCAAAGAACTAGATTCATAATGAAGAGATCCACAAAGATGACACTAGGGAGGGAAAGTCATAAGAAAACAATATCCTTTCAGGAAAATGCTACAAACATATTTGATGCAAATGTTGGAATATTCCTTTGGTTAGAAGGATATAATAAATTACAAGGTCATACCCTAGAAGAATATTAAAACACAACATGCAAACCCAGTCACTGACCTGGGACTTAAACCATGTAATACCATATAAGAAGGTATCAGTTTATTACAGGACCTAATTTCCACATCCTTCTCACCTTTGCACCTCCAGAGTCTAGCAGCAAATAAGGCATGGAGAAATATACCATGGAAAAACTCAGTAGGCAATATACTGAACACAAGTAAGAAAATGCACATATTAAAAATAGAGTTTAGAATCTTACACTGAAATGGGCTATAAGAAGGCTCAAGTCAGACAAGTACTCATTTAAAACAAAGAGTTTTAAATTAGTTGCTCAACTAAGAGGGTATTATGTTCAGTGAAATAAGTCAGGCGGAGGAAGACAGGTACCAAAATGATTTCACTGTGTGTGGAGTATAACAACAAAGTGAAACTGAAAGAACAAAACAGCAGCAGACTCAGAGACTCTAGGAAGGGACTTAGTGGTTATTAAAGGGGAGGGGCTGGGGAAGGAAGAAGGGGATTAAGGGGCACTATAATTTGCAATCACAATATAGGTAGGTCACAGGGAAGGCCAGTACAGCACAGAGAAGACAAGTAATGACTATAGCATCTTACAACTCTGATGGACAGTGAAGGCAGTGGGGTGTGTGTGGGGGACTTGATAATATGGGTGAATGTTGTAACCATAATGTTGCTCATGTGAAACCTTCATAAGATTGTATATCAATAATGCCTTAATAAAAAAATTAAAAATTTTTAAAATTAAAAAAAAAGATTGTTATAGGACAGGTGAAAAATGTAGTGGTTTGAGTTTTAGCGGTAACCATGGAAATGGAAATAAGTTTACATCCTTAATATTTGAATAAATCCACTTATCAGACTTAAAAGATAGCTTTGGTGTAGGAATTGAAGGAATTAAGGAAGATTCTTAGGTTTCTAGCTAGAAAAGAGGATGGGTGGTGTTATTTACTGGAAAAGTACTGCAGAAAGCAATTTTGTGGTAAAGGAGGAGATGAGTTATGTTTTGGTTTAATTAAGGTGAAGGTGATGATTGACATGGAATAGACGTAATTTGATAGGTTCTGGTATTCACCTGACTTGAATAAAGACTGAAAATACAATTTCAGAAGACTTCAGCATAGCTGTGGTAGTGGTTTTGAGTACTTAATAGTAAAGTGAGAAGGCTAGAACCTATCAAGGAAGAATTCCAACATTTTAAGAGAGGAGGAGCTGGCCGGAAGTTATGAGGAAAACCGAGAGATGGTGGTGAGACATTCTTTTCCATCTAGTGATAAGTTTGTATTTTTAATTTCTTCTAGCTTGAAGTTAGTATTATCTGTGTTGAAGAAAAGACATATCTAAGAGATAGCTTGATTCTTTTGTTTAACAAATATTTTTTGAGAATTGATTATATGAAAGGCATTGTGCTGAGTATTGGAGATACAAGGTGAATTGGTACATTTTAGCTGTATCAGTCTCAGAAGTTGTTAACTAGCTCCTTGAAGGTATCACTGAGTCCTGATTCTTTTAACTGATAATTTTTGGTTCCAGAAACATGAGTTTTATCTATTTTCCTAGAAATGTGTAGAGAGTTAATTCATACTAACCAGACATAAGAGTCCAGCTGGTAAACTTTCACTATATTAATTTACAGTGAAAAATATAAATGTCAGCTGCCCAACAGTGCATTTTCTCCCCTCTGAAAAAGCCAGAATATTGTTTATTGAGCATGATATCGACAAGTTGAACACTCTAAATATATAGTTTCTTCAAGATATAATAGTCTGTGTAAACTTTTCAACTATGTGATATACCTGCCAGAGCAATAGGTAAGTAGACTCATTGATAAAATCGTATCAGTCTTTTTCTCTTCTTTTTCCAGGTACGGCTACCAAACCATGCACAAACACCCACAGTTACAGCTTCTTCCCTTACCCTATCTTGCTTCTCTTTGGTAAATACAAATAAATTCAGAAAATTATATGTTAAAAATGTGACGGTGCCAAATTTAGTTTTACTATTTTGTCATTGATTTGTTTTGAATCCAGTTGTCTGCAGTATCTTGACTAGTCATGCTCAAGTAAGCATATAAACCCCTCAGGAAATTGGAACATGTTGGATTCCTCATTCCTACCGTAGATACATATGAGAAGTTAAAATGTGGATCAGATGTGGGTTGTGAGACAGAATTGAAAATGACTTCAAGGTTGGTTGGTTTTTTAAAATGTGATTAACTAGAATAGTGTTGCCTTTGACTGTGAAAGGAAAAACTGTAAGAGGAATGGATTTGAGGGAAACAATAGATGTTCTGGCTGATAAACTTGAGATGATGCCTGTTATGCTTCATGTGAGGACTGATGTTGATTAGGCAGCTAAATATACGATTCTCAAGGTTAGAGGAGTCATTCTGACTTTAGGTTACATTTGCATGTTTTGGGCATTGTTGATGATATTTAAAGCCATGAAATGAAATGAGAGCACTGCATAGAGAAAAGATCTGGGACTAAGCCCAGGACATACATAGGCAGTGAAGTATTGGAAATGAGGAGCCAACAAAAGAGAAGGAGCAGTTAGAGGAAATTCAGGGGAGTAGTATTCTAAAAACCAAGCGAAGAGTGTTTAAAGAGTGAGAGAGCAAGCACAGCAAGTGCTGAAGAAAGGGACTGGATGGATTACAGAGGCAGGAGGAAATTAAGGGGGCAGTCTTGATTTGTGATGGTGATAGTTTTATGGGTTTATACATAAGTTCATAAATTGTACATGTTCTTGATTTGTGATGGTGATAGTTTTATGGGTTTATACATAAGTTCATAAATTGTACATGTTATTTATGTGCAGTTTATTGCATGTCACTTATATCTCAGTACAGCTCTTCTTAAAAAATTTAATATCCATTTGTTATTTTAAAAAAAAAAAAGGATATGATCAGCTGCCAAATGCTTTTGATAGGTCAAGTTCAGATCTGACCATAAGAAATTGGAATAGCAGCATCCTTGGTGACCTTAAATAGAATACCATCAGTGGAGTTGTGGGGATAGAAATGTGATCTGTGTGAATTCAAGTGAGAATGGGAAGAGAGGGCATGTTGACAGAGTATGGACAACTTCTTAAGAGTTTTGCTGTAAGGAGATGTTGGAAAATGATACTGAAGGGAGATGTGAAGTCAAGAGGAAGCTTTTTGCTTTTTGTTTTTAAGAAAGGAAAAGTAACAACTTAAAAAGATAATAGAGCTTGTTTTTATGCTGATGGAAATGAATCAGCAGAAAGGGAAAAAAATGATGCTATGTGAAAAAGAAAAATTGTTGGCAAACAGAAGAATTGCTGGAGTGATACCAGTATATTCTTCCTCTGCCATTGGTCTTGAGAATTCTGGTCATAATTACAAAATTAATTTCTAAATCTCTTTTGATATGCTCTTTGCTTATTTGTTTATTTTAAAACTATGGGTTTTATGGATCACTTTTGAACATATTTTCACTTAAAGTCGTGCATTTTTTTAAGTGTAGTCATTACCATATTTGATATTTCTCATCTTGTTCATTCTTAAGATTGACACTTATTATACATTGGTGTCTCATAGTTTATCTCATGCAATCATAATACCCATGCCTCTTCAAATAATATATAGATCTTCCAATCCAGCACTTTTCAGCATGGCTGTGATAAACTACTATGATAAGTTGTTAAGAATTTTAACAGGATATGTTCTCCCTATAAGGTAAATGTGAAATAGTTTTACTGAAGAATTTGATGAAGTAAATTTTGAGCTTGAGTTGATTGCTTTGGAGGTAGAAAAAAGTTGATGGAATTTTTGCTTGGGGGTGCAGTTCCTTCAAATTTTCTGTTTGATAACTCTGACGTAACTGTTTCCATAGGTGTTGGGAAACCCAGGAGCTTTCAAAAGAAGCCTGTTATTCTCAGCCTTGTCTTATATGGGCTTTGAAACTTACCAAGCCATTTTTCAGGCTGCTGTGGTTCATGCCACAGCCAAAGGTAAGCCATAATACAATAACATGTATTATGTACTGCATTCTTACAATGAAGTAAGCTAGAGAAGAGAAAATGTGTTTTCGAATTGTCTCAAATCTCAAAAACACTTTTCCCAACATGTTTCTTGAAAAATATCAGCCAGTAAGTGGACCTGCACAGTTCAAACCTATGTTATTGTAGTTAACTGTATACACACCACACACACATACATACACACACATATATATATGTATATAGAATTTCTTCTAGCAGCTAGAACTCCTTCAGTGAGAAACACTCTGTTAATACTTACTAGTTTTACATGACCCTTGGGCTATGAATGGTTTTTATATTTTTAAAGGCTAAGGGAAAAAAAATAGCACAGAAACCATTTCTGACCCACAAAGCCTTAAATATTTACTCCATGGATCTTTATAGAAAAAGTTTGCCAACCCCTACTTTAGGATTATACAATGGTTCTTCTGTTTCTTTAATGCCAACATGTTATACCCTTCTTGAAATATTAAGAAAGGCCCAGTTACTTTAAGATAGAAGTATTTCATTTGCAAACAATGCAATTTGGTACTAAATATCAAGTAACTGGTTGAAAATTAGAAAAATGCCATCAAATTTCTTATTTGGCATTATAGGGAAGTAACATTATGACTTGCCATATTTTAAAAATTTAATTTAATTAAACCAGTTGTGTATGTAGACAGAGCAAAAATTTTCAGTATATCTAGAGAAAAACTCTTAATGCGTGAACTAAAAGCTTTTTTTTGTTTTTCACAATCCCCACTTTTTAATCATTAAGAGGGTGATTAGGAAAGAAGCAGATACTTAATTTTGAGTAGATGCTCTTATTAAAGTTCTGTTAGATGAAGAATTTGAGAATATCAGTGGGACATTTCTAGTTACTGATTTCATTTATTCATGACTGTTATCTTTAAAAAAGCAGATAATTGAGAATGGTTGTTTTTATTTTTTCTCTTTTTTTAGTGTATCATTTTCATGAAAGGCAAAGTTGAGGACATGGTTTTATCAGTGGCTCAGTGAGATATTTTACCAATACTTGCAACAACTCAGCTTTTTAAAGCTCCCTTGACATTTCACCATAACTTCAGTTCTCATAGCAACCTTGTAAAGTAGTTAGGACAAGCAGATTTATCACATTATATTAATTTTTTTAGTTTATCTTTGATCTGCCCTGTGGTTGCACTTTTAAGATTTTTATGTCTGTGTGTGGACCAATATAGTATTAATTTTTGAAAAGAGGCTCACATAGTTAAGCTTCTTCAAAGTGTCAGAGCAGAGAAAAGAGTTCTTATGCATCTTTTTTGGTTAATATTGGAAATCATTAATTTAAAGATGGACATGTTTTGCTTCACATCAAGGCATCTGTTACAGTTTCAGTGTTCATTTCATTAAAGAAGTGCAAAGCAACAAAATACGGCGCTTTGAAAGGCAAAGCCAAAATTCCTTCTAGGCTTAATGATTTTTAGTCCATTTTTTCAGAACTGTCTTCATGATAAAAAAGTACTGCATATTCAGTAAAGTAAAAATACTTTTTTAAGGCGCAAAATCCTGTTGAGGCCTATATGAGCAGGGCATGGACTTGTGCAGCCACAGTAGTGGGAGTGAGGAGGACATAAGACTGGCCACTGTCCCCTTACTTTGTGCATCAAGGAACTTTGGTGTGGCTTTCCTTCGTTCTCTCTCTCCACTTCTTGAGTGAGTGGCCATGAATTGGGCTTGAGAGTCCTGTGGCCCAGTCAGAGAGTAGGGGCTGTAAGAGCGAATTTTCTTTGCTGGGGGATGGCTCTGTATCCTGACCAGGTGGATCACATCCTGCTCTGGGATGGTTGGCCTTTCACCCACGTTCCCAAGATGGTGACTGTCAAGTGTGACCTTACTTAGAATGTCACTTCGGAGGAGACCATTCATTTCAGTAAGATGTCCATTATAGGAATTGGGTTGGTTGGCATGGCCTGTGCTATCAGCATCTTATTAAAGGGCTTGGCTGATGAACTTGCTGTTGTGGATGTTGATGAAGGCAAACTGAAGGGTGAGACAGTGGATCTAAAACATAGCAGCCCTTTCATGAAAATGCCAAATATTGTTTTCAGCACAGATTATCTTGTCACTGCAAACTCCAATCTAGTGATTATCGCAATAGGTGCACGCCCAAAAACAGGAGGAACACACCTTGATGTAGTCAAGCAAAACATATCCATTTTTAATGTTTTCCAGTATTACCCAATGTAGTCCCCACTGCATACGGATAATGATTTCTAATCCGGTGGTCATCTTAATTTATGTAGCTTGAAAGTTAAATGCATTTCCCAAAAACCATGTTATTGGAAGTGGCTATAATCTGGACACTGCCCATTTCCATTTCTTTATTGGGCAAAGGCTTGGTATCCAGTCTGAAAGGTGTCATGGATTGGATCCTTGGAGAGCATGGAGATTCAAGTGTACCTGTGTGGAGTGGCGTTAACATTGCTGGTGTCCTTCTGAAGGATCTGAACTCAGATACAGGAATGAATAAAGATCCTGAGCAGTGGAAAATGTCCATAAACGTGATTATCTGTGGCTGTGAGGTCGTTAAAATGAAAGGGTACACTAATTGGGCCATTGGCCATCAATGGCTGATTTAACTTAAAGCAATTTGAAGAATCTTAGGAGGGTGCATCTGGTTTCTTCCATAAGTAAGGGCCACTGTGGAATAAATGAAGAAGTATTCCCTAGTGTTCCTTGGATATTGGGAGATAATGAAATGGTATTGCAGGACTTACAAAGGTAAAGCTGACCCCTGAAGAGGAGGCCCGTTTGAGAAAGTATGCAGAAAAACTGGAAAACTCAAAAAGATCTCAAGGTTTAAAGTTTAAAGCTACTATTCTGAAGTTGTTGATGAAGAGATTGTGGTTAGAGAATTGTATATCAAATTTTTGAAAAAACTTGAATTCTTCGAAGTTGGAAAAATGAAATGGGATAGAGTGACTCCTGTTCATTGAGCCCTCTATGTCATTTAGCATCCAGATGCTTGATGATACTTGTGTTTTACATTCCTAAAGGACTCCATCAAAGATGTTTTTTGTGCCTCTGCTGTACTGATACTTGCTGTGTGTGTGTGTGTGTGTGTGTGTGTGTGTGTGTGTGTGTGTGTGTGTGTGTGTGTGTGTGTGTGTGTGTGTGTGTGTGTGGTTGCCATTTGATCTAAAAGAATATATGATGTATGTGTTTATTGTGTTACAGAAATTCTGATTCTTTCACCAGTACATGCTAATTCCTTTGCTCTGGTTGGCTTATAACTATGTTCACTTATATACTGTTAAGAAAATGATAACTTCCTTTACAAATTTAAAAGTATGTACACACAAAAATAACTCTTAATGAAAAGTATGTACACACAAAAATAACTCTTAATGTTAGTTCCAGTCCCAGCACCAAGTAAAACCGTGGTTTGACCTTGAAAAAAAGTCTTACATTCTAAGGTGTAACTTATCTGAAAATTAAATTTTGTTTTTATTACAGATTTTAGTGAAAACTGCCTTATATTTTAGAATTTTCTGTATTTTTTAGACATTTTTTGAGCACTTAAAATTAGTGCAAATGAAGAGCTGTCTTGGTCCTGGGGTGGCTGCATCATTTATTTTTATTTGTTTGGTAAATGCTGTCTCTTAACTTAGTAAAATGAAAGAAAAGACACTAAAATTATACCTATAGGATCAATGAATAAGCATGTCATATTAATATCTACTATAATGATTTGGTAGGAAATTTTCTTCGGATATTACAAATATCCAAAATATAAATTTAACACATTAGTCATGAGGTATGTAATATTTTAACAAAAATGATCTGTAACCTAAATTTAGTAAAACACTTTCTATTTCAAAAGAATGAGTAATGTTAATATTAAAATGACTACATAAAGGGTTTATCCCAAATAAATATTGTGGCTTTATATTACCACTGTTGTAGTTAATAGGTTGAGGTGGATACAGGTTGTCTACTAAAGACTGTACTTTGCTAGTTGTTCTTTGTTATGTAATAAATAGAATCCAAGGTACAAAAAAAGAGAATTAATGCAAAGAACAGTGTGGATATTGACCGCCTTGATTTTCTTTAGCTTTGTTTTCTTAAAAGAAACAAAATCTTTGTAATTAGTTGATTGGCATTTTCATGTAATCTGATGTGTGAGACTAGGCCATAGCCAAAAGCATCAATCACTGATAAAATATAGAAACCAGATTTTCTTCTAACTTAGAAAATTATGTGTTCCCATAAAATTATAACTTATTGGTCCTTACAAGTTTTACTTTGTCATATGTCTCTCTTGCATTTGCTAAGCTGTGATCCTTCATACTTTTTAGGAATTGGTCTTCAAATAATTCCACTTCTCTAAATTCTGCTTAGTTCTCTTTAAATCTGCCTCATGCTCATTGAAGCCAATTAAAAACTTTTTTCCTCCATTTACTGGAGTTAAATCATATTCTGAAGTGAGACACATTTAGACATTAATTTAAGAGCATATATATTTTTGGCATTTCAGTTGGATGGGATTGTAGGACTTATACTTTAATTGGTAATGTCTATATTTACTATAAGCTAATGCCAAATACCCACATGTCAGCAGTAATGAAGCACTCCAAATAGAAAGTTTATCATTATTTCCTTAAAAATGTAATGCCCCTCAGGATATGCTAATACCTTCACAGTACTCTGTGTGTGTATGAAAGTTCACTGGTAGAATGCTTCAAAGATAATTACAAATGACTCTATTTAAGGTTTCTACATATAATTACTTCAGTTATATCTTCATATACTTTTATTGATTCCTCTTTACTGAGGAATCTATAGAACTGAGGTCGGGGCTCCTTCATATGCATTTCTTTGTACTACAGAATTTTTAGAGGCATTGCTTCCAGTACTGCTGAGACACAGTATTGTTAGTGAGAAAAATTTCCCTTAAATTTTGATAATGTGGCTGCTATAGAGCCTTCAGGTATCTAGGAAAATCTTAGAGTAGGAAATCTAGATTCTCATTTTCTACTTTATAAGTCCTATATGGAGAGACTTCAGAACTGGAGCTGTTTTGCATGTCCCTATACTTCCTGTCTGGCTAAGAGTACCCTTAGCAAGAAAAACTAGAAAACCAAAGTTTGCTAACTTAATATGCAGTATGTCACATCATAGACATTAAAAAAAAATTCTAATAGTTTTTATGATCTCATGCATATTCATTTTAGACTAAATTTAGGATGTCACTATAGTTGTAGGTGAATTACTATCTCAGTTCAATTTGGGATGTTTATTCATTACATAAGTTGAAAAATAATTTGCTTTAAATAAAATAGTGCATTTTATAGAATATGGTCTCTTTATATCAGTAACATAGTGTATTTTTTTAATATTTCTAGGAAAAGTACAGAATATTAAACAAATAAAAAGTACCCCACACAACTAATTTGCAGATTTGTGAGTGGTCTTCATGCTCCCATCCTAGTGCCTGTGTGAGTCTGTAGTGTCTGAGTAAATGCATTTTTTTTCTTATAAATGTGCATACTGTATGATTTTAGAAATTTCTGTTTAGAATCAAAAAAAAGATTTAAAGCCTGGATGCTATAGCTTTACTGTATAATAAAGAAATAAGTGATTTAAGAAGTTGTAAAAGAATTATTGCACACAAAGCTTTAAATTATTTTAAGTTCACTAAATTTCAACATTTTTCTTTACATAGGTGATAAAATGTAGAATTCTTAGATCGTGTTATGGACAGTAATCTCTTCATCAGTCTTCTCAGGGAGGCAGAATAAACAATGAATAGAATTAAATGTAAGTTTAGTACTTATACATACTATGTGTACATTCAAATATGCCACATCAATATATTTAATACTACATAAGTTTTCACTGCTGTAACAAATTACCACAGACTTTGTGACTTAAAACAACACAAATTTATTACTTTACAGTTCTGTAGTTCAGAAGTCCACAATGGGTCTTGGCAGTGCTGTCTTCCTTTCTGGAGTCTCTAGGGGAGAATCTGTTTCCTTATTTTTTCCAGTTTCTAGAGGCTTTCTATATTCCTTGACTAAACGCCCTTTTCCTTCATGTTCAAAGCTAGCAATCATTTCGCTCTGACCTGTTTCCACTGTCCTATCTCTGGCTTTCTTCTGCCTCTCTTTTCTAGTTTCAAGGATGCTTGTGATTATATTGGGCCCACCTGGCTAATTCAAGATAATTTCCTATTTTAAGGTTAGTTGATTAGCAACTTTAATTCCATCTAAAACCTTAGTTCCCCCTTTGCCCTGTAACCTTTACATTTTCACATGTTCCAAGGATTAAGATGTGGACATGTTTGGGGCCATTATTCTGCTAACCACAGAGAGCAACTGAGAAAGTTGAGACTACTAATAGTTCTTTTTAAGAATCTTTGGGTTGCTACAACCTAAATTTGTAGATTCAGCTACTGATAAAAATGTAGAATAGCATGGAAGTAAACTTGAGAAAATTAACCAGCCATGTGAAAATTGTGAAACTATAGCATCTAACCAGATTGAAATAGGATTAAAGAGGGTGAAAAAAATCTTACTTTAGAGATCCTTTGCTATTGTCACTTAATTTTTTAGTATAATTATGTATGATTTTGACTTAAAAAAATACTTCACTTTACATTAGTTGTGTCATAATTCATTCTTGTCTAGATTTTAATTTTTCAAAGGCTTAAATTTTTTTAATGTCAAATACACTATAATTAATTAAAGCATACCAAGATAATTGAAATATTATCTTACATGTAGGACTAAGTAATACAGCACTCTTACAAAAGACAAAATTAAATGTGTATGTTGTATTGTAGTAACTAGAATATCCTAAAATTCAGACTTACTGTTTTCCTTTTCAATAACTAGTAAACTTTTTGAGCATTAGACTGTAAGGTTTATGTGTATTGTAGTTTTTAAACTAGTTAATGAATTGGTTGGAGCACAGTGCCATTGAAGTGAGTTTCAGATTCTCTGTGTAGTTAACTTATCTAAGTTTCTAATGACAGATTTGACTTTTCTATAACAGTGTTTGTGTAAGTTAGGTCATAAAGAGAATCTATGAAGACTATGTGGTGGAGTCCATACAAATTAATAATCTTCAGTGCCAAAAATGAAATACCATCATTTTCTATAGTGGGTCGTGGAATCAGCAGTAGCAGCAGGAGCGTGGAATGGTCAGAGTAAAAAACATGCTGCATAGTCAGGACCAGAGTAAGTCCTCTGGTGTTTCATTGTCCATGGCTTCAGTAAATAAGTCACTTACTATGATAGTGTCATACTATTTTCTACTACACTTAACATCTAGATTCTTCATAATTTATTATCTTTCTTTTTAGGTGATTTCTGTATCTGCTTTCTTGTGCTCGTATATAAAAGTATTTATGTTTCTTAGACTTATTGCCATCTAGTTTGGGAGGATCTACTTTGTTGTGTCTTTTTTTTCTTTTACAGTCTTTGGAGTTGAAGAAATCCTTGAACAGGCAGACTACTTGTATGAAAGTGGAGAAACAGAAAAACTTTATCAGTTGCTAACCCAATACAAGGAAAGGTGGGCAATGTATGACAGACCTGAGTTTGCAGTTTCCTCAAAATTTTTGTGTTATTTAACAATTAAAATGATTTTTGGGGCTTGAAATACAATGTTTTTAAGTTTTTACTTCAAAATAATATTTCTTAGGGTTTAATTTATAGTATGTTTTTTCATTCTTATATTAAGTATGCCAAAAGTGCTACATGTATCTCATTGATTTAGAAAGGTAGTTCTGTTTACGTGTTCTAGTGGAGTGCTGAAAGGTATTTTCCATTTTGTTATTTTGTTCTGGATCATACAGGGTAGTCATTTGATTATTTGTTTATCTCATTTATCTATATTTTATATTTCTCATTCCTTTAAGATAATTTCTTATCAGTATAAGATTTAAATGAATTAAGATAATTGCATGCCACCATTGAATGGTATGTATCACTATAGAAGCACAGTCTTTAAGAGAAATAATAAATACCTCCTTTTTTGTATGTTTAGTATTAGACTAGATGTTTAGTCGAGTATCACTGTGTACTCATTTTTTTTTGTAGGATGGAATTGGACAGAGATTCAGCTCTTTAAAATAAGATCACTAATCTACTTGATCTCCTAAACTAAAAATACTGAGTAATTCTCAGCTACTGTTCTTAATATTCCTAAAATTAGCTTTCTTCTCAAGACTCATCAATTTTAATTTCTAAATTTAGTTTCTGTGGGATCCATCTTTCCTTCTCCATTCTCCCCTCCTACTTTGTTGTGTTTTTTTTTTTCTTTTACAGTCTTTGGAGTTGAAGACTAAAAGATTTTAGCAAATATTTAAAATAAATTTCAGCAAATATTTAAAAAATGCAATGTAACTTGATGTGTTGGTTTGGTATTTTATTGTCATTTTACTGATTACCTGAAAAGTAAGCTATAAGGTAGTTACTCTATATTCATTGAATTATGAATATACTATTGCTACCCTTAGTTTCAAAATTTGATGTGAATACCATTTTTCATTAAGAAATATGTAGTATAAAAAAATATAATATAGTAGGCTTAAAGGTAAAAATTTAATAAAAAGGAATTTGAAGTTTTAAAAGTATTCCTAACTCTTATTTGTGGTTGCTATTTTACTTATTAACCATTTATTTTATATAATCATATTTAAATAGCAGTTCTTCAAAGAAGTCCAGTGTGCCCTTGAAGTATTCCAAGCATCATGACCTGGATGACATATTCCAGCATAGGATATAGTTTGAGATTATATTATATTCAGTCATCAACAGATATTTGTCATATACCTGTTGTGTGCCAGGTACTGTATTGGGGGCTAAGGATATAGCAGTTTAGTTCTTTAGAGAATGACCCTGGAAAGTTTGTGCATCTTATGAACTATCTCAACCAGTTAGTTATCTAAAGCACAGTGCCAGTGAAGTCAGACCTCAAGTAACACATTAAATTTTGTAGGCAAGTACATAGAGAATTTAAAAACAAAGATATTTTCTAAGGAAAGTATTTTAGATACTATAGGTAAGTTAATATTTGTGTGTACATAATATTTGATATTTGGTAGGAAATTTTAGCAAAATTATGTGAAAGAAAAGATTAAATATAACATTATGAATAATGGCTTTTGATATGTTACTTGCTATATCCTCTGTGAGGAAGAACCTTATGTATTCAGTAGTGATGTGACCTTTAACAATTTTTGAGTTTGAGCTAAAATGATTGCTTAATATTTATTTCAAATTAGTGAAGATGCAGAGTTACTGTGGCGGTTGGCCCGGGCATCACGTGATATAGCTCAGCTTAGCGGAACCTCAGAAGAGGAGAAAAGGCTCTTGGTGTATGAAGCCTTAGAGTATGCAAAAAGAGCCCTAGAAAAAAATGAATCAAGCTTTGCAGCTCATAAGGTGAGGTGCTTAAAGTAATGAAACTGTTACCGTGTACTAAAAGGTACATTGGTCTAAACTTATCTATTAACCCTACTTTACATGGGAAAGAATATTGCTCTATTTGAGGAAGTAGGGAAGAGATTTATTATAACATTTCTTCAAAAAGAAATATTTTCTTTGTATAAACATGTTTTAATTTTATTTTAGTGGGTTTGATGAATTATTTTGTGAATGCTTATTTTTAAGCAAAAGTGTTAATATCATAAATTACCTTTATCTTTATTCCTACTAGTACAAGCACTTGACAAATGTTTTCTCATTTTCACAATATATTTCTGTTTTGTGTGAAGGGAAGAATATGGTAGCTGAACAGCTGAGACTTAATATAACCTTTTACATGTAATTACACTAGTTTCTAGATTTCATAACTGGTTTAGAATGTTTTTTACTGGACACTGTGGGGAGACTAGAGGATGTTACTGGTATTTTAGATTAGGACATCACTGTATCATTTTGGACTGTCCTCAGTGGATCTCCTGTCATTCTTACAACCAAATTCTGTCTCCACACATTTCCTTTAGGAGGTCTGTTCCCTGCCCTCTCCCTTTCCCCCTAACTATTACTGGTTTATATTAAGGAAAAAACAGTTACAAATCCTTTAAATTTGTTCAGACTTGTTTAAGGGCCAGAGTACTGTCCATCTTTGTACATGTTCTTTGTGCACAATAAAAAGAAGATGTTTATTCAGCTGCTGTTGGGAGTATCTGATAAATGTCATTCAGATCAAGTTGATTAATAGTATTGTTCAAGTCTTCTGTATCCTTACCGATTTTCTGTCTACTTGTTCTATAAATTGTTCAGAGAGATACTTTGAAATCTCCAAATATAATTGTAGATTTCTGTTTTTCTTTGTAATTTTATTAGTTTTTACAAAATGTATTTTAAAGTATGTTATTAGGATTACAAATATTTAGACTTATATTTTTCTGATGCATTGACATCTTTATCACTGTAAAATGATCCTCTTTACCTCTAGAAATATCCTTGGCTTTACAGTCAATGTAGCTACTCTTGTTTTCTTATGGTTAATGTTAGCATGGTATATATCCTTTTCTGTCCTTTTAACTTATATTAACTTATCTTTATGTTTAACCTGTACTTCTTGTAAGGTGATAAGTCTTTTTATATTATTTTATATGCTACACATTACATAAAATGCACCATTGTAATGTGCATATGTCAGTGGCTTTTAGCATATTCAGTAAGTTGTACAGCCATTACCACTAATCCATAACACTTCCATTATCCCAAAAATAAACTCAATACTGATTACCAGTTAGTCCCAATCCTCACCTGCTCCTGTCCCCTGTCAAACACTAATTTACTTTCTGTCTCTGAATATGCCTGTTCCAGACATTTCATGTAAATGGAATCATACAGTATGTGGCCTTTGTGTGTCTGGCTTCTTTCAATTACCATAGTATTTTTAAGGTTCATCCATGTTGAGCATGTGACAGTACTTTATTCCTTTTTGTGGCTGAATAACATTCTGTTGTATGGACATACCACTTTTGTTTATCCATTCATCAACTGGTAGGCATTTGGGTTGTTCTCACTTTTTCACTATTATTAATGCTGCTATAAACAATTCTGTACAAGTTTTTGTGTGAACACCTTTCAGTTCTCCTTTTCTTTTTTTGGTTTCAAATTGAGGTAAATTCACAAAACATAAGATGTAAAGTGTATGGTCCAGTGACATTTAATGCACATATTGTGTTGTGCCACTGTTATCTCTGTCTAGTTCCAAAACATTTTTATCAACCCCAAAAGGAAATCCTGTACCATTAAGCAGTCACTCTCTCTTCCCTCTCATTCCCAACCTCTGACAACCCACTTACCTACTTTCTGTCGCTATGGCTTTATTTATTCTGAATATTTCATAGAAGTGGAATCATACAAGATAATTTGTGTCTGGCACATCTTACCATGTTTTTGAGGTCCATCCACATTGTAGCATGTATCAGTACTTTATTCCTTTTTATAGATGAATAATATTCCATTGTATGGATATATCACATTTTGTTTATGCATTCATTAGTTGATGAACACTTGGGTTATTTCCACTTTTGACTATTATTTATAGTGTAGGTATTAACGTTCATGTAAAAGTATTTGTTCATATACCTGTTTTCAGTTCTTTTGAGTATATGCCCGGGAGTGGAATTGCTGGGTCATATGGTAATTCTAAGTCATTCTTTTTGAGAAACTAATTGTTTTCCAAAGTATCTGTACCATTTGACATTGCTGTCAGCAATGTATAAAGTTCCAGTCTATTTAGTTCCTTGTCTAGACTTGTTATTGTCCATTTAAAAAGTTATGGCCATCATAATGTGTATGAAGTGATATGTCATCATGGTTTTGACTTGCATTTTCCTAATAACTAATGATGTTAAGCATCTTTTCATGTGCTTATTGGACATTTGTGTATCTTTGGAGAAATGTATTCAAACTCTGCCCATTTTTAAACTGGGTTGTTTGTCCTTTTATTGGTTGTAAGAGAATATATTCTGGATACTAATCCCCTGTTAGATAAGTGATTTGCAAATATTTTCTCCCATTCTGTGGGTTGTCTTTTCACTCTTTTGATAGTGTTCTTTGATGCACAAGTTTTTAATCTTGATTCAGCCTAATTTTCTTTGCTTGCTTGTGCTTTTGGTCATATCTAAAGATTGCCCAATGAAGGCTATGTACATTTTCACTCAAATTTCTTTCTAACAGTTTTACGTTTTTTAGCTCTTACATTTATATATTTGATCCATTTTGAGGTTAACTTTTATACATGGTAAGGTACGAGTCCAAATTCACTCTTTTGCATATAAATATCCAGTTGTCCTCACACAATTAGAAAAGACTATTTTCCATTGAATGGTCTTGACATCTTTGATGAAAATCCATTGAACATAAATGTATGGGTTTATTTTTGAACTCTATTCATTTGGTCTGTGTGTATCCTTCTGCCAGTATTACAATGTCTTGATTACTATAGTTTTATAGTAAGTTTTGAAATAAGAAAGTATGAGTCCTCCAACTTTGTTTTTTTTCAAGACGGTTTTGACTCTTCTGAGTCCCTTGAATTTCCATACAAATTTTAGGATCAGTTTGTAAATTTCTGCAAAGAAGCCAGTTGGATTTTTGATAGGGATTTATTTAATATGTTGATGAGTTTGGGAAGTATTGCCATCTTAACGATATTATGTCTTCCAGACAAATCCATGACCACATCATGTCTTTCCACTTTATATCTTTTTTCCTTTCAACAGTGTTTTGTATTTTTCAGTGTGTAAGTCTTGGATGACTTTGGTTAAATTTATTCATAAGTATTTTATTCTGTTGATGATGTTAGAATTGATTTCATTTTCAGATTGTTTATTGCTAGTGTATAAGGAATGCAACTGAATTTTTTATACATTGATTTTATATCCTGATGCTTTGCTGAACTCATTTATCGGTTCTAGTTTTAGGGTTTATTTTGTTTTTGTTTTTTGGTAGAATCTTTAGGGCTTTCTATGTAAGATCATATTATCTATAAATATAGTTTTACATTTTTCTTTTCCCATGTTGCCTTTTATTTCTTTATCTTGCCCAATTTTCCTGGCTAGAACTTTCAGTACAATGTTGAATAGAAGTGGTAAGAGCAGATATGTTGTTTTGTTCCTGATGGTAGGGGAAAAGCTATTAGGCTTTCACCATTAACTGTGATGTTAGTTCTGGGTTTTCCATTGAGAGTTTTTTTCAGATTGAGAAAGTTCCCTTCTATTCATTCGTAGTTTGTTGAGTATTTTTATCATGAAAGGGTGTTGAGTTTTGTCAAATGCTATTTTTCTGTGTGTGTTCAGATAATAATGTCAGTTTTCTTTTATTAATATGGTATACTACGTTGATTGATTTTCACATGGTGAACCAAATTTGTATTCTGGGATAAACACCTCTTGGTTATCATGTATTATCCTTTTTATATGCTGCTGCATTTGGCTTGTCATTATTTTGTTGAGAATTTTTGCATTTATATTAATAAGAGACATTAGTCTTTAGTTTTACCCCCACCCCAGTTTTATAGAGAAATAATTGACATACATCAATGTGTAAGTTTGAGGAATACAGCATGATGGTTGGATTTATATACATTACAAAATGATTACCACAATAGGTTCAATTAACATCCATTTCTCAGATACAATAAAAAGAAAAAGGAAAGAAATTTTCTCCTTGTGATGAGAACTCTTGAAAGGAAGGGAGCGACACACAACAGCAATTCACCGGAGAATTCTGCTTTATTAGGGAAAGGTGCTGGGTTATATAGGAAGGGGCATGGGGTGATTGTGGTGTCACTTCTACGGGGCTGGTGGCTATTGGCTAGGTGCTGGGAGTGGGAGTGGGGAGAGAGGTGATTGGTCTTCAGGTGGCACCGTCAGGAACTGAGGACCCGGAAGAGAAGCCGGAAGTTCGCCATCTTACTGGTGGGGGCCCTTCATTCCCCCCTTTCTCCTCTATGGGGTTGTGGACATTGCTTTCTTTCTGACTGCTTCCTGCTGAACGGGGACGGAGAAGGGAGTGAGGGCTTGAGGATTGGGGGGAAAGGGTTGATAGGACTCCCCACAGTAAGGACGAGTAGATGTGGACTTCTTCAGGTTGGAAATCAATGAAGGTTCCTTGTAACTATAGGTCGAGGACTTGTTGATTCCATTGGTGCCAAGAGGATATGGGTGCCAGGAGCCAGGCGTCTGCGGCCATTGTTTCCAGGAACAGTTTTCAGCGGAGAGAGGGGTCCATCTCAGCGTGTGGTGAGGAGGTTACGTGAGGGTGAGGGATCTTCTGTGGCTAAAAGCTGGTAGTTCCTGAGTAAAAGCTGGTTGAAAGTTTGATTAGAGATTTTTCCGACTTGGGATTTGATTAACTTCATTATACAGGGTAAGAAGAGACAGGTGAGAAGAATTATTATTATGGGGCCTGCAATGGGCCAGAGCCAGGTAAGGAGGGGGTTTGTTAGTATTGAAGAGAATGGGTTGGAATTGGAAACAGAGTGGAGGCTGGAGGCAAGGTCGGTGAGTTTGGTAATGTCAGTTTCTACAATGCCGGATTCATTGATGTAATAGCAGCACTCTTCTTGAAGGAAGACGCAGGTGCCGCCCTTTTCAGCTGTAAGCAGATCTAAGGCCCGCTGGTTTTGAAGGGTGACCTTAGCTAGCGAAGTGACCTGTCTTTGGAGAGAGGCTAGGGAATCGGCAGTGGATGTCAGGGCTCCCTCAAGTTTGTCGTTGAGATTTTTAATTGCCCATAGAGAGTGACCCAAGGTTCTTCTCGAAAACCCTGCCTCAATGGCTGAGGTGGTCAAAGAGATACCGACCATGATGGGAAGGAAAGCAGCCCTTTTTGTGTGCGAGGGCAAGGGAGGTTGGAGCTCAAGAAATTCTGCCATGCTGTAAAGTGTAAGCTGTGGGATTAGAGTGATGAGAATGCAGGGTATATCGGAGTTGGGAGGCAGTGAGTTGAAAAGACTGCCATTACACCAAAATAAGTGTCCCGGTTGAGTGAAAGTCTTAGAGCCAGAGGTAGGGGTGTAGATAGAGAGGCAGTGAAGTGCGCTGGAGGGGGGTGGAGCTGGGCCTACACAGTGGTGGATGGTGAGATTATCTGCATATTCTGGTTCCCATAGGGGTATGTCTGCCAGGGGGCGGAGGGGTTGTCCTTCTGCATGGAAGGAGTAGTTGGAAATATTAAGGGGCACGGCGGCCAGCAATGGGCGCTGTAGTGATGCGCACAAGAAACAATTGGCTGTGTTGAGGCTGTGGTTGAGAAAGATGGTGGTGTCTTGAATAAGCTGTAACCAAGAGTAGGAGGAATAAGAAGATGAAGAAGTGCCTTCAAGAGTTTGGATAATGACTTTTTCGGAATGTCCGATATCTGATGCGACTTGAGAGATCTGGGAGTGAGAGGGAACATGCTCTCGAGAGATATGACGGGTACCGTGGGGGGTTGAGGACCCCCCATAGTAAACTGAGGCTGTGACCCCGGCGGCCCATCGAGAGTCCCAGGGATCTGGGATTGATAAGGAGAATGAGCTGTTGGGGTATTTCATGAAACGGTTGGAGGAGTGATACTGTGGGTACCGGGAGTTACCCATGTAGTGAATGGCGCAAGACCAGTAGGGACATCCCCCGTAGGTGTCTGGCCATCTCCTGCAATAGGCTTGTCTTTGGTCATAGAGGAAGCAGAGGTAGGGAGAATAAAGGTAGCTGCTAGTGAACACTTCGGTGGAGGGAGGAAAGTGGAGGTATAAAGGCTCAGAGCAGCCTTTCAGAGGGCAGTCTGATGTGGCAATGAGAGCAGTAACTTTTGTTTGATGCTGTGTGTAAGTCTGTCTTACTTTGAATTGCCATACAAAGGAGGCTGGGGTGGCGGGGAAGACAATAGGAATGAGGAGAAAAAGCAAGAGAGCGGTAAAGGAGGAAAAAGTCATGATTCGGGTATGGATGGCAAAGGGGGTGAACGGGATTTTGGAGGAAAGAGGACAGTAAGGTCAGGAGTCTGGAGGGAGGGAGAGTCTGTAAACTTTTGTAGGTTAAGAGATCCTTTAGGTGATGTGGGGACAGAATGGTAAGGGGCGCCCCGAATGTCAGTTTATGAGCTTCTTTCTGCAAGAGCTGTCCAGCGACTAATGCCCGTAGGCAGGGGGCCCATCCCTGAACTGTGGTGTCTAATTGCTTGGAAAGATAAGCTACTGGGGCAAATGATGGGCTATAATATTGGCCTAGGACTCCTAGAGCTTGACTGGACCTCTCATGAGTGTATAATGAGAAGGGCTTCGACAAATCGGGAAGATGGAGAGCTGGGGCTTCCACAAGGGCTCGACGGAGCTTAATGAAGGAGTGTCGGGGTGAGGAGGATAATGGTTCTTTAGGGGGGCCCTTGCTGAGGTCGTATAGGGGTCTTGCCAACAGGGAGAAGTTAGGGATCCACACTCTAAAATACCTAGCCAGGCCTAGAAAGGAAAAGATTTCTGTCTTGGTTTTGGGACCGGGCAGGTCAGAGAGGAGCCGTTTTCTGTCTAAGGTAATGGACTTTCTTTGTTGAGATAGAAGAAATCGGAGGTGAGTGACAGAAGGGGAAGAGATTTGAGCTTTGACAGGGGATACTCGGTAACCTCTGGAAGCTAGAAGGTTAAGTAGGGAGGCAGTGTCAAGTTGAGACTGTTCCCACGAGGGACTGCAGAGTAGAAGATCGTCCACGTATTGTAATAAGGTGGACTCGGAAGCTTTGTGGCAAAACTGTCCAAGTCAGTTGTTCAGAATGTCTTGTGTATGGGTCCGTCCAGGTGAAGGCGAAAAAATCTTGGGAGGAGGGGTCTCGGGAGGCCAAGGCAGGGCAGCGATAAAAGGGTGTATGGATTTGGGACTAAGGGATGGATAGGGACAATGGCCATGTTGATGAGGCGAAGGTCTTGGACGAGGTGGAAAGAACTGTTGGTTTTTTTTTAACAGCTAATATGGGGGTATTAAACGGGGAGTGAGTGGGTCTGAGGTAATTTTTGTTTAAAAGATCTTGAATGATGGGTTGGAGGCCTATGAGGGCTGAAGTGGTTAGGGGGTATTGGGCTTGACAGATATACTGAGAGGGGTCACGTAATTTGATAGAGGCAGGAGGACATAGAGCCATGGAGGGGCTTGTAATGTCCCAAACTCTGGGATTTACAGGGTGTATGAGGGCGGAACTGGAGCTTTCATTGGGTAGAGGGGTGTCGTCGGCTATGAGGGCCATTAGAAAGGGAGTACTGGGGGCTGTGGGAGTGGATATAGTTATGGAAACATGGAGAGAAAGGATGTCCCATCTTAGTAAGGGGATGGGACACTGGGCATAACCAGGAAGGAGTGGGAGAAAGGTATGGGATTGTCCTGGATTGTGCATAAAAGGGGGGGGGGGTTTTAATGGGAAAATCTGTTTACCTCCTACCCTGACTATAGGAGTAATGGCAGGCGTGGTAGGGCCCCGGTAGTCCTGCAAGACTGAGAAGGTGGCTCCTGTATCTAGGAGGAAGGAGATGGGGCAACTGTCTACTATTAAAGTAACTCTGGGCTCTTGTTTGGTGATGGAAATGGTCAATCTTCTTCTGCCAGCCCCACTACGGTGGGCTTAGGATGGGGGTTGTTCGTCCAGCCTCCCCTTCGGGTGGCTGGGCAATCAGACCTCCAGTGGCCCTTTTTGTGGCATCTGGGGCATGGGGTGGTAGGAGATCTGGGGGAGGGGCACGCCCTTGACCAATGTCCCTCTTGTCTGCACTTGAAACAAGCTCCTGTGGGGGGCTTGTTTGTAGAAGAGTGCCCAGGTTGTGGTTTTATCAGCTGGGCCAACATTTGGAAATTGGCCTGATCAGCCTTTTGTTTACGGCGTTCTTTCTCCTCCTCCCGGTTATGGAAGACTTTAAAGGCCACTGTTAGGATCTCAGTCTGTGGGGTTAGCAGGGCCCTGTTCTAACTTTTTGAGTTTAGCTTTAATGTCGGGGTAGCTTTGAGCCAGGAAGTATGTCATAAGGACATGTCTCCCGTCAGGCGTTCCTGGGTCCAGGCTGGTAAACTGTAATAGGGCTTGAGTGAGTCTGTCTAAGAACTTGGAGGGAGCTTTTGAAAATTGACTATTTACGAGCTGCTTTTTTCAGACTTGCTATTAAGCAGCAGGCGAAGATATCTCGAGAGCAGAGTCTCACGGTGGTGTTATAATCTCAGTGTGGGTCTTGTTCGGGGACAGCGGTGGGGCCAGGGGGATAGGTGGGGTCAGTCCTGTGGGTTTAGGTGGCGTGCGTTTGGGCGAAGTCCCAAACTCGTCTATGCTCTTCAGGAAGGAGGGTATTGGCCAGGAGCATGAAAATGTCATGATTTGTGAGGCTGTATGACTGGAGGGTCTACTGAAACTCTCTGATATATGTTGTGGGATCAGTGGAAAAGGAACGTAGGCGTTTCTCAGGTTGGGCTAAATCTCTTAAGGAGAAAGGGACGTGAACGCGCATGATGCCTTCGGATCTTGCTACCTCCGGGGGTGTGTGTGTGATAATTTTAGGAGGCCTTCGGGACCGAGTCTGAGGAGGACTGAAGGGTTCTGGCTCAGTCTGTGGGGGAGAAACAGGTGATGGGGGCAAAGACAGAGGAGGCTCTTGCAACTTAGTTAGAGGGGGGCTGAAAGGCTCAGGCTTGAACTGCAAGGGGGGTGAGGTGGGGGAGGAGATGGTGGTGGAGGAAGGGGGAGGGGTTGTTGTAGGAGAGGAGGGGGAAGGGAGTGAACGGGAGGCTTTTGCAGGGGAGACGGCTTGCAGGCTAGGAGAACTTGGGGGGAGGCAGGGGGAGGAGGTGGCAGCGGTGGCGAGGGAGGCGGGAGGAGGAGGCGGAAAGCTTCAGTTTAGGGAATCTGCTTCCATTTTTTCAGGCGCTGGCAGTACTTAAAGAGATCGCTAGTGATGTTAGGATCAAGAGTTTCCCCTGCGGGCCATTGGTTGTTATTGTCTAGGTGGGTATGTCGGCCAATCTTGGGAGCAGTATTTGCGGAGAAGTTTTGGTTTTATATCAGGCGTCAGGGAGAGGGTGGCTAGATACTTGAGCAGGCATTCAAGAGGTGAACTTTCAGGGAGGGATGAGGAGGCTCCCGTGGCTAAAGGACAGAGAAGGAGACAAACAAGGGAAGACGAATGGAGATCCTCAGACTGGGAACAGACCGCAAGGAGACAAAGGGCGTCCCCGATGATTCTTGGTGGTCTGCGGAAACTCGTATACGAGTCGGTTTCTTAGGAAGTGTGGGTCGTCACCCAGACTTCTCTAATAAGGCAGAGTGCCGGAGTCTGAGGTACTTAGTACTAGGAGTTTTCGGCGGACGGAACGGATTTCAGCAGGCAGAACAGAAGGAGGAAGGGGGAAAAGGGAGCGTTCTCATCCACAAAGGAGTCACCTCGTTTATGGCTGTTGGAGGAAGGGCCTGAGGGTCTGTCGCATCTGTGAAGGCCTGAGGCGGAGTTTATGGCTGTTGGATGGGGGGCCTGAGGGTCTGCAGCAGCTGTGAAGGCCGGAGGCGGCAATTTATGGCTGTTGGAGGGGGGCCTGAGGGTCTGCAGCAGCTGTGAAGGCCGGAGGCGGCAATTTATGGCTGTTGGAGGGGGGCCTGAGGGTCTGCTGCAGCCGTGAAGGCCTGAGGCGGGGAGAGTTCCCTCCTCGTCCCCAAGCGTCAGGGCCTTGCCGGACGATCACGGTCAATGGCATTGTGATAGCTCGGGGAAGAGCGGCCCGCTCCTGGGGAAAACTTACCCAAAGGCCGGAGAGGAGTGGTGAGTGTGAGGAGCCAGCGCCGGAAAAAGAGGACGAGGGCAAGCTGCTGCTGGTGTCAGGGGGAAGACGGGGCCCAGTTGGGGTATCCCGTCTCCCGGGTTTCGGCACCAATGAAAGGAAGGGAGGGACACACAGCAGCAATTCACCGGAGAATTCCGCTTATTAGGGAAAGGTGCTGGGTTATATAGGAAGGGGCATGGGGTGATTGTGGTGTCACTTCTACGGGGCTGGTGGCTATTGGCTAGGTTCTGGGAGTGGGAGCGGGGAGAGAGGTGATTGGTCTTTAGGTGGCACCGTCGGGAACTGAGGACCCGGAAGAGAAGCCGGAAGTTCGTCATCTTACTGGTGGGGGCCCTTCAACTCTAAACATTTACTCTCTAATAACTTCCCTATATGTCATATGACAGTGTTAGCTATAGTCATCATGTTGTATGTAATATCCTTAGTACTTTATAACTGGAAGTTTTGTACCTGTTGACTACCTTCCTCTAATTCCTCCTCTGGTAACCACAAGTCTGATCACTTTTTCTATAAGTTTGGGTGTTTTTTTAGATTCCACATATAAGATTATATGTCTTTCTCTGTGCTGACTTAATTTCACTTAGCCTTCATGCCCATTCATATTGTCACAAATGGCAGGATTTCCTTGGTTTTTATGGCTGAATAATATTCTAGTCTGTATGTGTGTATGTGTGTGTGTGCATGTTATATATATACATATGTAGCCATTTCTTTACCTATTCATCCATCAGTAGACATTTAGGTTGTTTCTGTGTCTTTGCTATTGTAAATACTGCTACTATGAATATGGGGGCACAGATACCTTTTTAAGTTAGTGTTTACATTTCCTTTGAATATATTCCCAGAAGCAGAATTGCTGGATCATGTAGTAATTATGTTTTTAATTTTTTGAGGATTCTCTATGTTCTTTTCCACAGTGGCTGTACTGGTTTACATTCCCATCAGCAGTGCACAAGTTTCCTCTTTCTCCACCTCACTAAGAGTTGTTTCTTGGTGCTTTTATAATAACCATTCATAAAAGTGTGATGTGGTAATCTAATTGTGGTTTTATTTGCATTTCCCTAATGACCAGTGATGCTGAGCATCTTTTCAAGTACCTGTTGGCCTTTTGTATATCTCAGGAGAAATGTCTACGTAGGTCCTTTGCCCATTTTTAATTGAGTTATTTGTTTTTTATGTTGTTGGTTATATGAGTTCTTTATATAGTCTGCATATTACCTCCTTATCAGATACATTTTTTCCTATTTTTTGAAAGAGTCTGAAGAGGTTTACTACTAATTCTCATTAAATGTTTGATAGAATTCACAAGTAAAGCTCTCTGGTCCTGACTTTCACTTTATTGGACATTCCTTGACTAACTCTAGCTTATTACTTGTTATTGGCTTATCAATCTAGATACATTTTATTCTGTTTCTTACCTGATTGCTCTAGCTAGGACTTCTGTTATTACTGTATTGAATAGGAATGGTGAGAATGGGCAACCTTGTCTTGTTTCTGATCTTAATGGAAAAACTTTCAGCTTTCACCATTTGGTATGATTTTAGCTGTGGCCAAAATATATGTTCACAACAGTAGGTGGACAATATATATGTTATCATATATGGGCTTTATTATGTTGCGATATGTTCCTTCTGTGCTTACTGTGTTAAGTTTCTGCATGAATGGATGTTGAATTTTGTCAGATGCTTTTTCAATGTTTACTGTGATAATCACATGATTTTCTTTCATTCTGTTGATGTTATGTATCATATTGATTTGCATTTGTTGAACCATCTTGGCATCTCAGGAATAAATCCAACCAGATCATTGGGAAAAATCCTTATAGTGAGCTGCTGAATTCAGTTTGCTAGTATTTTGAGAATTTTTATATCATACCTGTTTTCTTGTGATGATTTGGTATCTGAGTAACTCTGGTGTCATAGAATACTTAAAGTAATTGATAAGAAGTCCTTCTGCCATTCTGCCGTTTGTTTTCTATGTATTTTATGTCTTTTTGTTCCTCAGGTCCTCCATTACTGGCCTTTATTTAGTATTAGATTTACTTTAGTGTACTGTTTCATATAGTTGGGTGTACTCTATATTTTGAGTTATATTCTTAATGGTTATCTGGAGGATTACTATTAAGATCATAATTTGTAACAAGTTTCAGACTGTCAACTTCTCAGCCACCAAAACTGTCTGTAATAAGTTTCTGTTGTTTCAGCTACCTACTCTGATATTTTGTTTTAGCAACACAAGTAAAATAGGACAGGTGTCTACAGTTGCTAGTGAGAAATTGGCTAATAATCCTCTTAAAGATCCTTTCTATGTAACAGGGTGCTTATGTCCTTTTAAGGACCTCTCTTTTATCTTTAACAGTTTGATTATGGTTCTAGTTTCAGATTTCTTTGACTTCATCTTACTTGGAGTCATTTATTTTCATCCACACAGGGAAGGTTTTTGTCATTATATCTTTAAATATCCTATCTTTCTTTCTCTCCTGTCCTTTCCCTCTAGGACTCCCATTATGTGTATTTTGGTAGGCATGTTGGTGTCTCTCAGCCTTTGTTCATTATTCTTCTTTCTTTTTCTTTCTGTTTTTCAGACTGGGTAATGTTAATTGAGTTATTATCGTCAATTCAGCTGATTCTTTTTTTTTTTTTTTTTTAAATAATTACTTTTTATTGAAAGGTAGTTGACGCACAGTATTACATTACATTAGTTTCAAGTGTACAACACAGTGGTAGAACATTTATATACATAATTCTAGGTTCCAGCTATCACCCTACCAAGCTGTTACAATATCTTGACTATATTCCTTATGCTATACATTACATCCCGGTTACTTATTTATTTTACCATTGGAAGTCTGTCCTTTTTTTTTTTTTTTTTTTTTTTTTGTGAGGACATCTCTCATATTTATTGATCAAATGGTTGTTAACGACAATAAAATTCTGTATAGGGGAGTCAATGCTCAATGCACAATCATTAATCCACCCCAAGCCTAATTTTCGTCAGTCTCCAATCTTCTGAGGCATAACAAACAAGTTCTTACATGTAGAACAAATTCTTACATAATGAATAAGTTACATAGTGAACAGTACAAGGGCAGTCATCACAGAAGCATTCGGTTTTGCTCATGCATTATGAACTCTAAACAGTCAGTTCAAATATGAATACTCATTTGGTTTTTATACTTGATTTATATGTGGATACCACATTTCTCTCTTTATTATTATTATTTTTAATAAAATGCTGAAGTGGTAGGTAGATACGAGATAAAGGTAGAAAACAGAGTTTAGTGTTGTAAGAGAGCAAATGTAGATGATCAGGTGTGTGCCTGTAGACTATGTGTTAATCCAAGCTAGACCAGGGCAATAAAACATCCACGTATGCAGAAGATTTCTCTCAGAACAGGGGGGGTGAGGTTCTAAGCCTCACCTCTGTTGATCCCCAATTTCTCACCTGATGGCCCCCCTGCGACTGTGCCTGTCTTAGGTTGTTCCTCCCTTGAGGAATCTTACCCGTCTCTGGCTAACCAGTCATCTTCCGGGGCCATACAGGGAAATGCTAAGTTGGTAAGTGAGAGGGAAGCCTTATTGTTTGAAAAGGTTAGCTTTTTACTTTGCATATTTATGCCCTGTGGCTTCTATGCCCAGCATTTGTCTTGAGGTGTCTTTACCACTTGGAAGAATTATGATACTCGGTAAATTCGACATGTGGCACGAGTTCTATTTAAAGGTTGTGATTAGGTAGGAAGAAGAAAAGCTATAGAAGTAGCAGGCAGAAGAAAACCTGGGAAGATTGATTATTTCTTTGACATAACTTCTTGTAGAGTAACTTCAGCATGGATAGGTTTTAAACGACTAATTAAATTGTGCAGACACATTAACATAATAGGAATATAGTTACCTAACCAAAGCATATCTGTAATTACCAGCCATCTCCAGTGAAACCAAGAAAACCAGTTAGGCACCTTAGGCATTTGTGAAAACTTATCTATGATATGGTGGATATTGTCCGACTGAACTTAAACAGTCTGAGAGAATTCAGATAAACTAGAACACCCCATTCCTGGGGACTGTTCATATCCCATATGTTCTTTTAACGATAAATAGTCTGTGGTTGTAAGATTTTGGAGTGCTACAATTTGCACTTCTCCTAATTCTTGGTTGAGTTCCAACAGTATAGATCCAGTCCAATTTTTGTTTTACTGCATGCACAGGCCAGCTTAGATATCTCCTTCATCTTTCCCATGGCAAGTCCAGGAACTGGTGGGATGTGTGCATCTACACCTGTGACAGTGCGTGGATCTTTGTTGAAGTTTTTTTTTTTTCTGATCATCTTCTGTCATGAGTCTTCCCGAGAGTGCTGATGTTGGAAGTTCTTTTTCATATCGTATCTTAGTTCATTTTTGGGGTAGCCAAATTAGGCTTTGATCCTCTGTATAAACACAAACAGATCCTTTGCCTACACTTTTATATGTCCTTTATATCATTGTGTAGAACTCATTAGAGGTCACCACATAGGAACTGCATTTTTTTTTTTTAATCATTAATCTACACTTACATGACGAATACTTTGTTTACTAGGCTCTCCCCTATACCAGGTCCCCCCTATATACTCCTTTACAGTCACTGTCCATCAGCGTAGCAACCTGTTGTAGAATCACTACTTGTCTTCTCTGTGTTGTACAGCCCTCCCCTTTCTCCCAGCCCGCTATGGATGCTAATCTTAATACCCCTGTTTTTCTGCCCCCCCTTATCCCTCCCTACCCACCCATCCTCCCCAGTCCCTTTCCCTTTGGTACCTGTTAGTCCATTCTTGAGTTCTGTGATTCTGCTGCTGTTTTGTTCCTTCAGTTTTTCCTTTGTTCTTATATTCCACAGATAAGTGAAATCATTTGGTATTTCTCTTTCTCCGCTTGGCTTGTTTCACTGAGCATAATACCCTCCAGCTCCATCCATGTTGCTGCAAATGATTGGATTTGCCCTTTTCTTATGGCTGAGTAGTATTCCATTGTGTATATGTACCACATCTTCTTTATCCATTCATCTACTGATGGACATTTAGGTTGCTTCCAATTCTTGGCTATTGTAAATAGTGCTGCAATAAACATAGGGGTGCATCTGTCTTTCTCAAACTTGATTGCTGCGTTCTTAGGGTAAATTCCTAGGAGTGGAATTCCTGGGTCAAATGGTAGGTCTGTTTTGAGCATTTTGATGTACCTCCATACTGCTTTCCACAATGGTTGAACTAACTTACATTCCCACCAGCAGTGTAGGAGGGTTCCCCTTTCTCCACAGCCTCGCCAACATTTGTTGTTGTTTGTCTTTTGGATGGCAGCCATCCTTACTGGTGTGAGGTGATACCTCATTGTAGTTTTAATTTGCATTTCTCTGATAATTAGCGATGTGGAGCATCTTTTCATGTGTCTGTTGGCCATCTGTATTTCTTTTTTGGAGAACTTTCTGTTCAGTTCCTCTGCCCATTTTTTAATTGGGTTATTTGTTTTTTGTTTGTTGAGGCGTGTGAGCTCCTTATATATTCTGGACGTCAAGCCTTTATCGGATGTGTCATTTTCAAATATATTCTCCCATACTGTAGGGATCCTTCTTGTTCTATTGATGGTGTCTTTTGCTGTACAGAAGCTTTTCAGCTTAATATAGTCCCACTTACTCATTTTTGCTGTTGTTTTCCTTGCCCGGGGAGATATGTTCAAGAAGAGGTCACTCATGTTTATGTCTAAGAGGTTTTTGCCTATGTTTTCTTCCAAGAGTTTAATGGTTTCATGGCTTACATTCAGGTCTTTGATCCATTTTGAGTTTACTTTTGTATATGGGGTTAGGCAATGGTCCAGTTTCATTCTCCTACATGTAGCTGTCCAGTTTTGCCAGCACCACCTGTTGAAGAGACTGTCATTTCGCCATTGTATGTCCATGGCTCCTTTGTCAAATATTAATTGACCATATATGTCTGGGTTAATGTCTGGATTCTCTAGTCTGTTCCATTGGTCTGTGGCTCTGCTCTTGTGCCAGTACCAAATTGTCTTGATTACTATGGCTTTATAGTAGAGCTTGAAGTTGGGGAGTGAGATCCCCCCTACTTTATTCTTCTTTCTCAGGATTGCTTTGGCTATTCGTGGTCTTTGGTGTTTCCATATGAATTTTTGAATTATTTATTCCAGTTCATTGAAGAATGTTGCTGGTAGTTTCTTAGGGATTGCATCAAATCTGTATATTGCTTTGGGCAGGATGGCCATTTTGACAATATTAATTCTTCCTAGCCACGAGCATGGGATGGATTTCCATCTGTTAGTGTCCCCTTTAATTTCTCTTAAGAGTGACTTGTAGTTTTCAGAGTATAAGTCTTTCACTTCCTTGGTTAGGTTTATTCCTAGGTATTTTATTTTTTTTGATGCAATTGTGAATGGAGTTGTTTTCCTGATTTCTCTTTCTGTTGGTTCATTGTTAGTATATAGGAAAGCCACAGATTTCTGTGTGTTGATTTTGTATCCTGCAACTTTGCTGTATTCCGATATCAGTTCTAGTAGTTTTGGGGTGGAGTCTTTAGGGTTTTTTATGTACAGTATCATGTCATCTGCAAATAGTGACAGTTTAACTTCTTCTTTACCAATCTGGATTCCTTGTATTTCTTTATTTTGTCTGATTGCCGTGGCTAAGCCCTCCAGTACTATGTTAAATAACAGTGGAGAGAGTGGGCATCCCTGTCTAGTTCCCGATCTCAGAGGAAATGCTTTCAGCTTCTCGCTGTTCAATATAATGTTGGCTGTGGGTTTATCATAGATGGCCTTTATTATGTTGAGGTACTTGCCCTCTATTCCCATTTTGCTGAGAGTTTTTAACATGAATGGATGTTGAACTTTGTCAAATGCTTTTTCAGCATCTATGGAGATGATCATGTGGTTTTTGTCTTTCTTTTTGTTGATGTGGTGGATGATGTTGATGGACTTTCGAATGTTGTACCATCCTTGCATCCCTGGAATGAATCCCACTTGGTCATGGTGTATGATCCTTTTGATGTATTTTTGAATTCGGTTTGCTAATGTTTTGTTGAGTATTTTTGCATCTACGTTCATCAGGGATATTGGTCTGTAGTTTTCTTTTTTGGTGGGGTCTTTGCCTGGTTTTGGTATTAGGGTGATGTTAGCTTCATAGAATGAGTTTGGGAGTATCCCCTCCTCCTCTATTTTTTGGAAAACTTTAAGGAGAATGGGTATTATGTCTTCCCTGTATGTCTGATAAAATTCCGAGGTAAATCCATCTGGCCCGGGGGTTTTGTTCTTTGGTAGTTTTTTGATTACCGCTTCAGTTTCGTTGCTGGTAATTGGTCTGTTTAGATTTTCTGTTTCTTCCTGGGTCAATCTTGGAAGGTTGTATTTTTCTAGGAAGTTGTCCATTTCTTCTAGGTTTCCCAGCTTGTTAGCATATAGGTTTTCATAGTATTCTCCAATAATTCTTTGCATTTCCGTGGGGTCCGTCGTGATTTCTCCTTTCTCGTTTCTGATACTGTTGATTTGTGTTGACTCTCTTTTCTTCTTAATAAGTCTGGCTAGAGGCTTATCTATTTTGTTTATTTTCTCAACGAACCAGCTCTTGGTTTCATTGATTTTTGCTATTGTTTTATTCTTCTCAATTTTATTTATTTCTTCTCTGATCTTTATTATGTCCCTCCTTCTGCTGACCTTAGGCCTCATCTGTTCTTCTTTTTCCAATTTCGATAATTGTGACATTAGACCATTCATTTGGGATTGCTCTTCCTTTTTTAAATATGCTTGGATTGCTATATACTTTCCTCTTAAGACTGCTTTTGCTGTGTCCCACAGAAGTTGGGGCTTAGTGTTGTTGTTGTCATTTGTTTCCATATATTGCTGCATCTCCATTTTGATTTGGTCATTGATCCATTGATTATTTAGGAGCGTGTTGTTAAGCCTCCATGTGTTTGGGAGCCTCTTTGCTTTCTTTGTACAGTTTATTTCTAGTTTTATGCCTTTGTGGTCTGAAAAGTTGGTTGGTAGGATTTCAATCTTTTGGAATTTTCTGAGGCTCTTTTTGTGGCCTAGTATGTGGTCTATTCTGGAGAATGTTCCATGTGCGCTTGAGAAGAATGTATATCCCGCTGCTTTTGGATGTAGAGTTCTATAGATGTCTATTAGGTCCATCTGCTCTACTGTGTTGTTCAGTGCTTCCGTTTCCTTACTTATTTTCTGCCCAGTGGATCTATCCTTTGGGGTGAGTGGTGTGTTGAAGTCTCCTAGAATGAATGCATTGCAGTCTGTATCCCCCGTTAGTTCTGTTAGTATTTGTTTCACATATGCTGGTGCTCCTGTGTTGGGTGCATATATATTTAGAATGGTTATATCCTCTTGTTTGATTGAGCCCTTTATCATTATGTAGTGTCCTTCTTTATCTCTTGTTACTTTCTTTGTTTTGAAGTCTATTTTGTCTGATATTAGTACTGCAACCCCTGCTTTCTTCTCCCTGTTGTTTGCGTGAAATATGTTTTTCCATCCCTTGACTTTTAGTCTGTACATGTCTTTGGGTTTGAGGTGAGTTTCTTGTAAGCAGCATATAGATGGGTCTTGCTTTTTTATCCATTCTGTTACTCTGTGTCTTTTGATTGGTGCATTCAACCCATTAACATTTAGGGTGACTATTGAAAGATATGTACTTATTGCCATTGCAGGCCTTAAGTTCGTGGTTACCAAAGGTTCAAGGTTAGCCTCTTTAGTATCTTACTGCCTAACTTAGCTCGCTTATTGAGCTGTTATATACACACTCTGGAGATTCTTTTCTTCTCTCCCTTCTTGTTCTTCCTCCTCGATTCTTCATATGTTGGGTGTTTTGTGCTGTTCTCTTTCTAGGAGTGGTCCCATCTAGAGCAGTCCCTATAAGATGTTCTGTAGAGGTAGTTTGTGGGAAGCAAATTCCCTCAGCTTTTGTTTGTCTGGGAATTGTTTAATCCCACCATCATATTTGAATGATAGTCGTGCTGGATACAGTATCCTTGGTTCAAGGCCCTTCTGTTTCATTGTATTAAATATATCATGCCATTCTCTTCTGGCCTGTAGGGTTTCTGTTGAGAAATCTGACGTTAGCCTGATGGGTTTCCCTTTATAGGTGACCTTTTTCTCTCTAGCTGCCTTTAACACTCTTTCCTTGTCCTTGATCTTTGCCATTTTAATTATTATGTGTCTTGGTGTTGCCCTTCTTGGATCCTTTCTGTTGGGGGTTCTGTGTATTTCCGTGGTCTGTTCGATTACTTCCTCCCCCAGTTTGGGGAAGTTTTCAGCAATTATTTCTTCTAAGATACTTTCCATCTCTTTTCCTCTCTCTTCTTCTTCTGGGACCCCTATAATACGGATATTGTTCCTTTTGGATTGGTCACACAGTTCTCTTAATATTGTTTCATTCCTGGAGATCCTTTTGTCTCTCTCTATGTCAGCTTCTATGCGTTCCTGTTCTCTGATTTCAATTCCATCAATGGCCTCTTGCATTCTATCCATTCTGCTTATAAACCCTTCCAGAGTTTGTTTCATTTCTGCGATCTCCTTTCTGGCATCTGTGATCTCCTTCCGGACTTCATCCCATTTCTCTTGCGTATTTCTCTGCATCTCTGTCAGCATGTTTATGATTCTTATTTTGAATTCTTTTTCAGGGAGACTGGTTAGGTCTGTCTCCTTCTCTGGTGTTGTCTCTGTGATCTTTGTCTGCCTGTAGCTTTGCCTTTTCATGGTGATAGGAATAGTCTGCAGAACTGGGACGAGTGACGGCTGGAAGGACTTCCTTTCTTGTTGCTTTGTTGCCCTCCTCTCCTGGGAGAACAGCGACCTCTAGTGGTTTGTGCTGCGCAGCTGCTCGCAGACAGGGTTTCTGCTTCCTGCCCGGCTGCTATGGAGTTAATCTCCGCTGTTGCTGTGGGCGTGGCCTGGCTCGGGCAGCTACTCCAAAATGGTGGAGTCGCGTTGGAGCAGGAGCTGCTGGGAGGCTATTTATCTCCGTAAGGGGCCTCCCTGCTCCCTGCAGCCCAGGGGTTAGGGTGCCCAGAGATCCCGGATTCCCTACCTCTGGATTAAGTGACCCGCCCTGCCCCTTTAAGACTTCCAAGAAGCACCCGCCAAAACAAAACAACGCCCACCCAAAAAAAAAAAAAAAAAAGGTGGTCGTTCGTTTTTCTTTATTCTCCGGTGCCAGCCTCGGGCCTTTGCTCACCGGTCTTGCTGCCCTGTTTCCCTAGTATTGGGGTCCCTATCCCTTTAAGACTTCCAAAAAGCGCTCGCCAAAACAAAACAACAAAAAAGCAAAAAAAAAAAAATGGTCGCGCGCTTTTCTTATGTCCTCTGTCGCCCAGCCTCCAGTGCCCGCTCACTGTTCTTGCTGCCCTGTTTTCCTAGTATCCAGGGCCCTGCACTCTGGCCCGGATGGCTGGGGCTGGGTGTTCGGCAGCCCTGGGCTCCGTCTCCCTCCCGCTCTGCCTGCTCTTCTCCCGCCGGGAGCTGGGGGGAGGGGCTCTCGGCTCCCGCGGGGCCGGGGCTTGTATCTTACCCCCTTCGCGAGGCGCTGGGTTCTCTCAGGTGCGGATGTGGTCTGGATATTGTCCTGTGTCCTCTGGTCTTTATTCTAGGAAGGGTTGTCTTTGTTATATTTTCATAGATATATGTTGTTTTGGGAGGAGATTTCCGCTGCTCTACTCACGCCGCCATCTTCCGCCCCTCCCCCAGCTGATTCTTTTCTTCTGCCTGTTCAAATCCATGTTGAACCCTCAATTCAATGTTGTGAGTTTTTAATTTCAGTTACTGTACTTTTCAACTCCAAAATAGCTACTTATTTTCATTTTATAATTTATATCTCTTTATTGATAGTTTCTATTTGGTGAGACAATGTTTCCAACTATCTTTTACTTCTTTAGACATAAATTCCTGGTTGAACATACCTAAAGTCTAGAAAGCCCAACATCTGGCCTTCTTCAGGCATAGTTTCTATTGACTTTTCCCGCATTATATATGGTCATACTTTCTTATTAATGTGCATGTTTTATAATTTTATGTTGAAAACTGGACATACTGACTCTTGTAATGTTGTAAATCTGGAAATCAGATTCTTTTCTCTCCTAGAATTTGTTGTTTTTGCATTTGTTTCTTTGTTTAAGTTCTGAACTAATTCTGTAAAGTCTTTATCCTTTGTCAGGTGAAGTCACTGAAGTCTCTGTTCTGTTAGCTTAGTGGTCAGCTAATGATTAGACAGAAATTTTCTAAAATGCTTGGAACCAGAATGTTTTTCATCTTTGCCTTGAAGATCTGAGTGGGTTGGAACACACCTTTAACACTTAGTGAGGCAAGTTAAAACTGTTTGGCCTTTTACTTCCTCCTTCTGAAGAGCCTTAAGGTCAGCAGGAGGTGAACTTAGGGCCTTCTCAGATCTTTCCTGAGCATGTGTGTGGCTTTCTGTATTCTCAGGGATATGTTGGAGCTTTTCTTCTCTTTTTTCTTTTATTTTCATTATGGTATTACTGCACAAGAAACAAAATGTTTTGCCATCTAATTCAGTAACAAAATAATCCACACTCCACTATGCTTTCAAAGTATTTTTGGGCAGTCCAATCTGAGGAGCTATCCCTGCACACCTGGTGAGACCTCAACCCAGATTCTTAATTCTGATAGAGAAAGCATTCACATGATCAGACAAGTGTAAGTAAGGAAGGAAATCATTAAACAGAGAGCCATGCAGGCAGTAGACAGCAAGGAAGAAGCGAGAGAGAAAAGGAAAGTTCACTGAACTCCTGCTGGATATAGGACCAAATCCCTTGCCAACTCCTGAAACCAGGGTCATCTTGGCATCCAGTGTCTGTTTGAATCTGTATAGCTTGAGAACTAAGCCCTGACCATCCCAAGATTTGAGGGAGCCTCAGAGCACTGAATGAAGGAGATTATGTTCTGAGAACTTACCTAAAGCAAAGAAAGTATTTTGGGCAGAGCGTTATCTTCCATCTGTAGTCCTGTCTGGCTCACCTAGGCGACAGGAACTGGGAAGCCCAAATCGGAGACCTCAGTAGCCCTTCCCTGCTTGTTTAGTAGAGCAGAGAGAGAAAGAGAAGACTTGTGCTTAAGTCTAGAAAATTGAAATAGCAAAGTGACAAAGACATTTTCCACTGGAGGTAGAGATCAGCAAGTTCTTATCTTTATCATGCAGAAGAGTTCAGAGTTGAAGGTCGATAGGCTTATGCAACAAGAAAATTTATTTGGTAAGACGGTATACACTCAGGCAGGAGTGGGGTGAATTCAGAGATGAGGTGCCATTAAAGGCTTGGGACTTGGGGTTTTAAGGATTTCAAGAATGGGGTAAAGGGCCAAGGGAGCATATACTCATGTGTGGTCTCATGATATCTGTCTCCGGTGGTAGACACATTAACAAGATCAGTCCTTTAGATAATCTGTAAAGTGAACTTAACACAAGGAACTTTATTGGTCCTCATCTTCTGCAAGATAATGGTTACCCTCCAGCAGTGGGACATATCATTTAGGACTGCTTCCCTGCCTTAGGATAGTGCGTTCTTGGCCAGTCATCATAAAGTATGTCAGGAATCTTACCTCCCAACTCCCTGGTTCTTAAAATGGAATCTTAGCCTTATGATGGAGTCCTTCCTGTTCTTACTATTTTTATCTTGGCATTTTTCATCATTGTCAGGAAAAACTAATCATAATGCTTGTCCCATGTCCCTGCTCCACCTCTAAAGCATGACATTTGAAGGCTGTTTTATCTTTTGACATGTATAGTGTCATGGTATGGGTACGGAAAAGTGCATTGCATTTGAAATTCAGTCAAGTTATAACTCACTGTGATTCATGTGCACTGAGCAATGGGGGAAGTCACTTAAAATATCACATATTATCCCTTATCACAACTCAACTCTACTGTTATTGAGCACAAGCAGCCGTAGACAATGCATAAATGATGAGCATGGCTATGTTCCAATAAAGCATTTTTTGTGGACACTGAAATTTGAATTAAGTAAAATTTTCATGTCACGAAATATTCTGATTTTTGTTGTTGGAGCTTCTCAGAGCCCTAGGGACATCTCTCTCCCCAGCCTTTCCTCCCAAGCTTTTGCTAGTCTGTTGCCTGAAGCAGCAGCAGCCTAAGATACTAGCCTGTAAATGGTTCCACAAAACGCCCCCAAGGAAGCAGCTTTAGCAGGCGGCCCTTGGCAAGTTAGGTTAAATACAGACAAGGCTTTAAGCCAGTCTTCCATGGAGCCACTGGACAGACCAAAACAAATAATGAACAGTTCTCCGTGAATGAGGTCTGTTTTGCTGCTCCCTCTGGTATTGGGAATTTGGGCTATTTTCACAACTACCGCTGGGTTTGGGAATGTGGGATGGGTACTGAAGTAAGGTAAAAACCGTACAGAGTTCACTATTCTCACCAAGAACAAGCTATTGATTTGAATAAGCATTATCAGGTGGCTGTACACCTTAGGTTAATTTTAGAGTTCTCCCAAAAAATGATTCTGACAGTCTGATCATTTTTTTCATTGTTTCTATGAAAGAGTAGAATTTGGAATTCTTTACTATGCTTTTTTCAGCTTAAGTCATTTTAAGTCTTGCTTAATTTTAACCCAGTTTGTTAAGCTGTCTTTAAATTGTGATGTTTGGACCATTTATATTTAATGTGATTAGTAATATTTTTGAGTTTAACTTTCCTGTCTTTCTGTTTTCATTTGTTCTTCTTGTTTTTTCTTTTTTCTGCCTTCTTTTATAGTGAACATTTCTTGTATTCCATTTTATTTATTGGTTTTGTGGCTATAACTCTGTGTTTTAGCAGTAGCCTTAAGGTTTATAGTATACATAAAGTCATCTACCTCAAGTGATCCAGCACTTTATATATTAATAACTGCTCTTTGTGCTATTATTGTGATAAGTTCTTGGCAAACGTCCAAGAGTACATTGTTATTATTTTGCTTTAAACAATCTATTGTCTTTTAAGAAGATATAAATAAAAAGAGACTTCATATTTGCCATATTTGCCCATACATTTACCATTTTGGTGTTCATCATTCCTTTGTGGAGAATAAGGTTTTTATTTGGTACCATTTTCTTTTCTGCATGAAGGACTTTAACATTTCTTCAACATGCATATCTTTAACATTTCTTAGATTGCAAGTCTATTGATGGATTCTTTGGTTTCTGTATAACTGTAAAAGACCTGTTCAAGTATTTTCTCTGGGTAAAGAATATTTTAAAGATGTTGCTTTACTGCCCTCTAGCTTGTATTATTACCAGCAAGATATGTACTGTAAGAATTATATATATATAATGGTCTTTTTTTGATCTGGCTGGTTTTTTCTTTATCACAAATTATAAAGTGTTTGTGAAGTACCATGGTATACTTTGCTTCATGTTTTTCTGCTGTTTCATAGCACTTCTTGGATTTGTGGGTTTGTAGTTTGCATCAAATTTGGAAAATGTTCAGTTGTTCTTTTTGTAAGCACTTTTTTGATTCTTTCCCTGAATCTTCCTCTTCTTCTGGGACTACATTAACATGTCTTGCACACTTAAAATTGTTCAAAAGTTCCTTGGTGATCTCTGTGTCTGTGTGTTTTTTAATTCTTTTGCTTCTCAGTGTTTCATTTTGATTAGTTTCATTTCTGTGTCTTCCAGTTCAGTAATCTTCCCCAGTGGTTTCTCTGCCTTTAATACCTTTTATTTCTCTGCTTAACATGTTTGCCTTTCATCTTCTTGAATGTATGAAATATAATGACAGTTTTATTGGCTTTGTGAATTCTATCATTTGTGCCATTTATCTTGGTTTTTTTTCCTCTTAGTAAAAACCTTAGTACTTGATTAGTAATTTTTGCTTAGGGAATGATGACATACATTGTGAATTTTACTTTGTGGGTGCTAGATATATTTAATAACTAAAAACATTCTTTGGTCATCATTTGACAATATTTGTAAGTCAAATCATTATGCTGTATACCTTAAACTTATACAGTGCTGTATATCAATTATATCTCAGTGTAACTGAAAAAAATATTCTTGAGCTTTGTTCTGGGAGATGGTTGAGTTACTGTGAAACAATTTCATCCTTTTGGATTATGTTTAAGGTTTTCAGGCAGGACTAGAGTAGCATTTAATCTAGGGTTTATTTTTCTTATAAGAGATATTCCTTAGCTCTTTGTGAGCTCTGAATTACTAATTCTTTTGAGTGGTTCTTTTCCTAGCCTATGGCAGTCTGTTCGTATCCAAGTCGTGATCTTTACTCAGTTGAATGCTCAAGTGTGACCCTGTGCAGTTCTGCTGGGTTCTAGCTCTGATCAGCTCTCCCTTCTACAGTATTTTGTTCTGTGAATTCTAGCCACCTGAGCTTCCCCAGCCTCCCAGTTCTCTCTCTTTGAAGTGAGGAAATTGCCAGATTTAGACTATTTTGCCTTGCTGGGCTTCAGCTTTGAAATTTTTCAAGGCAGTAAGCTGGTGCAATCATAGATGGCTCACCTCATTTGGTTCTTTTCTCTCAGGTATCACTGTTGCCTGATAATCTTTATTATATTTTGTCTCTTTTATAGTGTTTCAGGCAAGGAGGTAAGTCTAGTATCTGTTACCCCTTCTTGGCTACAATATTTAAAGTGAAAGTTTTCTTTGAAAACAATGTAAACTCATTGTTGACCATAAACGTTTTGGAAATAGAAGTCAATGTACAAATATAGAAATAAAAATCATTTATGATCATATCTCCATATCTCCTACCATTAGATCTTGCTAGTATGGTCATTAATTAACAGTCCTATGTAGTAACTAAATGTCAAGATAATCAAGGGAAAATGTTTAGGATTCTTCCATATGGTTGTGTTTTCTTTGCATGTAGATGATAGTTTAATACATAAGAGAATAAAATCTGTTATGTGGGAGAAGATCAGAGTACCAGGTTTGAAACCCCATGTGACCCCTCTGGTTATTTGAATTTGGTCACCTGGGAAACTGTTAAGGGAGATTAAATGAGCATAGTGTATACAGGTAGGGGGCGGGGCGGGGTGGTGGTGGTGGTGGTGGTGGTGGTGGTGTGTGTGTGTGTGTGTGTTTATGTTTCAAGTTAATCCTTTTTTATTTTCAAAAACATCAAGATACAAAAGAACTTGGTGGAGCATACTTCTTTGGTAGAGAATACTTTTAAACAGAACTTTAAGTTTAGTTAAAATTTTTCTGATTCTAATTATTAAATTTTCATAGAAATAAGCTCAACAAATGTGGGAGAAGAAACAGATCCCAGAAAAGAGGATGAGAAAATAAAATGATAGTCGTTCAGTTGCAGATTTTTCTTAATTTATACTGACCATAAACGTGAATCATTACCTCCTCAATTGTGATGATAACTTTACTAGAGATTCACTGCTCTGCACTTTATGTTATAGTTGCCGGTAAGTATGCCTGTTCTGGAGTTCTTTGAGGACCATGTCCACTCTTCTTTGTGTATTCCAGTATATTTGATACAATTTTTATTCTCAATAACTTTTTTTGAATGTGAATGACTTTTGAGGAATACATAATTACTCAGTTTTATCTTGTATTGAATGGAATATTATTAAGAGTGTTATTCTTACTCCTTTTTTAATTCTGTTTTTAGTGGTATGCAATCTGTATTAGTGATGTTGGAGATTATGAAGGCATCAAGGATAAAATTGCAAATGCTTACATTATCAAGGAACATTTTGAGGTACTGATGAATTTTAAAAGTTACTAGTTTTATGAATAGATTTCTTTTTCACCTATCTGTTGTTGCATAGCAAACCACCTAAAACTTAAGGGCCTAAAGCAATAACAGTTTCTTATAATTCTGTGGGTTAACTTTGCAGTGGTGCTTCTGTCCTAGTTGGTGTAACTGAGGTCATTTAACAGCTGCGCTTCGGCTGGGACAGAAATATGCATGACAGCCTCTCACCTGCAATGGTGTCTCTCCACTTCTCATCACTTAGTAGTCTAGTCCAAGCTTCTTATCTGCATAATAACTCGCTTTCAAGAGTAAAAGTTCCAAAGGAAACATTCCAGTGCACAAATTTGTATCAAACCTCTGCTTGCATCACAGTTGGTAATGTCCTATCACCTAAATAAGCCATGTGGCCAAGACTAGACTCTCTGGGAGAAGACTGTACAAGGTCCTAAATACTGGGAGGTGTGGCCTAATCTAACAGTCTAACACAATTGACATACCATTCCCAATAGTAATATTTATGATTATGACCTCTGTGTATTATATGTGTATGCTTTAATTTTGCCCCCTAAACTTAATTTACTTGTTTAGTAAGCTCTTCTTTAGGTGCCAGAAATTTCCTAGGAGTTTGTGTATTTCATGATGTACATACACACTCCTCCATTGTCCTCAAAAAAATCTGCCACTAAAATCACAGCAGATTTATTTCTCTTTTGATGTTGTAGACCATCTCAAAAATACAAAGAAAGAGAAAGTGATGGAAATATACATAGGAATAATGCTATATAATATAATAGCTTCTCAGAATTTTATGATTATAGTCTCAATTGCTTTTTTTTAATTAGTGTAAAGGAACATTGGGCTGGGAGTCAGAAAACCTAGCTTCTTATTGCAGGCATCAATAGTTGTGTGTGTGTGCATTACAATTTAATAATAGACAACATTTTCCACATTTTGAGACCTTTGAAATCAGACTGCATTATATGATCAGTGATATTTTAAAATAGGAAGCACTTTTTTCTTTCTTAGTGGTACATAAAATAATGATGTGTCATAATTTTTATGGTATCTTAGATTAATTGAAATATAGTAATTTGCTTAGCAGCATTAGATAAATCACCTAAAGTAGTTTGTGCCTTGGGATGAAAAATACATGATGTATCTTGCAATGTTAATAATGAAAAATTGTAGAAAACATATTAATGTATACTTTAAACTTCAGGAAATGGGACTGTGACTTATACAAAACATTGTTTTTTAAAAATACTCAAATGTATATGTGGTAAGCATATTTTAAAATAATAATATTGAGTATTTATATACTAAAAAGATCATTTATATTGTTATTCCACTGTTACATCTAAAGTCATAAGGAATTACTATATTTAGATTGCTTCTGAAGACACTTAAAACTAATGGCAGAAAGAATTACACAAGATTTCTAATAATAGCCCCTCCCAACCCATCCCATAAGTCCCCAAAGCCCAAGGTATCTATTTTACATGATGAATTAGCCTCTCCCTTGCATCTAGAATGGTACTCTGTACCGTTCTTAGTAAATTGGGTAAAGTAGTTACTCGTGTAATTATTTGTAGGGCTAAATTTTCTACTGGAATGCCAGTTGGAAAAGGTTAGCTGGAATATGAGTTGTATATACTTTGGAAATATATTTTGCTGTAAATCATATCACCATTATGTACAGAAAACTAAAGATTAGAGTAGTGCTGATTCTTACCCACATTATTGAAGCAAGATTTCTGTCAAGTCATATTTGTTAGCCTTATTCTAGTTATTACCTCTGCTACTACTAACATTAATCAATGTTAGGATAAATTAAGTTCTTAGAATTATAAAAAGTAAAACTAACAATGATGCTAGTGATAAAAAGGTATTACTGTGTTAAACACCTCCTGTTACTTATTGAACTTTTTACCACAACCCTGTAAGACAGGTACGTTACTTCATCATTTCTAAAAAAGAGCAAACTCAGGCACAGCAAGAGTTGAGAACTTGTCAGGGTCAAAAATTAGAATTCAGCAAGCTGTGAATTGAACTCTGGTAGTCTGGCTTCAAAGTCCACATTGGTAATCAATACGAATATTTAAAAGTGTGTGTCTCACACATTACCAACTGAAAGTGAAAATGTGGGTTTACAGAAAAGCATAAGTTAGGAAGTTTCCGTTTTTAAAAGGGGCCTTTTATTTTTAATAGGATTAACAGTCTGTTATATTGCCCAGTGGTTCTCAATAAAGTAATGAAAAGGAGTACTTTCCTTAAAGTACTGTAGTTTGTGCTTTACATTAATTCACGTAGAACTTTATTACTTCATTAACTTTAGGGAGACTTCATGAATGTATTTTACATTATACATAATTATTCTATTAATAAATTTTGTGAATAAATAGTATTTATTTTTTTCTTTAAAGTATAGATGGGGAAGATGAACAAAGTCTGCATACAGGAAGAGACTTTCTAAGATTATCATGTACTTTGTTCTTCTTTTAGGAAAGAATTCAATATTGGTACAGGATTTGCCCAAAAAACTTATTTTTCCTTTGTTTAGAAGGAAGAAACATTGAGCGCTGTAGATTATTACTGTTTTCAGAATTAGATTTATTTACCAATTTCAAATTTTTCTCATTTTGATAAACCCTACTGCCAGTTTCTGAACCTTATAAAAAAGTAACTTTAGTCATTAATAGTGTATTGAATTGAATTGAACCAGTTAAAGATGAGGAGGAAGAAAATTTGGTATTGATTATCATAGAAGAATAGAAGTGCAGTTGCAAAATTTTTTTTAGTTCATGACTTCTTCAGCAAATACAGTTAAAGTACTTATTGGTGTTTAGAAAACAAATATGATTGATGTTCTCATTTCTTGTTAGAAAGCAATTGAACTGAACCCTAAAGATGCTACCTCAATTCACCTTATGGGTATTTGGTAAGAAAATTTATTTAAATATTTCAGTGGTATTTAGTATGGTCTTAATTTGTAGAATGTATGCATATCTTATTTTGTAGTTTTAAAAAAGCAAGATGCAAAAATATCTTAAAATATTATTTGGTAGTCAGGAATGTAATCCATTACATTAACTAGTAGTTGTGCATCTATTGTTAGAAAATACTAAATTTGATTGTGATCATGTTAAACGTGTTACTCAGATCATTTAGAAACATATACTAAGACTAAAAAGTCATTAAAACTTTTTGTTAGACCATTAAATTCCCACTGTTGGGAAAGACTGTTCTTATTTACCAAGCTAAATGAAATTGGATTAATCTGACTATACAGTAGGACCCAAGAGGGTCTTTGTATCTTAAAGCTGTATCAAGTACAGTCTGATTCTTCTGAGGAACAGTGTAATCTTTCAATATCTTTCCGTTTGCTTAACGACATCACTCTTTTGCTGGTATGAGTGTGCACCAATATGTTAAATGATTGCTGGGTTAAGAGTCTTATTTCTAAGAGAGGTAATGGTGTAAACAGTCCTGTATCAAACTCTTTTAAAAGAAAGGTAAATATCCTTCAGAATAAAGAACATATTAAACTAACAAAACATTGAAGACTAATGATTGAGGGGCAGTCACTAAGTAAGGTGCTAGGGAGCAAACATGAATGATATATAATCTCCAGCTTGAGTTCAGACTCTAGGAAAAGATCCAACATTTTTTCTATATACTTCAGGTAGTTGTCATGATCTTTGGATGTTAGTCATTTATTTCACCCCTTTAAAGACATAAATTGTTGGTTGCCATTGTTATTTGCATATTGTTTTTAGTTTTGTCATTTTTTAAACTTCTCTGAGTTAGTTTTAGTTACATTTTCCTCATGTAAAAAATAGGGGTAATGATCCTAACACATTGTAGATAGCTGATTATCTTATAATCAATCACTTAGCTCAGCACCTTGGTACAAAGTGAATACTCAGTGGTATTATTACTAGTACTGTCTGTCACTTACTATTTAAATTTAATCACAAGATGTACCCTAATTGATGGATCAATGTAAGTCATTTTCTAGGTATGAATATTAACCTAGTGGATATTATATAAAGTACAAATTGTCTAAACATACAAACAGAAGATTCCTTTTATATCTGTTAAGAAGCTTAGTTCTCTTTAAGAAGGAAAAAAGGTAATTTGAATGTATAAATGTTATTTTTTTCCTATAGGTGTTACACATTTGCTGAAATGCCTTGGTATCAACGAAGAATTGCTAAAGTGCTTTTTGCAACTCCTCCTAGTTCCACCTATGAGGAGGTAGTGTGACATCCTTTGTTAAGTTAGTACTGATTTCTTAATTGCAGTGCCATTCTACAGTGTCCACACATCTGGAGCTTTGATCAGTGAGGGACTTGCACACATTTCTAATGTTCCAGTGCAACTCTCTTAATCACAAAGGCTTAATACTTACTATCCATAACTGGTGAGTGGTTTTTTATTCTTTAGGTGAAAGGCTGTTATTCTGGATTGTCAGCTGAAATAGTCTGTGGCTAAAATCTACCTTCATTTTCTGTTTAAAATCTATACTATATGAAAGTCATAAAATAGAACAAAAAATGCAGCAACTGTACTCAGCATGCTTTAGGTACACATTCAGTACCAGTAATAGGCATTTACCTGGAAAGTCACATGTTCACATTGATAAAGGAAGAATAATTACAACTTTTCTTTAAAAAGCAGGGTTGAAAGGCTTGTATTGTATTCTCTCAGATTTTTAAGGCCTTTTGTTTCTTCTGTTAAAAAGAAAATTTTGAAAGGGGTTTCTGGGCCAACATTTTGGGTTTTCTCAGCACAAAATTTTCAGAGGGAATAGGCAGTTGAAAAAGCTTTCCCAATAGTTGAATCATAACAAGGAACACCTTTTTTTTTTCCTGGGTAGCTATAGTGTAGAATTCAATGTAAAGAGTATTTAGTTGTATAATAAGAGCACAGTTGGAAATTAAAAAGGATGTATTCTAAGAAAAAAGCAGTTGTATTATAACAAATCAGTTATATGTCTAAGATATTGTCAGTTAATATGTTATACAAACATTTTATGTAGAAATTACGGTAATAAAGACTTCAAACAATTCAGTGATACAACCTATCACTGAGTGAAATCAGCTTTTGATTTTATCTAGTTTTTTTATTCTAAGTCACTGTTATGATTTAAGGAGAAAAAGATAAAAATAGCTGAGTTTCACAAGATAATGTTCTTTCCTTTCTGTACATGATACTGGGTTGGTACAGGTTCTAAACAGTAATCAAGTTACTACTCAAAGTGGTCCACATATTGTAATCCGTGCTCTGATGATTTAATAGTGTTATGTTCAGTTTGTTAACTCTCACTGTTGATGAATTTCTTTAAGATGTTTTAATTTCTTCTGACATATTTAATACAGGAATAGATCTCAAGTAAATGCTTTTAAAATATTGATTCTGTTTCAGTCTTTTCATTATGTTCATGCTCTTTGTTTTTAACAGGCCTTAAGCTACTTTCACAGGGCAGAGGAAGGTAATATTAATTTTATTTCACATACTAAATCTTTAAATTTGTATGAGTACTTTATATATAATAGGAATATTTAAAACAAAAATGTTATTTATTCTGATACACATCTTCTTGCACTAGACATTATCAAACAATTTTTAAAGTTTTTATTCAGTAAAGATTACCTGAGCAAGAAATAGGCCACTACCAGATTTAGAGCTTCAGTTCTGGAATGGTCCTTCATTTGATGTAATTCAGCCTTCCTTTTTGAGAGGAGACTTTGACAGGTAACTGTCTCATTCAAGATTTCACAGCTATTTAGAAGTACTTTTTTGTTGAGCTATTTTTGACAGAATATTATGTCAATTTCAGGTGTACATCTTAATCATTCAGTTTTTGTATACATTCTGAAATCACCACAATAAGCCTAGTTAACACCTGTTACCTTAATATAGTTACAAAGAAAATTAATAATTTTTCCTAAGGTCTGTTCTCTTAGCAACCTTTTGAATGGCGTTTAAATTAGAAGTCTGGTCTTAAAGCAGGCTAGTTTTTGTTTTATTGTAGCTTCATCTGTGAAGAGTTTCATGTCACTCTTGCTTCAAAGAAATGGCCAGCCTACTAAACTGACACCAGCCCATCCTACATTTATCCTTTTAAATATTAATAACACAAACTGGAGAAGGGACATGAGCATATGTTACCAAATACACTTAAGTAAAACATTATATTTCTATAAAACTCAATTGGAAGAAAATTAAAGAGTGTTTATTAAATTGAGAACCTACTAATAGGGACTATTTCAAATGCTTTCATGATAGCAAAGCATTTAAAAAAATTTCATGATAGCAAAGCATTCAGAAGAATTGTGTCTGAATGTTAACTATGTCTGTAATAGACTCAATCTGATTTACTCTGTTACTGCCTTCCATTGATATCCTCTAATTATACATACATACATGAATATGAATCTGGAAATGAAGTTTCCTCAGAGGGACTTAGAAGTGTAATTGCAAAGTAAAAATACAGCTTTAGAGACTTAAGGGTTTGGAGGTCATACTCTTATTAAAGAGCTAAAATAATCCTCAGTAATTCCAGTCATGCTCCAGGTTTTACCTTACAGGTCACTTCCTCCAGGTGGCCTTTCCTTGTGGCCCGTATTTAGTTTAGAAGCTCCTCTTATGCTCTGAGTACCTTTTACTTCTCCCATCATGGCCCTTATTGCTCTATAAAGTGAATATTTGTTTACGTGTCTTAAGACTGAACTCAGGAAAGATAAGAACTTTTGTGTAAGACTGAACTCAGGAAAGATAAGAACTTTTGTTTTTTTTGCTTACAATAGTATCCTCATTGCTTAGTATAATAATGTTTGGCAGATTTGCTGAATGACCAAGTAAATAGCTGAATGAATGAATTTACTTAACCCTAAGGAAACCTTAAGTACATCAACTTGTTACCTCACAAATATGTTCAAATTAAAGAAGTAAAACAATTTTGGGTTAAGGAGCAAATGGAGTTAATCACAAATCATATCCTGGAAAAAATATGTTTTGAATATAGAGAGTCCCAGGTTGATAAGAGGAGAGTATTTAAAGAATTAATGAAGTCAGTCCCTTGCTTTCATTCTTAGGCTTTTTTATTCACTTGTCCATCAGCCAAGAATGTTCTTCACTTTTCTGCTAAAGTCCTATACAGCTTTCAAGTCAGTTCAGGTATTACCTTGCAAAAGTTACCTGCTTTTGTCTTTGGCCTAGTAACACTTTAAAATTTGTACACCTATCAAGCATTTCTCTCATTCTTGTATTATGTTTAGTTGTGCTCATGTCTATCTCGCCTTTTCATTAGAAATTACAAAAGAGCAGAGACTTCATTTCATCTGTACCTAAGTATAGCACACGTTCAGTACATGTTGATCAAATGTATGTATATATAGATACCATGCTTTCATTCATTCGTTGACATATACTGAGTATACATTATGTTCCAGGCACTGTTCTAGACATTAATACAGTGGAGAACAAAATAAATTATAAAAAGAAAACCCCTTATGGAGTTGCAGTCTATCAGGAACCTGTTTTCTGTCTACAAAATGGAGACCTGTTTTATAAAAGTGTTGCAAAAATGAGAAGTATGTGTAATATAATGCCTTGCACATAGTAGACACTCAATAAATTATAACTTTACAATATTTGTTGAGATATGTATAGTTAAGCAAAATAGAATTCCGGTTAGCCTAATCATTTGTCAACCACACAAACTTATTAAAATTTAGACCCCAAAGAAGTCTTTGAAAATAAGAACAATACTGTTCTGAGATAAATTTGTTCTCCTTTTTTTAATTTACAGTGGATCCAAATTTCTACAGCAAGAACTTGCTTCTTTTAGGAAAGACATATTTGAAGCTGCACAACAAAAAGCTTGCTGCTTTTTGGCTAATGAAAGCCAAGGATTATCCAGTGCACACAGAGGAGGATAAACAGGTAAAACATCTCTATTAAAGTAAGGTAGATAGGTTTCCATTAAGACACTATTAAATAGTAAATTAAGATCTTTAAAAATGTTTAATTGTCTAAATGCATATTGTTGAAAACTGTTCATTTCAAATGTGAATTCATTGACATTTGCATTAATTGCAAATGTGTAGTTACTATTAAATAGATACTACGAATTATTTGCTACAATATAGAATTATTCCTGTTTGACATATATAAAAGACCAAGTAAGATTTCTAAAATATAAAAGGCAAGAGATGTATACTGATGTGGAAGAGTTCTCTAAGAGTCCTGTCCATTTTGTTAAATTTTAATCTTAAAATGTGCCATCCTGTTTTTGAAATGTTGGAAACTACAGTGTACTTTACTAACTTAAATTTCACAAGTTGATCTGTGTTATACTATTTATTTATAACATATTTTTCCATTTTAGATACAGACAGAAGCTGCTCAGTTGCTTACAGGTTTCAATGCCAAGAATTGAAAATTTTTTTTAGAAGTACACGAAATATCTAAGAAACATTGCCTTTTCATCAAATTATAAAGATAATAAATCAACCATAACTGTTGTAAGGCTGTTTTCTCAGTTCTTTTAATGTTGTGACCATTTAACAAATTAAATACACAAAACTCTAGGTTTCTTCAAATAAGGCAAAATGAGTAAGTAATTGCTGTAAGAGTGCTAGAGATATCTCTGTGGCTAGAGTCGAGGTTACTGCACATCTGGAACACCAGCAACACAAAGTGGCATAGATTTCTAAGGAGGCTTGATCACATCAGGATGGGAGATAAAAAAAGGCTTTTTGGAAGAGGTGGCATGTCGAGGAGTGCATTTTCAAGTTGGACTGATTCAAAGTTAAGATGATGCAGAGAAGGTGCAGTGAAAATGAGCTTAGGATGCTGAGGTTCTTGGTATGAAGTAGTTAAATGATGTTATCTTGGAGCAAACCTGTATAAGGAAAAGTCAGGAAAGAACTAAAAATGGAGTGGTTTCCTTTTTTAAATGTGATGTAGTCTTGCAAGTGGATTGATGTTTCTCACTAGACAAAGCCCAATTTCTATTCCCTAATAGAGCAAAAGGAACACAGAACTCATGGAAATGGAATTTAAGATTAAATAGGTGGGGCAATGCTATTTACTTGAGGCTAGGGTCCCACCACAGGAAAATCTTTTCTTAAATCCCACTTAGATAAATCTGAGTGTATATGTTAGGTGGATTTTTTCCAAAGTACTCGGGAATTGTAATATTACAGTGAATTGTATGTGTATGTGCTGTCTTTTATCATGTATATTTTCAAACAAAATGGAGAACATAGTATACTGGACTTGTATACCTATTTCTGATTTCAAACAATTGCTCATCTTTTGCTATACTTATATGTGTGTATATATTTGTATTTTTACTTGTATTTCTAAACCTTTGAAATTAATAGCAAGAATGTTTTATTCCTAAATATTTCAGCATACATAGTCTCAGACTAAGGACATCCTTCTAAACACAAATCCATTATAAGGTTAACAGTAATTCTTCAATATCATCTAATATCCAACCATATTCAAATCTTCTCAAAAATCCCAAAATGTCTTTAACTTTTTAAAACCAGGATTCAAAGGTCATACAGTGCATTTGATTTTCCACCTTAGTTTTTAAAAATCTGGAACAGTTCCCTCATCTTTGTTTTGCACAGAATTGATGAAGAGGCCCATCCAGTTGTCTTAGAGATTTTGCCTCACTCCAGATTGGCCTTACTGACCCCACTTTGAGAATCACTGTTCCATCTTATTTTCAGAGACCCCAGTTCATTATTAGTATATTAATCTCCTTTGCCTTTTATGTTTGTCACTTTATCTGAATTTCATTTTCTTGACTTTTAGCCTTCCATGACCCGTACTTTTTTTTTGTTTTTTTCTTTAGATGCTTTTTATCTTCATTTCTAAGACTTTTTTTTTTTCCAGATTTTTCCTGATTTCAGTCAGCCAGCATTTCACATATTCATTGTCCAGTTCCGAGTTCTGGGATTTCTAATTGGATATTTTTCTCATCTGCAATTACTTATTTACATTTAATTCATATTAGTATAGTCTGTTAAAGAATTCTACTGTGTTTTCTCTTAGCATTTTCATCTGAAATTTTCTTTTTCAATTTTCTCTTTAGAATGACTTTGTTCTTTTCTGAAGTTGTGATTATTTTTGAGTTGAGTTACCAGCAGTAATACCAGGTAATCAAATGGGAAGTGAGGGATTGGGTTAATTAAAAAATATCCTCTGCTAAGTAGATTTTGTGAAATGAAGTGTCTTTTGTAATATAGCCTTCTATGGAGGGGAGGGCCTGTCTTCTGATATCTTATTATAGAGCTTTCAGAGGTATTTTTACTTTGAAATAATTATAGCTTCATAGGGAGTTACAAAAAGAAAAATAGTACAGAATTCTTGTGTATACCCCCCCAGTAGTAACATGTAACTATATATAGTACAATATCAAAACCAGGAAATAGGTACAGTCCAAAAACCTTATTCAGATTTTACCATTTTTAAATGTTCTCACTTGCATGTATGCAGTTTTGACATGTGTAGATTTTTGTAACTGTCACCATGAATATACAGAACTTTTCCATCACAAAAATCCCTAGTGCTATCACTTGTTATACCCATTCACCTCCCCTCTGCCACCAGCCTGGAAACTACTCATCTATTCTCTATAATTTGGTCATTTCAAGGATGTTATATAAATAGATCATACTATGTTAACTTTTTGAGATTGGCTGCTTTTAGCATAATTCCTTTGAGATCCATCTTAATTCAGTCAATAGTTTTTTTCCTTTTTATCATTATCAATTCCTTTGTATGGATATACCAATTTAACTATTCACCGAAGAGCATTTAGGCTATTTCCAATCATCGGCTACTGTGAACATTAGGTACGGTTTATATCAACATAGATCATCTTCTCTGGGTAAGTGCCCAAGGGTGTGGATGCTGGGTCCCTTATAAAGTTGTTACTTTTTTCCCCCTTTACTGAGAGATAGCTCCCTTCTCCAGGATAACTATTACCTTTCCAAGATTCTGATTCTATGCATTTTCCCACTCAGTGGGAGACCTACTAGAGAATGAACCTGAGCACATTATATTCTCTTTCCTGTGCAGTCGCTGTTCATAGTTGTGTTCCAGAGCTGACTGCTAGTTTGAGACTTCTATTTCCCCTCGTGTGTAAACACAGGTTGGTAGCATTCTGTCTTCTCAACATATTAGACATGGGTTATAGGTGACTTTATATAATTACCTCTCCTTGTATATGTGTCCTTCCCTCTTGAAATGAGAAGAAATCTGAATTTGGAAAGCAGCTGTTGTTACCATGTAAGAACCCAAAAACTCAATTATCTTCTTGGCTAATTACCCAGTTGAGTGTTTAATCACAGACTGTGGACTTTGTAAAAATGACTTTTCCTCTGACTCACTTTCTCTATAAAAACAAGCTTCACTACAACAAAGAAAAAGCAAACAAAAACCACACCAACCTCATGGAGTTGTGAGGATTAAAGTGGACATGTGAAGGATTTACCATGAGTATTATTAAATGTTTTAAAATGCTATTATCATCTGATTGTGTTCTCCTTGGTTGATGTTGGGGAAACTTTGCAATGTAGGAGATGCCACTTGTGGACCTGTTTTTGCTGTTGTTACATTATTTTGTGGGTATTTTTTGCTTTCATATGGTGCTCATTATACAGCCTATTCTGGATCGTGCCTGGGCATTACTTGGAAGAAAAAATAGGAAGGGGTTGATTACTTTGGCAAGGGTCGTGTTGTTAACTTTAACAGATGTCCTGTTCTGAACTATTGCCCTGCCCTGAGAGCAGCATGTGTCTGTCTTGTGACTGGATACAGAGGAGCCACATAACAGTAAAAAGCTCCTCTGATAGTTTTCCCTTGAGAGACAAAATCTGTTAACTTCAATTAAATGGATTAAGAAAAGTGAAGCGTGTTGTTAAGAGAACCTTTATTTTCTCCTCTGCATATTTCAACAAGATTTTTGTTTGGACTTCTGTAGTGTCCACCAGGAGATCTTAAGATTCAATAAATGAACAGACTAAAACAGCCTACAATAGGCTTCATTTGGCACCAGTTTACTCAGAAGGCTGTGGGACAGGAACCATAGCTGGCCAGGTCAGGGTCAGGCCTCCTTACATTCAGAAAATGACCGTATAGCAGCAGTCATTATAGCAGAGCATCCATACAGCTCCAAGAACTATCATCTCCCCAAGTGACAGCTCAGGGACTTAATAAGGGACATGCACTTAAGAGTTTTTGGAAGTCTAAATCTTTGGTTTCCCATCCAGCATCCTGAGTTTTCGCAGTCGAGATGTAGCTACCATTCAAGCTCATTTTTAACAGAAGCAGCACTGCCTGACAATATTAATGTTGACACAGACCACCTTATCTAGTTTGGGGGATAAAAAGTAGGTGGTTAACCAAAGGCTGCAGGATAAATGTTCCTGTTAACCATTTTAGCTTTAACTGCCTAGGAAATACTACACTTGTAGCTTCTCTCCAGGGAAGACTGGTAACTAATTTGTTGAAATTGTGTCGTGCCTGTGAGCCTTTAACAGGGCTCAATTGACTGGTGATTGTGGGGAGTGCTGCTGAAAGTACCATATGAACCTCTGAGCCTCCCTCTCTTGCCTATTTATTTCCTCAGGAACTGTGTTCAGGCAGTGAGCCTTGCACTTCTGTCTGTGTGCCTAGCCCAGGACAGGGATGGGAAGGGAGGAAAGAAGGTGAGTGATGGGCCCCATCACTGGTTTCTCTCATTGTTAGTGAGTGGACACACCAAGACCATCCTGCCTATTGTAGGCCTGGATTTCTACTAGATATGAAAGGTAAAAGGACCCAGTAAGCTCTCTAAACTAGCCATCTCCAGAAAGCAGACTGTGTAGCTGCATCTGGCTTTTTCTTACCTGAAGTGAGAAGGGGGACCAGTACCCTGAAAGTCTGTCTTCAGTCATATCTGCTGACTCACTCCCATTATAGCAAAACTCAATCCAGCAGTGGTGCCTTAAATGGTATAACTTAAGCAGCGCTTTTGAAGATTCTACAACACTCTGTTGTAGAATTTGTCATATACATTAAGCTCAAAAATACTCAGTGTCAGTAATTAGGATTTGGGAAAGGAGTTTGTTCAACCAAGTGGATCATTGCCTTTATTTCATTTTTTACTATGAATTTTGAATAAAAATGCAGAACACAATCTAAATTGTAGAAAAATAAAATCTTGGCAAAATAAAAACTTTAGGGCAATTGTATACTAATATTTTCTTTATGTACTTGGTGAAATATGTTAGATAACATTATTTAAAAAGTTAATGAAATTTACAGTGCTCATGGTAATGATACAAATGGATATTAAGATTCTTGTATTAATAAGGAAGCACAGTTTGCTAAAGTGGCATTAATATCATTCACATCAGATTTTCTTAAATATCTTTGTAGTTTAGCAAATGCCCTTGATAATGACAAAGTGTCATGAGTGGAGAGGGACCAAAAGACTGTTTTATATGCTTATTTAATTCAGATACATAGAATTTTCATGAATTTAAGAGGAATGCAGATACTCAAATACTAATAGAAAATCATTAAACTCATCTGAGTATTCAAATGCTTATGTAACTCTTTAATCCACTGTTTTCTAAAGCTGAAACTCTAAACACAAAAGTGGTAAAGTTCATATTACCTTTTTATATGTTCCTAAGTATCAAATTGCACCAATTATGAATTAAGTTTAAAGAACATTTTTAAAAATAAAAGTGCAGAAATGCCTGATTTTTTAATTTCCACAAATACCTAGCATCCCAAAGTAACATGTAAACCTCTGTGCTGCTCAGTGAATCCTTCCCAATCTCAGAATAAACTAAATGATACTGGATTAATATGTGATGTCCATTAAACTAGTTTCATTCCTTTCCTTTCTTTGTATTAGTAATGTAACAAAGAGGGAAAATTTTCGACTACTGTATTTATTTAAAATAAACTGACAGGTTCAAGTACCTGTTTTCAGAAAAGCCAGCAGCATTTAATGTACTCATAGTAAGATTTGGCCTAAGCCCTTAGTACCTTCCTGAACAGCCATGCAACTGAACACCTTCAGGAGATGTTACATAAAGGGAGAAGAACATGGAGCAATTTGTACTTTGTCCCCTGGATACCTGAAACAAGGTAAAGCAAATTCAGCTATTTTTTAAGGAACAGCTTCATGTTTAATACACTCTGAGCTCTATAAAACTAGAGCCACTATCATATATGCTTAGATATCTTATTTTTAATAAAGTCTCTTGCTTCATGGTCTTTATCCTGGTCAGTCATTTCAAGGGAACAATAAATAAAGTAGAAAAAGATGAATTGTTTTGCATATTTCTGTGGAAGAACGGAAAACACTTTAAGAGGTTCAGAAAATTCACTGTACAGAATGAACAGCTTATACACACTATCTGTGCAATTTTTCCTGGCTTGGATATTTAAATGCAAGTGTTTCTTCGAGACGAGAAGCACATTCATTCTTGTCCAAATCCTTCTGTCTCTTCTATTGCAAAAAGTAATTTTTCCTTTAGTTGTTCATAACTCTTATACGGTGGTAGGTCCAAGCGGTTAAAACTGAACAGAAACAAAATCAAAATCAGATGTATTTTCAATAAAACAAAAGATTTCTAAAACTTTTTAAAGCACACTTGGAAAAAAAACTAAATGGATAGAGGAAGGATGTAAAAATTTTGCCCAGAGTATTCTGACAATTTACTACTATAGAGTATAAACTAATGTAATGTTAACATACAAATTTCTTAAAGCAGTGTGTACACATTGAAGACATTCATATTTTAACATTTCCCATAGAAAAACAATTACAAATAATCATAGAAATATGGATAAAGACTCTGGAACTTGTTTTTAAATCACTAATTTTCTCTTTTCTGTAATATTTTTGTTACACTGTTCATCTGACCATGCTTTACGGCTTTTCTATGGTCCTGAATGTTTTTTCTGCCTATGAAAATATTTACTCATTAGGAATCAATCTAAATGCTACAGCTTCCTCCAAGAATTCTCTTTGACCATCTTAAAAAGATTTATAATAAGCTCTTTTTTCCGTTTAAGCATTTATTCTGCAAGACTGGTTTCTTCCATTAAACTCTAAAACCCACAAGGGCAGTCCTCTCTCTCTCCTGACACTGATCTATTTCACATATAGTAGATATTAGTAAATGTTGAGCTACGTAACAAAATGGATTACATGAAAGCATCCAAAAACAGGATTTGGTCGTAAGATATTTAGCCATTACATTTTGTGCTGGCTTATAAAAGGACAGAAACATGCTAAGGACAAAAACATGCTAAAATCTATTCATCTTTTATTGAGTACTTGTATGAATATCAGAATCCTGTTTCTAGTTTGGCTTTTGTTTTAGTTCCAGCTTGAAATCTAATTTGCTACTTATCTATAAAAAGCACTTTTATATCTAAAAAGGGAAGACACTGACCAATATATCTGTCATGGATGCTGGGGAATAGTTCCCTGTCAGCTTGCTATATACCACATGTATACAGCCTGAGCAACCCTGCCCAGGAAGTTGCCAAGTCACTAAGCAAAGCCTTGGGAGATGGCACAATCTAACATCCACCAAGGCTTCCTCCACCACAGAGATGACAGCACTGCTTACTTTTTAGGCACTACTAAAAACTCAGTCTTTCTGGAGCATCTATTTTCATCCAAATTCTAATCCCAATACTGATCAACTAATTTTCCCCTGGTCTCAGTTAAATCTCCAACCCTGTCCTCCACCTCAGATCTTTCCAATTCATTCTTTTGAACTTTTGATTCGCAGTCCTCTCTAGTCTTAACTCTTCTTTTGCCTTAATTGAAAGCCAGCTAGTCTAAAACTTGCCATTTTCCTGCAGCTAATCAACAAAATTTTCTTCCCCAGGGCGCACACAATCTAGCTATGCAACCTTTTTTCTGAGCCCTTTATCATCTACTGATCTCTTGGTCATGCTCCTTCGTTCACTGAAAGCTTTAGCACCTGGTTCACTGTTCTTTCCTTCACTCAGATGACATGCAATACCATGCCTCCCAGTTCTTGCCCTTCTTGTCTTCAGTGACCTGGTTCCTCTGCTTCACTCAGTGACTTCAGGATACCTTGAACCTTATCACCAGTAAAGGAAATTTCTGATTAAAAAACTCTTCTCTGACCACTTGTCTTTCCACCTTAAAGTCCAATTAAAACAACTATTAACTCATTACTTTCTTACAGCCTATCCTGTCCTTATTTTTAATCATAATCACTACCTTGCAGACAGTTTTAAATCCCTACACTAAATTTGACAAGGTTACATGTAACATGGATTCTGAAATCAAATAACTTTTTTTAGTCTATTATAATAGTAAAACCTGTTGGTTTATCTTGAACTCTGAATGGATCTTTGCCCATGCATGACTTTGTAACCACACATTGGTCAGGTGCAAACACTGGTTCCCCCAAGTTGTAATTTCCAAATATTGACACATTTAATTATATTTTTAAAAATCACTTTTTTAGTAATACCACCAATCTCATCAGAAATGTTTTGGGAAACTGTCAAGCTCTTGGCATATGCAAGTTTCCCAAATTTTTAATTTTCATTTGAAACCTCAACTTTAATCATTACCAGCAAGTGCTGTCGGTTGTTTTCCTTGAGGTGGCAAGTTTGCTTCATTACTTTCAAGAAAATATTTGCCAAATACCCAAATCTGAATAAACAGTTTGTCTGTTATGTTATTCCTTCAAATGAAAATAGTGTTCCATAAAAAACGCTGATTCAGCTTTCATTTCAAGTAACTGCCAGAGAGCACAGTGACCTCAACACAACTATCATTCCCTTGTGTGCAGAAGTGCATTAAGCAGACTTCTCATTTTGTCATACAAAAATGACAAAGACACTTAATTGTCAAGATTTTAGGAAAATAATTTTTACTGCTTCATAATGAATAATTTTCAATGAGCTTGGCTCCCCCACCACATTTTTTCTTGTTTTTTCTTTTTTAATCTCCAAGTGTGTGGTGTTGAAGAATATAGAGAACAATTTGGTGCTACCGCCGTGCTTGTGCTAAAACATCAGTTTTACCCACAATTGCTTTTGTGCCATTAAGTGTAAGTGCCAAAACAATAAAAAGGCAAATAATGGCTTAGTATGAAGTGTTCTGACCTCTTTGAAGAACCATGTACCATTAAGCTGTCATCTTCTGCTTGGATGATAAACAGTCCTGTATTCATTCTTATATCCAATTCTGTTGGCTAGGGTTATTTTTCTTGGACCTCATTACATGCTATTTAAAACTCTTCAAAGGCTTCTAATTGCCCTTACAGTGAAATCCAGATTCTTTATAGCAGCCTATAAGGGTCTACATAATTTAGCTTTATCTATGTTAACAGATTCTTTTTATCCCAATCTCCCCTGATTCACTAGGTTCCATCCATATTAGTCATATTTCATTCCTTGGAAAAAAAAAATGATCTTACTTCAGGGTCTTCAGAAATGGCCCTGTACAAAGTGCATTTCCCCCATTTCTTCCCATGGCATGCTATTTATCAAACTCAAACATTACCTACCCTTTCGGAGAAGTCTCCCCAACCACCCAGTCCAGAGGCGGTTCCCTCCAGCTGTTCTGTATTACAGCACTGTTTCCTTTGAAGTACTTAACTAATATTGCAAATAGTTATTTGTTTACCTCTTTATCATCTGTGTCCCCTCCCCCAATGGAGCACCAAACCTCATAAAAGACAGCTCTCCAATCTTGTTTTACATGTAGTGGGTACTCTAAATATCTGTTCAATCAATGGATACATTTCTCAAGTACTTATACTAACCAAGTAGAAATCATTCTGAAGTGTTCAGTTATAGAAAGTTAAATCAGTCTGTTCTCAAAACTGAAATTCTGGCTACTGTAATGAATAAGCAGTTACACTGGGTCTTCCATATTAAAAAAAAAAAAAATAGACCCTCTCTGGCTTTCACCTTCCTGTTGAGGATTCTTGAACTTACCACGTGTGGCTTCTTGGTAACCAGGTGTCTTTGCCAACTTTTTCAATGCAAAATTTTTGAGGCCCATTACTTCCTAAACCAGGAAAATAAGATAAAATTTATCTGGTCCTTGTACATATACACAGTGGAATATTATTCAGCCATAGAAAGAAAAGTCTTGTCATTTGCAACAACAATAAGGATGGATCTAGAGGGTAGTATGCTCAGTGAAACAAGTCAGGTGGAGAAAGACAAATACCAAATGATTTCACTTATTTGTGGAGTAAAAGAACAAAGCAAAACAGAAGGAACAAAAAAGCTGTTGACTCAGATACTGAGAAGGGACAAGTGGTTTAAAGAGAAGGGGTGGGGGAGGGTGGGCGAGGAGGGAGAAGGGGATTAAGGGGCACTCTAATTCACTGTCACAATATAGGTAGGCAACTGGGATGGTAGTCCAGCAAGGAGAAGACAAATAATGACTCTATAGCATCTTACTACACTGATAGACAGTGACCCAATGGAAGGGGGTGAGCTCTTGATAATATGGGTGAATGCTGAACTACTGTTTTGTGTATTTGAAACCATCATAAGCTTGTGTATCAATGATAATTTAATAAAAAATAATTTGGTTTTGACCAAACTTTTTGGTTTTGACAACTAGTTTATAACAACATGTCACCATAATCCATTGATATAGAAAAAATTACAATGTAAATTGCTTCTGCCTAGAGATTATTATTACTGCAGAGATCCAGCAATAATAATCACATTAATGGAAAGATAAGTATCTATAGGATCTTGTTTCCTTCACAGCTATCCTAAGGAGCAAAGCCATGGCCAACTCGGCTATGTGAGACTTTAAATTTTGTCTTATAAATGTATTTGATTTAAACCGTTAAATTGTCTTTCTCTGGTAGATGCCTTACATAAAGCACAGAAGAATAACCCTTAAGTTTAAGTCTACTGTATGTCTAAAGGCCATTATTAACACAAAATTATCTACAGTGAAAAGGCATTTACCCATGAGCTCAGCGAATCCTCCCAGAGGTAAACGGCAGGTGCCAGTGACAAACTGCAGTAGTCGCATTCTTACTTCATTGTCTGTCTCTTTCACAAACTGTAACAAAATCAAATTAATACAAAATGAATGCTAAATTACCTTTAAAAATCAAAACAAATGATTCTTAAATTTCTTCAAGAAAACTAGGAATTTAACTTGAATAAATTTAACATTGAAATTGGCTTAAAGGAGTTAAAAAGTGATTAAAACTTACTAAGACTCAGCACTGTGCTAAGTATATTGTGAATTTTACTTCATTTAATCCTCTTAATTATACCATAGGTTGCCACTACTATTGTATACATCTTACAAGGAGGAAACTGAAGGCTTACAAAGCCTTGCTGGTCCAAGGTCACATCGCTAGAAGTTAACCAGGACAGATATTGTTGGACCACAGTATTATAGCTACTGAGGGATCCTGCCAAGCACTGTACCACAGGCTTTTTGTGGTTGTGGCCCTCAATACTGTGAGTACTGTGAGGTACATACTACCATTAGCATCCCAACTATACATATAAAAAAGCAGAGGCCTACAAATGAAATAATTTGTCCTTCTCAAACTGCTAACAAGTGTTAGAATAAATAACATGTGGACTTGGGTCTGGTTGAGTACTACACCACAGTTATTCTGACCTGAGGCAACTACTCTCTTCCCCTATAAGCTACCAAAACAAATGAACACTTCCAGCTGCCCCTAAACAGTTTACAGTATTTTCTCTTACTGAACACCAAAGTCTGTTTTCTCCCAACTCTGTATTCTGCATGCTTGAAAACTTGAAATATGCTCACTGTCTCTTTTCAAAAAGGGATATAAATGAGTAATGTGGTAAAATACTGATTTGAACGGGTCTGAGTATCTTATAACAGAAGGCAAGAAACTTAGGGAGAAGCCTGAGAGTAGAAATGTATCTTAATGGGACAAACATGCTAATTATGACAAAAAAATTATTCAGCTTACAATTGCGCTTATATCTGAATTGCAATTAGTCAGATATTTCTGGCTTTAAAATGGACACATCCTACCTTTTTTAAAAATAAAAGCTAGTAGGTACACACAGTAGAGAATGCAGTACAGGGTACAGCATAGAGAGCAGCTTTCATACCTTTGCCTCCAACTGCTCAGCACAGCTCTCCTCTGAACCAGTGCCAGTTTTCTCTCATACACTAGCATACACTATGCAGAACAAACATTTTCCTTTTAGCTAAAGAGCATCACATTATACACACCTTCCTTTTCTCCTTTTTATTGAAACATACTGTCCAATATTTTGTTCATCTGCAGTTTACAAGGTATGGAATTACAGAACTGACATACAGTTGACCTTGAGCAACACGGGGTTGAACTGTGTGGGTCCTCTTAATACACCTGTTTTTTTCAGTAAATGCAGTACAGTATTGTAAATTTATTTTCTCTTCCTTATGATTTTCTTAACATTCCCTTTTCCCTACCTTACTTTATTGTAAGAATGCAGCATACAGTACCTATAACATGCAAAATATGTTTTAATCAACTGTTATTGGTAACCCTTCCTTGTCAATATTAGGCTATTAAGTTTCTGGGAAGTCAAAAGTTATATGTAGATTTTCTTTATGCAGAGTCAGTGCACTGTTCAAGGGTTAACTCTACTATAATTTACTTACTCAGCCCTTCTTAATTTCAGGTCTCTGTTAGTGTACCAATAATGTTGCAATAAATATTGTGGTATGTGCCATTCTGCTTACGTTGAAGTGCATCTATAAGATGACTTTCTAGAAGCATCTACACATTTTTAAAGAATTAAGCAATAAACACAGACACATATCCTTAGGAAAAGATGCAACTTTTGGATCAAAAGTAATACACTACAAAAACTTGGCTTGCTTTTCTCATGGAAGTGAAACAGCTAAGTGTAAGTAAACCAGTTCAATCACTAAGTTCCTTAAATGAGTCTCAATTAATAGATTTATGTGACTACTACCTCTGGCCTAGAGATTTAAAATTCTCACACAAAACAAAAAGTCTATTAAAATAAAATACACTTCAAGATTAATATACAGTGCTGGAATACCCAGACCACCCTATTACATTTAAGCCAAAACAAAAAAGAACGAACAAATGAGAGGGAAAAGTGAAGAAAGAAAAAAAGAGAAAAGAAAAGTCATTCTTGGACATTATTCTCTAGATTATTCTAATTCCTTAGCATATTATTACCTTCAAAGGAATGAAGTGTCTGCACTGACTTTCTCATTAAAAACACACTTCTGTTCAGAATAGGCAAATATATGGCAACAGAAAGAAGATTACTGGTTGTCTAGCGCTGACAAGTGTGGGGAAATGGGGAGTGACTGCTTATGGACAGGGTTTCTTTGGGAGGATGAAAGCGTTTCAAAACTGACTACGATGATAGATGCACAACTCTGAATATGCTAAAAACCAATGACTTGTAGAATTTAAATAGGTTTAATTGCATAGTGTGGGAATTATATCCCAATAAAGTATGAAAAAAAAAACACTTCCTAATTTACTTCTAGAATCACTATAATTTATAGGATACTTTGATACTATTAGGAAAAAATGCTACACCTACAACTATTACCGTTAAACTATTACTTAAAGCAGATTCTGTTTATCTTTCATAAAGAAAGTCAGAATAACCAGTGGAAAATACTGTAAGTAGTGTTCACACTACTCGCTTCTGATTTGGAATTCAGACTACATATGTCCAAAAGCAGTTTCAATCTACAAAATGAACTTTTAAAACCAGTGTTCCATTTGAAAACATTTTCTTTGATTACTTTGTTTCAGAAGGATAAAAGCAAATACCTGCCAAAACCAAATTATTTGCTTGCTGTTTCTTGTGTAATGCCGATACACAGTGTTTCTCTGCCAATCTGCCAAGTCAACCTCTTGCATGCCACATAACATAACCTGGGAAACAAGCACAGTATCAGGTCACAGTAAAGATATAGTGAAAAGAATAACTCTATGACTGAAATCCAATGAACAGCTATGCATATGCATAATTACGTGAACAGCTATGTGCACAACAAATAATGATCACAGTAAGCAAATCCAACACAATTTATGGCAGCTGCATACTAGATTCTTTGGTACTCTTATCCATGCTTACTGAACTCAAACTGAAAACAGAGTATTCTAGTCACCATTTCAGTAACTACTGTACTCTAAACTACTATTGTTTTAGAGAAACTATTACTAGAGTAAACTAATAACCTCAGTTATTATATATGGAATGAAATTATTTCTGGCCTAAGAAATAAATGGTATACTTTATTTCTAATAAATCAACTTTGAGCTATAGTTTCATACAATAAAATGCACATATTTTAAGTATAGAGTTAGATGAATTTTGACAGATATATACACCTGTGTAACCCAGTCAAAATGTAGAATATTTCCATTAAGTCCTTTCAGTCAAAACCACCATCTAGGTGACAAATGATTTCCCCACAGATTAGATTTTCGGGAATATAATATAGTGTACATATGTGTGCAAACGCACACACACAAACACAATGTTTATAAGATTTATGTATTGTGGACACCAGTACTTTTATATTGCTGAGTGGCATTTCATTATATGAACACATGACAATTTACTTATCCATTCACTTGATGATGGACATACAGGTTACTTCAAATTTTTGGCTTTGACAGAATAAAGTTTGTTGAACACTTATGGAAAAGTCTGTGGATATATATTTCACTTGGGTAAATAGCTAATAGTAGAACTGCTAAGACATAATGTTGACGTATGTTCAACGTAAGAAAATACCAACAAACACTACCCCAAAATGGTATGTCACTGTGCTTTAATTTGCATTTCCCCAAGGACTAATGAGCATCTCTCGTGTGTTTACTTACTACCAATATAACTTCTTTGGTGAAGTTTTTGCCCATTTAAAAAAAAACTTGTGTTTTTACAGAGCTTATAAGAGATTTTTTATATATTTTGGATATGAGACCTATGTCTCAATAGTTTCTCCCTGTATGTAGATTGCTTTTTGTTCACTTAACAGTGCCTTTTGAAGTTTTTAGTTTCGATGAAGACCGATTTGTCCTTCATGTGTGCTTTTGTTTTGTGTTCTTAAAAAACTTTAGCCTAGACTAAGAATTTTTTCCTGTTTTCTTTGTAGCCAGCCTTCATATTTATGATTTAAATTAATCCTTGTTTATAGGTTGAAGTAGGGGTCAAGGTTTTCTTCCATATGGTTATCCAGAAGATTCAGCATCATTTGTTTAAAAGACTTTCCCTTTCCCCATGAAAATATATTAGCACCTTTTTTTGAATATCAATTGACAAAATGTGTTTTCTGGACAGTGTTTCATTGATTTGTCTATCCTTCCACAAATACCACACTAATTACTATGACTTTATAGTAATTATTGAAATCAGGTAGTGACTATCCTTCAAGTCTGTTCTTTTTTCAAAATTGTTATGGCTAATCTAAAGCCTTTGCATTTTCTTGTAATTTCTGAACCAGCCTGTCAATTTCTACAAAAAATTTTGCTGAAATGTTGATTGGGTTTGTGTTGAATATACAAATCAATTTGGAGAGAACTGACATTTTCACAATATTCCATGTTCTAGAATATAACATGGCATATCTTCCCATTTATTAAAGTCTTCTTCAATTTTTCTAAGCAATGTTTTGAGTTTTTACTATAGAAATCTTACATGCCTTTGATTAATCTGTTCCTATTATGGATGCTTTAGTGAATAAACTTCAGAACTTGAATTTCCAAGTGTTTGTTGCTAGTATATATAGAAGATACACAGCTCATTTATTGTTGGCCTTGTGCCCTACAGTCTTAAATTCACTAATATTTCTAGTAGTTTTTTGGTAGTTTCTTCAGGACTTTTTTAAGTTGAAATGTTATCATCAGTGAATAAAGACAACTTTAACTCTTTCCAATCTTTAACACTTTGTATATCTACTTTCGCATAATTGCACTGACTTGGGAATCGAATAAAAGTGACAAGAGTGGGCATCTTGCCTTGTTCGCATCTCAATGAGAAATAGTCAATGTTCACCATCTAGAATGATGTTGGGGTTTATCATTTTTGTTGATGCCCTTTATCAAACTGAGAAAGTTGTCTTATTCCTAGTTCGACGAATTTTTAATAAATACTGTTGTATCTTTTCAAAGTTAAAACAGATTTTAACCTGTAAAAAGTATTTAACTATGAATAACCATGATTTTGAATAACAGTATGAATGCCCACTCATAATTAAGAGAGACAATGATTCTCTTAAGTCTGTGATTAATAAATGATTAATACTACTATAAACAGTATCTTCCATTCTATTCTTTTAATGTGTTTCTACTAATCTGTATAAGCAAGCTGTTAAGAAAGGTTAACCACGTTTAACTACATGTCATTTAGGCTGAGATTCCTGATTTTCATATACTTCCCATGTCAGTTTCCAAAACCTAATTGCTACATAAGCTTATTATTGTATGCAATTAAAAAATTAGAATGCTAATTTTTCATATGCACATTTGATTACATAAACAAACCAAGTTTCTTACTGGAGGACCCAAGGTGGCTAAGTCATTACTGCATCCAAAGGAGGTAGAGAGGAAATGCCAAGAACTATCCTAAGGCCTATGTTCTAATCTATATGGGAAGGACGCCTTTAAGAATTTACAATAACTAATCATTAGGAAAATACAAATCAAAACCAAATTAGATATCACCTCACACCCATCAGTATGACTACTATATTGGAAAGAAAGAAGGAAATAACAAGTGCAGGAAAATATGTGGAGAAATTGGAACCCTTGTACACTTTTGGTGGGAATGTAAAATGGTACAGCCACTATAAAAACAGGCAGTTTCTCAAAAAATTAAATGTAAAATTACTGTATGATCCAGCAATACCAAATCTGAGTAAATACCCATATTTTTACACCCATGTTCATAGCAGTATATATTATTCAAAATAGCCAAAAGGTAGAAGCAACCCAAAGTATCCAGATTCATGAATGAGAAAGTAAAATGTAGTGTTTATAACAGAGTATTATTCAGCCTTAAAAAGGAAAGACCTTCTTACACATGCTACAATACAGGTGAACCGTGAGGACACTACTAAGTGAAATGAGCCAGTCACCATAAGATAAAAACTGTACAGCTCCACTTATATGAGGTACTAAGAGCAGTCACCTCGAGAGAGTAGAATGGTGGCTGCCAGGGACTGGGGCAAAGGGGAAACGGAGTTTTTTAATGGCTTATATAACAGTTGCAGTTTTGGTTAAGTGAAAACGTTCTGGAGACTGGTTACATAATGATGTGAATATACTTAACATTACTGAACTGTACACTTGAAAATGTTCAAGATGGTAGATTTTATGCACATTTACTCTACCGCCCACACACATCTGATACACTTCTAATAAGTCTAAATACAGTTAAGACCACTCAGAACTCATGACTTAAAAATCCGATCTTTGGGGCAACTCACTACTAAACCAGGATTTCAGAAAGTTTCCAAAATTATTAATAAGGCTGCATTTACTCTTTAGGACCCCAACAGCTGATGATTTTGTGCCCATGACATCATCACAGTTCAGAGAACTTAATACAGTCACCCAATGCTAGGATTTTAATACCCCTAAAACCTCTGATAAATGAGAGGATTCAAGATTGTACTACATGACTTAAAATTGTGTGGACATTCTTCTGAAAAAGCACAAAAAGAGTCCCTCCCCCCACTCACGTTCCCTGTAATAGCGTGAGAGAAGAGCCTGACCTCCAGTTCTTTCTCGTCGAAGTACTGCAACCACTGGAGGGGGACAACCTCATTGAAACCATCAAGAAACGCTTTGGTCTGCTCCTGCACTCCTCGAGAGAAACGCCA